>NW_028275166.1:14616086-14936513 GCF_013281855.1 Momordica charantia | reverse complement strand
TTACCTTGATGATCAATATCAAGAGTAGAGAAAACTTGTTTCTAAACTCGTGATTCTAATCACTCCACAAAAGGTATGATCAACACCACTTGAATGATCCTAACATGCAAATCCTAAAGACACAAGAAATTGCACAAGAAATGGGAGATAAAGCTCTCAACCAAGATAATGAGAAAACTCACTTTTCATTAAACTTAAAATTGTGTTTACAACAAGACATCTCAACGGTATATATAGCCATCCTAGCAAGCCATATGAAAAGTCTTAAGCAGATGAAAAGACTTGTAACTTACAAGAAATGAAAAGTCTTGTAAATGAAAAGACATAACTTAAAAGAAATGAAAAGACTTGTAAATGAAAAGATATGACTTACAAGAAATGAAAAGGCTTGCAAATGAAAAGACATAACTTCAATAAATGGAAAGACAAGCAAATGAAAAGGTTAAGAATATGGAGAGTTTAATAAAATAAATTGCAATCCTGTCCATAATGAAGAATGTGAGTGTTTTACTTGTTTTGATGAGCTGACTTTGACTTTGACTTGCCTTAGAAACACTTAAAAATGCATAGCTTGCACCAAATTGAAGTGCATAGATCCAACTTCTTGCACATTTTCCTTTATTTCTCTTGTCGAGTCAAGAACGCTTGGACACGAAGTAGCAAAGCTTCTTGAAGTTTTCTAGCTCTCGATCTTGTAATCGATCCATGAGGTATAACAAAAGAAGCTCCTTGGTTCATATCAATCTAGATAAGGAGGGGATATCATCAACAAGTGACTGTAGATGTCGAATGACAAACCTGTCATGGACCAGGTGCACGAGTTCGAGAATTTGGTGGCAAATGTGTTGTTTTAAGGGATGAAAATGTGTGAAATTCTACAGGCAAATGTTACGCTCGAGAATTTTACTCCTTCCTAGAGCGATTATCACAACCATCTGAAACACAAGAAAAAGAGACTCTACAAGAGTTAATTAGTCATATGCGCATTGAATAAGCAAGTAGGCACAAAGATAAGCTTTCTTTCAAATCTTTAAATTCAGTTAATGCTAACTTAGTTGAATCTTCTTGTGCAGATAAAGACAGATTCAAAAGTAAGGGAAATCAGGTTACTAAGGACATAGTTCAAAATAAGAAAGGATTCCAAATAAAAAATTATGGAGGAAGAATAGAGAAGTTAAAAATAGTTTATTATATCTACGGGAAACCAGGACACAAGTCCTACGAGTGCAATCTAAAGAAAAGAATGCCAGATCGAAAGAATGCTCCATAGTCCAACGTTGCCTAGATAGACGAAATCATTGTGGCTGTGGTTATAGAGGTAAATTTGGTAGAAAACAAGTCCGACTGGATTTTGGACACTCGGGCTTCCAGACACTTCTTTTCAAATCAGGATATCTTCCATGATACTGATGGGGGGTAGTTTTTGATAGGCAACTCATCGACTGTCGGTGTACTTATGAAATGGAAGATTCTTTTAAAACTTACCTCTGGCAAAACTCAATCTTTGAATGATGTATTGTATGTTCCTTCACTACGTAGGAATTTATTATTTGAGAGTCTTTTGAACATGGCTGCACTTAGGATTGTGTTTGATGTCGACAAGTTTATCATCACAAAAAATGATGACTTTGTTGACTTAAAAACTTTACCTGTATATGTGGTAAAAAAATACTATATTCATTTATTGACGAATTTTCTAGATATACAAAAATTTATCTCCTAAAGTCTAAAGATATATCAAGTAGTATGTTTTTTAAAGTCAAAGCTGAAGTGGAAAACAATTAGATGGAAAGATAAAAAGGCTAAGATCTGATAGAGGTAGTGAATATAGTGATAATTATCTTAACGAACTTTGTGAATTGAATGGTACTATACATAAAGTTACTGCTCCTTATTCACCATAGCATAATGGAATAGTTGAACTTAAAAATAAAACTCTAAACGAAATGATGAATTCTATGCTATTGAGTTATGGTTTATTCAATAATATGTGGGGGAAGCTGCACTTTCTGCTTGCTTTGTACTTAACAGGGTTCCTGAAAAGAAATTGGACAAGACAAAATACAAGTTCTGAAAAGGATAAGCGCCTAATCTAAGCTACATGAGAGTGTAGGGGTGCTTAGAAAAATTGATTTCACCTAGGGTTCCTCCACCACCTCCACTTCCATTCTTAGAAAGAGGACCTCAAGCACCCCAATTGAACCCTAACATATTGAGTATCTTCAACATGGGACAACTAAAACCCTTAGAGCCTCCTAGGATGCCAATCCCAACTAATATGCCAATGGATACAGGAGTTGCGCATGAAGGAGAGCAAGAGAAGAGCCATAGACAGAGGCTAGAGCCCGAGGTCTCGATAGGGCAAAAGAGGAAGGGCAAGGAGGTGCTGACGGACCCAGAAATTGAGGAAGATGGGAGTAGTAGGCGTCTGACGCCTAAGGGTTCATCTATGGAGAACAGGGATAAGGAGCAGTTTTATTCATCTCCGTTGATTATTACACCTGGAGATGGTAATGATGATTTTCTACTGGTTTCACGAGGCAATTGTTCAAATATGCCGGAAACGAAGGATACCGAAAACGAAGTGGTAAGAAAAGATACTCCGGAACCTTCCCCATTGGATACACCTACAGAAGGAGCATTTTTTAGTCACCAAGCGTTGCCTACTGGGGAAACTGGATCTACTCCGTTGGCAACGGATGAGTATGTCACACCGATAGTGACTCTACCAGGGGTAAGGGATGCTCACGCTATTCCTTCTAATGCAGTTAACCCGCTTGGGTGTGATACATGTAGATCCAAGGTTGGGGAGAATAGTACTCAAGAACCTACTAGAGAAGAAGATCCTGAGGACACGCAGACGTTAAGGGAAATGTTCCAATACAAGAGGCGGGAGAAAAAGAGTTCAAAACGTCGTGCAGTTCAGACTAAGAAGCTGACGGTGCCCATGAATAAACCTAAAACGAGAGTTGCGAAAGCTAAAGCAGCTGAAGCTAAGAAGAAGGTAGTGGCACCTGGGCCAGTTGATACAATCGAACTAGACTTGTCTGAGGGAGAGGAGGTCGAGACGCAATGGAACGTGGCGAATTTAGCCGCTCCAACTTCATGAATGAAATCCCATAAGATTATGACAGAATTGAGATTCGACCTCAATCTAGGAGATGTGCCTAACGATTGGAGGGAGACCGCTAAAGATAGAGAATGGAAACCACTCATTCAGCCCATACAATGTGAGGCTTTGGAGTTAGTCAGAGAGTTCTACGCTGCTGTCCATCCCCAGTCACATATAGCCATAGTGCGTGGGAAGGAAATAAGGTTTGATGCCACTCAGATCAACTACACCTTCAACATTGAGAATATCAGAGATGCTGTGGGAAATAAGATGTTAGTGACTCTGACTCTAGAACAGCTCGGTGAGGCTCTAGAATGTGTTGGGAAGCCCTCTACCACTTGGGATTTGACTACTCATGGCAAGGTACGACTAAAACCCGAGGATGTTTCACTAGCTGCTGCAGGATGCTTATATATAGTCAAAAACAGAATTCTGCCAACGGAGCATGATGAGCATGTCACTCAGGATAGGGCACTGCTGGTTTATGCCATGCTAAAGGGCATAGATGTGAATTATGGAGAATTGATCAATACCAGTATCCATGAGTGTGCCCACCGGACACGTGGTAAGCTTTATCACCCACGCTTGGTCACTTCTTTATGCTTGCGACAAGGTGTGCAGCTCCCTGCGGATCAAATTAAGAGAGATGCCCCAGTTGTGGAAGAGAAGAATATTCGGAGAATTATCGCCCATGCGCTACAAAGAAGGGAAGATACTGGGACGTCTCCTACATCGAAGATCCATCGTCTCCGAAAGGAGAACCAAAAGCTGCGAGATCAGGTTCGAGAAGTCATGCAACATATCTACAACTTGAGGGCTTCATTGGATTTTGCGGTTTTACCTTCATGGCCTCCAGCTCTAGCTGCTATCCTTGCTCATCCATCTTCCAGTACCGACACTGATCCTAGTCCACAACCTCCAACTTCATGAAGGGGAGGTTCCTTCTTTGCTATTTTGTGTGTTTTATTCTTTTGGTTAATGACGTCGTTTGCATATTCTATCTTTATTACGCATGTTTTTTGTATTGATTATGTTTCGAGCTCAGTTGAAGCATGCATAAATTAGTATCTTTTATCTTCTGATCATTTAGAGTATGCCTTCACTTCACCTTAGTTTAGCTTTTCACATGCCTACTTTGAAGCATCTGTGTTGTGCATGTGATTTCATGTCAATGATGATTCTAAGAGATTGTTGAGTTTTCTGTTCTATGTCTGACTAAGCTTTGAGCTATTTCCTTCGTTTATGTGATAAACTCATTTTCTTTTATGTCTTTTTGATCTTTACAGACTTTAAGCTTTTTCTTTGACCCTATATAGGAACTCCTTGTCCTTTTTACTGTTAAGCCTTTTTCATCAGATGCAAAAGTCTTTTCCCAGTGAGGACACTGTCTCTCTTAAGTTTGGGGGGGACAGTCGTTGTGTCAGTCATTGTTTCAGAAAGATAAAGTGTTATTTATATTTGAAAAATCATGCTATTTTCTTTTGAAAAAGAGTCAGTTGGAAAGAAAGAAAGTGTTGAAAAGCACTTAGCTTAAAAAGAAAAAAAAAGACAAAAGTTGCAAAAGAGTAAAAAGAGTCTTGTTGAGAGAAAATAAGAGTGGGGAAAATACTTGTGTTAGAAAGAAAAGAGTGGTAAAAACAATGAGAGTTAAAGAAAATGTATTTATGATTTCCGAGTCCTACTGTAGACACCCATTTAGTTTTAGGTTGGGTGTTGACTTTGAAAATAGCAGTAGGAATGGTGATAAGTGACTTCGTGTTTTTCATTGTCGTCGTCTTATGACCTAGCTGTTAGTTTCAAAGTCTTTCTACGAGTAGCTGTGGTTGAAACCGATGTTAGTGTGTGGAAACCTCAGGGGCTAGTAGCCGGTCTTTCAGATGTAAAAGTCTCAATGTAAAAAGGGAGTGTGCAGATTCCTTAGGGGTATTTGAAAACGTTTTCTGTTTTTGAAAGGAAAAAAGATTTTGAAAGAGAAAGTTTCTATCATTTCAAACTTGGTTTATAGTGACTAAGCTTACAAAGGCAATAGAATGGTAGGCTTTGACATCTTTTCCCTGAGACAATTTATGATTGAACATCTCGGTTGCTTTTGCTTTACCTTGTCCATGTGTTAGAAAGCTGATTAAAGTTGCTAAGTTTTGCCTGAGGACAAGCAAATGGTTAAGTTTGGGGGTGTGATTACGCTTGTTTACATGCATAAAAAGAAGGTTTTAGATGCTGTTTTTAATATGTTTTAACTTTGTTTCGGACTTTTTCTCGGTCGTTTGAGTTCCAATTCATGCAAAATTCATATATGATGGTTTGTGGTTGGCTTATATTGTATTTATGACATTTTAGGACCATTTGGGAGTGCAAATTAATCAAAAGAAGCAAAAAGACGGAAAAACATTCATTGGAGGCGCCAGGCGCCTGGTAGGCTGCAGAAATCCTGGTTTTCTTCCAACTTTGCCCTTAACGAGACGCGTCTTCCAATGCGTTTTGGTGGTTCCAACCGATGCATATGTGTAGAATAAGTGTTCCACTATCAGTTTGAGCATGATTTGGTCAGTCAAAGGAGTGGGAAATGGGTGATCCACCAGCGTTTTAGGACCTACCTAACCAATTATGCGCAACTATACATTCCAGCAGCTTCTCCACCAAATTCATCAAGCCTTGCTTCCTTCTCTTGATCATTCTTAATGTTTCTTTGTTCCTTTCTAAGTACTTTTGAGTTGCTTTGATTAGTTGCTTTTAGTTTTTAAATCCCGAGCACTTTACATTCCTTTATTGAGCTTTGTTTTGTTTCCGTTGTTACTTAGTTATTTTCTACCTATTCAAATTTATAAAAATCCAGCACTTAGCTTATCATTACTTTGCCTTTACTTTATTTTTAGTTAAGAGAATTGTGTTTTTGCAGGAAAGAGCACGTGACACTCCCCCTTGCTTGAAAGAGAAGGGCGAAGCTCTCAATCCCGAGCAAAACTCTCCGTTAGTTGACTTTTGTTTTTCACACATGCATTTCAATTTCAACCATTTTACTTGCTGTATTTTCTTCAATATGTCTTTCTAAATTCCCATCTCTAGCCCGGTTATGGATAGTTAGCCTTTTCTTTCTAAAAAGGGTTTCTAAGAAATAGTGTTTTTGCTTTCTACTCATTGCTCAACATGTTTTCCCAAAAAGTTAGGATTTAGAGAAGGCCACTGTAAGTCTTAACAAGTCAGTACTGAAAAGGTTGCTTATTTGCATTGTTGAGTGGTTAAACCGAGGAGAGGAGCGCCTTAGACATAAGGGTTCTGGTTAAGTAGCCTAGACATAGGACCTTAACCCGAGGTTGCGACTATTTCCATCCTAAAACTAAGATATATCTCATAATAGACATATTAGGGAATGTCTTAGGACTTTGAACTTGCTTAGACATAAGTCAAGTGAGAAGCGTAGTCGTTGGTTCCTAAAGTAAAATGCATATCGTCCTTAGCGTATCCTTGATTCTTTGTTGGCTAACTTGAACTAATTCGGGCTAGGTTTTACCATGATAAGACCAAATCCCAAATTCAAAACCATTATTTGTGACCACTTCCCATTTTACAAGAATCACTCATTTCAACGTTCACTATTCATTAAAACTTTAGAGTTTGGAAATTATTTAGAAGTCCTTGAGGATCGATTCTTGGATACTCCATCCATTTTATATTACTCTGACAGGTGTGTGCTTGCATCTATAGAACTGTTACCACGCTTAGTGCGTGCGTTCAGCATAACCTCAATCACTTGGGGAGCGATTGGAAAACATACGATGTAGCACCATGGTCATGCCGTAATTGCTTTCAGGGCAGTGACTTCGTCCACGGCACAACAAGACAATTGTTTTTCATCTAAATTCTCTTTTATTTCCAATAATCTGAAAGCAATCAAAGGAGAAATTTGATGAAAATAAAACATTATTTTGCCTTGCTAGTATATTGAATTTGGAAGCAATTTTTGGGGACAGAAGAAGAAGGAAAAAACTCAACAATCTGCGAAGAACAGATGCGATTCGTTTTTCGAGAAATGCAACGCAAGTGAGTAATCATTTGTTGTGCGACATTGATTGCCAAAGCCAGCACCTCACCGTCGCTGCAATTGACAGCCATGATTGCAGCATCTACGCTAAAAGCTCTTCATTTACTCAGATTCACTACTGTACAACAAAGAGGAAACATGTTGTGTTTGTGGCTGCTTGTTCGTGGTCATATTTGTTAGGATCTACCCATTGTCATTTTCAGAGTTATGAGATTTAAACCCCCACGTCACAACAGTGTAACGTCCCACGTTCTCTGGCTAATATATCTTAAGATTTGAATAGTACCTTTGGATTTTTTCCCTTAAGCTGATAATTCAAGTTCTTGGATTTTTTGTAAATTTAGAGTTCTAATTTTGGGTAAGTTAGAATTTAAATTAGAATTCAAGTTTAATTTTTCTGGATTAAGATAAATTAAGTTTTCGAGTTTTGTAGGAGATTTTTAATTAAATCTTAAATCCAAAGTTTTTGGAGAATTTGATTTTTACTAGTTGGATTCAATTCTTGGGTTTTAGAGTTAAAGGAAATTATTTTATTTTGGGTTGTTGTCCGTTTCATTTTAATTATTATAATGTAATTTTGGGCTTCTTGTTTTGCACCGTTAGTTTTATTTAGTTGGGCCGCCTTTAAATTTGAGAAATAAGGTTTTTGGTTTTAAAACAAGGTTAGTAAATAAAGAAAATATTAGTAGATAAAGAAAAGAAAAGAAAAGGAAAAAGGAAATAAAAACTCTAACCTTTGATCTTATCCTTCTTCTTCCTCCCTACCAGCCGCCACCCATAACTCTTCTTCCCCAGCAAGGCAACGACGGCCGACGACTTCCCTGGCCGAGGCGCACTACGTTAGCAACAGACCCGTCCCTCTCCACAGGGTGTGACGGAACCCACATGTTTTCAACCCCCACCTATGCTATTTACGGAATATGTTCGAGTCGACGGCCAGTGACAACCTCTTACCGGAACGAGCGGCACAGCAGTACCTCTGCAACGCTTCACCACTGTCCGAGCTCCGATCCGGTAGAGCAGCGTACTTCCTTCAAAAACCGACGATATCAGCAGTTGTCGACGCAGTTCGATGAGATCTGCATCGAAATTTGTGCGACGGCACATCTTGCAGCAGGTGGGACATTTTGTCAACGGTGATTGGTAGAGTTGGCTCACGACCCACGACGGTACTCGACAAACAGAAAGTACCTATGAGCGACCAGTGACGTTCCAGCGGCGATTCATGTTATAATAGCGATTTTAGCATGTGCGACAGTGACCCACCCCTCTTATGACCAAAATCGATGCTTCCCATTCCCTCTCGACGTCGTACCAACAAGTTTGAGGATTTTCGAACTATGTTTTGGATCATCGGACTCCTTCGATATCAACCCACTCTTAGTCCAAGTGGGTTCGATGTGAGTTATAAAGTATTGACTCGCTTAAACCCACTTTTGGTTTCTATTTATGTGTTTACGTTTGGATTCTAACCCACGATTGATCTCTTTTGTTTTAGGAACCCTTTTACGAGCTTAGTAGCGTAGGGAGCTTGGAGTAAGTAGTTTCTTACTTAAGGGATTGGTTGTTGTGTGCTGATATGATGTGGTTGTTTGCTCGTGTGCTAATGTGTGATATTTGCGTGATTGCTTGTCGGGGTTATCATTTAGTAAACACCATTGTTGATAAAACTGTTGATATAACATAGGAAAATTATGTGGTTGTGCGAATAAATTGTAACCATGTAATCTTGGATGGCAATGTTTGAATTGCTGTTATGTTCTAATTGGGTTGCATGATGAAAACTGTATACTGGTACTGTAATTTGTTGTTTCAAAAGCATATCAAATATTTGTGAGAAATCAATTATGTTTGATGTATGGTTGGTATTTGTTGATTATATTTTGGTTAAGTTGTTTGTTGTGTCTCTTCTGCGTTACATGTATCTTGGAGCTGTTGGATCATGTTGTACTAGACTAACTGGTATTTACGTATGATCATTTAGTGTATCACATATTGGACTGTTATGAGATAATTTCTGCATGGCTCATCACTCAGAAGCATGTAGGACTCTGGTGAGAGTTTCGGGATGTAATGAAGTGTGTGGATAAGTAACAGGGCCAGATGGCTGACACGTCACTAGTTGGGTATCGAGGCTCCAGGTGCAAAGGTTGGGGATCGATACCCCAACTTGGTAGGGATGAGTGTCGAGCCTCCGGGTACTAAGGTCGGGAGGTCGGCATGTTGATTCTAATTGTTGAGGTAGTATTGGGTCTTGATGTGGTGGCAGTCAAGGACCAATACGTTGAGTAGTCGTCGAGGCCTTGAGGATAAATGTCAAGGGTCAATGCACAATTCAAGGCTTTGGGGAGAAATGGCAAGGGCCGATACGATTTAGGAGTTAGACTTGGAAGACTAACATAATGTGATAGGTTAGAAGTTGCTTGGAGGCCTTGGGGATAAATGTCAAGGTCTAACGTGGAGCTCTGTAGAGGAGTGTCGATGCCTTGGCTATGCAAGGTTAGGGGTCAGTACAAATCGAAAGAGTAAGTCTTGGAGGAATCAGAAAAAAGAAGTAGTGTGTTGAGATGTAAGGATGAATTTGACCTGTATGGTGCATGTTTAGTTAAACTTATGCGTAACCTGCTTCTTTTAATATGTTTCTTTTCTTTTAAGGCTTGAAATTTATGATAAGTGTGATGTGTTGATTCTTTGATAAGCATGATGCATTGTTTCCTTAATAAGCATGCTGTTTGTGCGTGACCCTTCAGCTAAGGGCTCTTTACTGAGTACCGCGGTTGTACTCATCCCTTTTTTTCCCCCCAGTTTTGCAGGTAACGAGTTCACTCTTGGAATGGTGATGGCGAGGAGAATACTTGACCAGAGAGATCATTTAACATTGCGTTGTTAGGTTTCAATTTAAATAGGATAGTTATAGTTGTTTACTTGTAGCTTGAGTATGTAGTAGCTTAATAAATTGGGTTGTTAAGTTCCATATTTAAAAGATGTCTTAGGTTTGACGGTTTGTTATTCTTTAGAGAACATTAATTTTGTTTAGCTACTAAAATTATGGTGATGTAATTTATTGAGGATATTTATCAATTTAATACATTTGTTCAAGTTGAACTTGAGTTAGCTTTTGTTTTTTGCTGTTTTTGAGAAAAATAGATTCGTGTAGGGGAGGGTTTATGATTCGTGAATATTTCATTGAGGAGTTTTATAAGGTTGAATTGTTATTAAAATATGAACTGTGAAGACATGGAGTTTCGTAAGAACTTTGGTGTTGTTTAGTTTGTTTGGTGCAAGCTTTTGTTTTTGTAAGTTTTATTAATCAGAGTGGCGCAGCGAAAGCGTGGTAAGAATTTGTCGTAGTTTGTATTTCTAGTGGTTTAATTCTCTAGCACGAGTCAGACTTTCTAGGTGGTTTTAGTAACGTGCCCCACTTTGAGTTGTTTGAAATTTGAGGCCGTTACAGTTGGTATCAGAGCGGAGTTGGTCCTGTAGACTGGCCTAGAACCTAGGTCGTTTGGTGTTATGGTCTTTCTTAGTCTCCTCTCCATCACCAGGTACGTGAGCTTGTTATCTTATGATTGGTTGATTGACTTTTAGACTTCTAATACTCTCAAATTTTACTTCAGTTGCTTATGCTTGATTTGCTTGTATTATGTATTGTTATTATTGATGCTTAGCTAGTCACAGAGTACTCCCTTAGATGATTAGATAGTTTTGTGCTAAACCTCATGTGTGCTTCTTGTAGATGTCATAGGGTGTTGTCTTTGATTAAAAACTTTGTTTTTGCCTTTTGCGTTAACAACCTTCCTAGTAACCTTAGTATTATTTTCTTAAATCAAAAGCTTACCAAAAGACTACGCCAAGAAGTCAGCAACTCAGTCACTCTCGAGGAACCAATTACTTGCATTGCAGCGAGTAGGTTCCCTTATTTATGGATAAGGACGTTCCCAAGGAAGCACTGCCTCAAAAGAAGGTTGATTCATCATCTGGAGTTAAGAGGAAGTTTTCTTCGTCACTCTCCGATCAAACCTCTTCAGCCCCTTTACAGCAGACACAAGAGCAAGGTATTTGCGCATTGTGCTCCTTTTGTCAGAAACGTCATAATGGACTATGTGGAAGAAAAAGATGTTATGCTTTAGGTGTAAGAAGATGGGCTATTATGCCAGAGAATGGCACGGCCAGGTCGTAGGGGAATGCCCGGGCAAGGAGGTGCCGAATCCGGATTTCGAATCTTGGGCTTGGAGCATTACAGATGGTATCAGAGCGGAACTTCTCCTAGTAGGATGTGGTTCGAGGACGAACCAAGGCTGAAGCTGGTGGGCATGTGATGCCGAATTAGAGAGGAGGGCTACATGAATGAACCGATACCACATCCGAATGAGAGAGATCCTGAGACCATGGAAGAATGGTCAAGAAAGGCTTAAAAGAAGTGATAGTCACTACCTATACCAACAAGGTGCACCTTCATTTTAGGTGGCTCAATCATAAGAACTTCAAAGTTAAGCGTGCGTGGCTTGGAGCAATCTTTGGTTGGGTGACCTCCTAGTTGCTTTGTTAGGAAGCATCTGAGTGGTCCAGTCTTAATAATGTCATCAACAATGGGTTCTCTCTTTTTTGAACCGGACCATATCCTCATCGGAAAAATTTTAAAAATGGAGAAATAAGAAAAGAAGCTGAAAAGGTGATTTCGTATTCTATATTATTTAAACTTGTGCGATAATATAATTTTCATGCATAAATTATTTGGCATACATATGTTGATTGGCTATGTCAAAATTAAGTTGAAAATATTTGGGTTGTTATTCTTCTCGCTACATAATTAAGTTTTATATAGGTTAATTTTCCTTATATTATGAGTGTAAAAGTTTTAAATCTTTTAATTTTTTGACGAGTTTTTAACAATTTTCAACTCATATCATTGTCATATATTGAGCATGATATTTAGTGACAATTTATGCATGAGCTAAAGCAAGTTTCTATGTTTTCTTCTTTGTAAAATTTGCAATTATTTATGATAATTGAAATAATTTCTACAGTTGTTTTGAGATGTAGCTTAAAATTTTGAAGGAGCAAATTGAGGTAATGAAGTATTTCAGTTTAAGTTGATCTTAATTTAGGGGTGATTTGAGATCTTGCTTGACTATAGTTGAACATAGAGTCTTATTTTGATTGAGTATGTAAAATTATTCGTTATGAATATTTTTATTGTGAGCATGTCTATGATCTCAAAAGGAATAAATTGTACATTATGTGGTACATAATTGTCGTTTTTTTTTTCTTTTGAAGTATTATGAGTATTATAGAAGATGGAAAGTTGTGAATTTGTGTGAATGGTTAATTGACGATGAGATGTTGCTATTTAAATTATTTAGTAAACTGTGGAAACTATCTTCCTAATGAAGTTTATTGACATGATTATATGAAATTAAATTAATTATTGATAGAATAATTAATTTGAGATATTATAGTTATAATCATGTGAAATTAAATTCAATTAACTACCTTCTTGGTCGAAAATAAGTAGAAATTGATAAACCTACTTGAGAAATGGAGCTGTGAAACAGTTGCTCAACGGTCAAGTTATTTCCCAAGGCCTACGGGCCTCAAGTATTTGTTTCGGCAGGGCTTGGGCTGGTCCAACCACTCAAACCTAGGCTCATAGCCCAATCCATGGGCCTAAGTTGATGAGCTAAAGTTTGGTCAGGCTTGGATCGACCCTTTGGATCGGGCTTGGATTGACCCGTATATTAATATATTTGTAATTATTAAATTTTAAAATTTAAATAATTTCCAAACTAAGTTTTTTTTTTCCATTCTAGAATATGTATTTTTATATAATTTTTGGTACACTTTTTGTTAATTTTTTTATCTTGAAACATAAAAAGTTTGAGATGAACAGAGGTTAAATACAAGAAAAATTGAAAACCTAAATACTTTGAATTGAAACTTGAGAGAATTTGAGATTGAGAATTAGAAAGAAATTGAGATTGAGAATTAGAATTTGAGTGAAGAAAAAGAAAAGAAGGTTGATATTTATAAGACAATTTTGTATTAAAACATTTTAAAAATTACAACCTAAATATTATATATGTTAAAATAATTTTAAATTTTGAATTTTAAAATATCATCGAGTTGGAACCTTTCAAATCTGTTGAACTTTTCAAAACAAATATTTGAGTGAGATATTGGAAAGCTGGAGAGTTTGTTCGTGAGATGTTCCTATTTAATACAGTGGAAATCAAAGTTGTTGCATGTCAGCCTATCATACCTATGTGTTATTTATTTTTTATAATAAATAAATAATAATATAATATAATATAAATAATAATAAATATTGGATCAGACCTTTGGGTTGGCCGAATGGGCCGATTCAAATATGGTCGAAACAGGCTAGCCTAGAAAAACAAATATCCATATCCAATCTAATTTATGGATGGGCTAGGTTGGGCCGCGCCGGTCAAACGTTGACCTTGGGCCAGGCTTGGATCGGGTCTTGGCTGGGCTTGGGTCGACCTTTGGGCTTTTAGTCGGTGATGAGGCTGAGTGAAATCCATAACCCTTTTATATGGGTGGTCTGTATAAACTTGATGGATAATACATTTATGCTATGATGTAATGTGCGAGTCCATAGCCCTTTATTTGGGTGGTCTGTATGGACTTGATGGATGATATACGAAGTCTTCATAGCTCAATTTTGAGTGGTTTATCTGTGATAGACTTGATGAAGTAATAACGTGATTGTGAAGGTGGACCGTCTTATATGAAATAGTTAAAAGGTATCTTTCTATAGTTTTCACGACGAACCAAGGTTTTATGTGCATGACCTAATAATAGCACTTGATTTATATCGCGGAATCGAAAAACATGGAATAAAATGTGTTGTGGGAGTCTCAACCATACTTACTGCAAGTTAAAGAGGCAACTCACGTTCATTATTTATGTAGTTTTTAAGAACTAGTTAGCCATTCATGAGAATTGTTGGGAATGACTAATATGTCCTTACAAAACTCAGTCTTCTAGCTATTTTTAAAGTTGATAAATTTAGAGTATGCTATTTTTAACTTTACTATTTTTTAAACCACAAAAAATAGCAAATTGTTTCTATATAAATAAATACTTGTTTTTGTTTTATAACAGAGTGAGAAAATATTTCTAAGCATGTCTATCGATTCCATTCAGCCTTGGCAAGTGCACGCCTAGGTTCAAAGTTGTGTTAACCTTGGGGAGCGATCAACAAACATATGATGTAGCATCATGGTCGTGCCGTAATTGCTTTCAGGGCAGTGGCTTCGTCCACGGCACAACAATACAATCATTTTTCATCTAATTCTCGTTTATTTCCAGCAGGTAATCGGTCTATAATCATAATGTAATGCCTCACGTTCTCTGACTCGTTTATTTTAAGAGATAAATAGTGTCTTTGGATTTTTCCCTAAGTTGATAACTTTAATTCTTGGATTTTCTAACGTTGAAATTCTAATTTTTGGCTAAATTAGAATTAAGTTTAATTTCTTTGGATTAAGATAATTTAAGTTTTCGACCTGTGTAGGAGATTTTTAGTTAAATTCTAAATTCACGAGTTTTAGGATTTTCCTTCCTAAATTCTACTTTTCTTTGAATTATTATTCTTGAGTTTTAGAGTTTAAGTTAACTATTTTATTTCCGGTTGTTGTAGGGTTTATTTTATTTCTAAAGCATAATTATTGGGCTTTTGTTTTGGACCATTGCAGTTTTAGTTGGGCCTCATTAAGATTTGGGAATTGGGCTATTGGTTTTAAAACAAAATAAAGAAAAAAAACCCTAAATCTATTTTGTTTTTTTCTTTTTCTTTTCTTTTTCTTTTTCCTTTCTTCTTCTTCTTCCTCTCGTTTTGGAGCCGCCGCCCCCCCTTCCCTTGCTTCTTCTTCTCCAGCAAGTCCTCTCCGGCGACTGAGCCACACGAACGATGCCCCACCACAGCAGAGTTTCTGGCGGTGTTTCTCAAGGCGAGCAGCGGCGGCGAGTCATCCCAGCAGCGACCCGACGGTGGTACGACCCCAGAACCAGCATCCTGAAAATATGGCTTGCAGCGGCTATTTTTCTGCAATGGCGACCTATTCTCCAACGTCACTTGCACCAGACCCGACGAACCGGCGCGACGGCGAAGTCCACGAGCACCCACGACGGCATGATTCTGCTACAGGCTCACCGTGGAATTCCGGCAACGACACTCGACGTCCCGACGACCCATCCAGCGGCGGCGCGACCTCTCCGGCGTCGTAGGCCGCAGCAGCTGCGGCGGGTGGTGACGACGATTGCCCAGATCTGACACCTTCGGGCGGACCACGAGCGAGTCCGGTGGCGGCGACATGTGACTGCTCCGATTCTCGTCAGATCCGGCTGCCTTAATGGGGCTTCCCCTCGACGTCGCGTCCTTCGACGCCCCGTACCTGCAGCACCTCTCCCCGACTCGGATAGAAGCGAACAGCTCGTGCTTGGCCCAGATCTGCGGCGTTTTCTTCCTCCCGGTGACTTTCGGTGTTGACCCACATCCGTTCGAAGCTCGATTTAGGCTACCCACACCTTGGCGAGCTAGATCTAAGTGACCCACACCTTTACGAAGTCGGTTTTGGTGAACTTAGGTGTGAGTTCGACGAAAAACTTAAGGGCGCGGTTGTGGGTAAGTAGTTTCTTACTGGAGGGGTTGGTTGTTGTGTGCTGATATGATATGGTTCTTTGCTCGTGTGCCCATGTGTGATATTTGCATGTTGCTTGTCGTTGTTAACATTTAGTAAACGTTATTGTTGATAAAACTGTTGATATATCTTGGGAAGATTATATGGTTGTGTGAATAAATTTGTAGCCAAGTAATCTTGGATGACTATGATTGAATAGTTGTTATGTTCTAATTGGTTTTCATGATGAAATATGTATACCGGTACTATAATCTGTTGTTTCGAAAGCGTATTGAATATTTATGAGAAATCGGTTGTGTTTGATGTATGTTCGGTATTTATCAATTATATTTTGGTTAAGTGGTTGATTGTGCTTTTTCTGTGAACGATGCCTGCTGGAGCTGTTGGATCATGTTGGGCTATTTTAGATTGATTGGCTTTTACATATGATCATTTTGGTGTATCGCATATTGGACTGTTATGAGATTGTTAATGCATGAGGCATGGCGTAGTAGCAAGTAGGACTCTTATGAGAATTTTGGGACATAACAAAGTAGTAGCACGGGGGCGGGTGCGTGCGTTGATGTTTGTTATTTGGTTGCCGATGTGCTGTTTATGATGCTTAATATTGGTTCTGATACGTGGTTGTGCAGTGTAACTTTTGTTTATGTTGTTTTGTATGTCTGGTTAGTGTTGAATGTCCGTCGGTGATAATAGTGGGAATTTTGTATTGTTGAACTGCTGAGATCTGTTGTAGAATGATGTATGATTGTAGGGAATGTTCGTTAAAGTGGATTTATTTTGGGAATGTTTGTTGTTTGAATTTGTATGAAGTGTTTGGCGTGTCTCATGAGTTTTTATTATATCTAGCAGTGCTTATTGAATATGGACGTTGGATATTAAGTGTTTGGATGAATTGTGTTGGGCTCCAATCATTTGCAATTTGTTGACTATGCTCTGTTATGACTAAACTCACTGTGGCGCTGTTGTTAAGATTTGGTATGTTGTGAAAGCATGTTTGGTTTATTGTTTTGCTATTAGAATGATGTTGATGTTGTGGAAGCATGCTGAATTGTGTTGGTGAGCTGAGAGATGCATTGAAATCATACTAGTGGTGGTGTTGTTGATGAGCGTTGTGGTGGTTGGTGTTATTAGGGAAGTAGTGCTGAAATCCTGGTTGGAGGCTAGAAATGTTATGTGGAGTTATGAAAGTTACGAAGTGAATGTGTGAATGTCAGGGCCTCGGGTATAAATGGTCAAGGGCTGATACGTCACTAATTGGGTATCGAGGCCTCGGGTATTAATGGTCGGGGGTCGATATGCCAATATTGGATAAAGATAAGCGTCGAGGCCTCGGGTATAAATGGTCGGGGGTCGATGCTAGGAGTTTTTCGAAAGGAGAACTATTGGGGCTTTGGGTATAAATGGTCAAGGGCCAATAGATTGTAAGACATCGAGGCCTCGGGTATAAATGGTCGAGGGTCGATGCAGAGTTCAAGGCCTTGGGTATAAATGGTCAAGGGCCAATAGATGGTGAAGTCATCGGGGCCTCGGGTATAACTGGTCGAGGGCCGATGGAGCAGTGTCGAGGCTCTGGGTATAAATGGTCAGGGGCCGACTCTACTCGAAGGAGTTAACTGTGGAAGGTTAGGATAGCCGTGATAAGCGTAGAGGTGCTTGAGATGTTAGGGAGACTAGAGGCAGGTTGTTAACGTGTTTCCTGGTTATGGTTGTCACTAAACTTTATGGAATGTGTTTATGTTTGAATGCATGATGTGATGAAAAGCATGACTATGAATGTTTTATGATTTGGTTGGGCATGATGTGTGTGTGTTGATTCTTTAATAAGCATGACACGTTGTTCCTTGATAAGTATGTTGTTTGTGCGTGACCCTTCAGATAAGGGCTGCTTATTGAGTACTGTGGTTGTACTCATCCCTCTTCTTTCCCCTCCAGTTTGCAGGTATCGAGCTAGCTCTTGGAATGGTGATGGCGAGGAAGAGACTTGATCGGAAAGACCATTAGCTATGCCGCATGCAATTAATTTCTTTTAGTTAGGGTAGTTGTGGCTATTTAATCATGTAGTTGAGTTGTTAGCGGTTGGTCTTGTTTAGTTTTGTGGTCTAAAGGATGTTGTAAGGTTGTCGATTCATTATTCTTTTTAGAGCATTAATTGTGTTAGCTTTTTGAACTACGGGATTGTAACCTAAGTAGGATATTTATGAGTACATTTGTTTAAGTTGATCGTACTTGAATAAGTTTTTGCTTCATTGTCATTCGAGATGTTAATTTTCTTTTAGTTGATGGTTTATAGTTAGTAGAGGTCTCCTTGAAGGGTTTGGTTGATGTGAAGTCGGTATTTAATGGTTTATCTGTACAGGATGAGAGTTTCTCTTAAATCCTTAGTGGTGTTGTTCTAATTGTTCAAGCTCTCGTGAGTGTTGAAGATCAGAGTAGTGCAGTAGAAGCGTGGTAGCTTTATTGCTTAGTTTTGTTGTGAAGACAATTCTCGTGTTTATGTGAAAAGTTTAGGTAGTCTTAGTAACGGTCCCTGTTGGGAAATGGTGAAATTCCTGGGGCGTTACACATAAAGTTTGGTACTAGTTTGGCGAGAATCCAGGATGCCAAATTCCAACATCAACTTTGGCAAATATTAAAATCTCTAATATATAGTCCTAGCTAGATATTTGTTTTTAGTCTTGAATGAAGGCCATCATTAAATAAAAACGATAGTCAATTAGTTGTTTGGTGTCCATATATTTTGTTGTATGTTGTTTTAATGTCTCTATTGAAACTTGCTTCATTGGTTCATGTGTTGTCCTTATCATTATATTGTTCGCCTTTTGCCTGTAACCTTATAAACTTGGGTGATTTGGAGATAACTTTTTTCATCGGAAAGCCATTTAAACGTTTTAATCAACTAATGGGGATTCTAACAGCTGCAAGGTTTTTTCTTTTTAATTTCGTATGCCCTTTATCCTGCTAGTTTTTTTAACTATATATTGCTTATTTAAAGATGAACCATTTTCTGACTTTTGTTTACGAGACTGGAGCCACCAAAATATTGAAGTCGCCAAACTTTTCTTCACTTGGTGTTAATCAAGAAACAAGTATATTAAAATACTTTCCCTACTAGAGTAAACTAATTAATCCAACAAAAGACTTGGAGCCCACACTTTTTTTATAATATTGTCTCTAAAGATTCTCTATATAAACCTTTGTTGAATACTAAAAATAACAACGTGATTCTATGCCATATTTATCTAATACTTGCCATGTTTTTGCAGTGTATTGATCTGAGACGATTTAATAGCTTTTGGTCTCGTTGGTTTAATCATAGGATGATCATGAGTTACGAGGTATTAGAGAGGAACATTCGTCAACATGAATACTATTTTTTATGATCTTTTCAGGAGGATTATGTAGTGTTGATGTAGAATTTCGAATTGAGTTCGCAGGTCAATATCGAGATGACGTCGACGAGCTGCCGAGATATTCCTCTGTGAACCTGCACAGGGAACAAACACTTTGACGCCCAAGTGAATGAAGAGCTCAGTATATTAAAGTCGTTCTCGAAGAAAATGTGTACCTTTCGGACGGGCGGAGTGTCCCTTTTTATAGGCAGGCGGGGGGAGGGGGGGGGGAGACAAGGTTGTCTAGTGGTTACGACCGGCGGTTATTGCTGTTCGGCCCCCCAGGTCAGTGGTTTGCCCCGAGGTCGGATTCCTCAGGTCAGATTAATTCAGCTTGGTTTAATCTTTCCTTTTAGCCAAGCTGAGCTTTTTTTGACACGTATCTAGTTCAATTTTTCACCACCAACATCAGCTCCCTCGCTGGCAAAGCAACCTGCGTTTGGGCATAAAAAAGACAAAAGAAAGTCATGCATGTTTTATTATTTTTATCAATGTGGGATGACCTGTCGCTATACCAGCTGAGTTGAGATTCCTAATACGTACGACAGAATGCCAAGAACCACTTTAACAAGTGCTTATTGAGGTGCACAATTCTTCTATGCTTCGAGGTGGAATCCTGTTCGTTGGCCAGTGACACGCGGGCGGCTAGGATTACTTCTTGAAAAATATAAATACCACACCCTCCCAGGTCTTCATTTTTCACTCTTTGAAAACTCTTTGCTCTCGCATCGACCTAGGCTTTAAGTCGCTCCCTTTTCTAGAGGTCAGTTCTCCTCCTTAGTCTTTTCCTTGTTTCTTAGTTAGTATGTCTAGGATAGATAGCTGTAAGCGTAGTTCGGGGAGCGATAGGGCCAGTAGCTCGTCGTCGAGTTACTCTAGCGTAGATCCTGATCTGATCCCAGGAGGTTAGATTACTATTCATAGAGAGGATGACTGCCCTTCCGAGCTCGAAGATGGTTGGTTGGATGTCCTTAGGGCTAGGTATGACATTCTGAGTTGCATAGGTCTTAGGTATCCTAGACGCAGCAAGAGCTTAGAAGAACCTCCGGCATGACATGTGGGTTTTTACCTATAGATGTTTATGAAGTGCGTCTTCTTCTGCCCTCATTTGCACAAGAGTTCCTAAACGAGGTGAACCTGGCACCTACTCAGCTCGCTCCAAATGGTTGGGGCATGCTGTACGGGTGCTACTATTTGTGGTGGAACGAGAGCGAACAGCGGGAGCGCGAGGGCTCTTCACCTACCGAGTTGTTGATGGTCGATCAGATGCTAGGGATTAAGGAGTGGAAAGGTCAATGATTCTATGTTTATGGGGAATGACTCGTGACTGATGAGTACGGAGAGCCATTCCATGCGGTACCTTGTAGTTTTGGGAACTTAGGTAAGACCCCCAACCTTCCAGCTCGGCTCCTTCTTTTGATGTTGACTAGCGTAATTCTGTGTGTTTTTTTAGTTACACCAAAGCCCATTCCAAAGGTCACCGAGCTGACCAGGTCCTACCTTAAGAAGAATCAGGAGATTCCTCTGGACGACCAGACTGCCAAGAAGCTACTGACTGACGCTGCTCTGGTCGAGTGCGGCTTGTTCGAGTTTTTTGAAGACCTGTCTGACTTCGAAGCTCAGTCTGCTAACTCAGGTAGAGCTGGGTTCAACTCTGATTTTGCCTTGCCTTATAACTTCTAACATTATCCTTACTTCCTTATAGATATGCTTCCTCAGATATTCAACCAAGTGAAGAGAACTAATGAGGGAACCAGCTCGCCCCACCACTAATGACTGTTGATTACGCTTGTTTACATGCGTAAAAAGAAGGTTTTAGATGCTGTTTTTACTATGTTTCAGCTTTGTTTAGGATTTTTCTCGGTCGTTTGAGTTCCAATTCATGCAAAATTCATATATTATGGTTTGTGGTTGGCTTATATTGTATTTATGACATTTTAGGACCATTTGGGAGTGCAAATTAATCAAAAGAAGCAAAAAGTCGGAAATACCTACATGGGAGGCGCCGGGCGCCTGGGAAGGCTGCAGAAAACAGTTTTTCTTCCAACTTTGCCCTTAATGAAACGCGTCTTCCCATGCGTTTTGGTGGTACCAACCGATGCATACGTGTAGAATAAGTGTTCCACTATCAGTTTGAGCACGATTTGGTCAGTCAAAAGAGTTGGAAATGGGTGATTCACCATCGTTTTAGGACCTACCTAACTAATTCTGCACAGCTATAAATTCCAGCAGCTTCTCCACCAAATGCATCAAGCCTTGCTTCCTTCTCTTGATAATTTTTAGTGTTTCTTTGTTGCTTTCTAAGTACTTTTGAGTTGCTTTCATTAGTTGCTTTTGGTTTTTAAATCCCAAGTACTTTACATTCCTTTATTGAGCTTTGTTTTGTTTCCATTTGTACTTAGTTATTTTCTACTTAGTCAAATATATAAAAATCCAGCACTTTGCTTATCTTCCCTTTGCCTTTACTTTATTTTTAGTTAAGAGAGTTGTGTTTTTGGAGGAAAGAGCATGTGACACTCCCCCTTGCTTGAAAGAGAAGGGCGAAGCTCTCAATCCCGAGAAAAACTCTCCGTTAGTTAACTTTTGTTTTTCACACATGCATTCCACATTCAACCATTTTACTTGCTGTATTTTCTTCAATATGTCTTTCTAAATTCCTGTCTCTAGCCCGGTTATGGATTGTTAGCCTTTTATTTCTGAAAAGGGTTGCTAAGAAGTAGTGTTTTTGCTTTCCATTCATTGCTCAACATGTTTTCCCAAAAAGTTAGGATTTAGAGAAGGCCACTGTAAGTCTTAACAAGTCAATACTGAAAAGGTTGCTTATTTTCATTGTTGAGTGGTTAAACCGAGGAGAGGAGCGCCTTAGACATAAGGGTTCCGCTTAAGTAGCCTAGACATAGGACCTTAACCCGAGGTTGCGACTATTTCCATCCTAAAACTAAGATATCTCTCATAATAGACATATTAGGGAATGTCTTAGGACTTTGAACTTGCTTAGACATAAGTCAAATGAGAAGCGTAGTCATTGGTTTCTAAAGTAAAATGCATATTGTCCTTAGCATATCCTTGATTCTTTGTTGGCTAACTTGAAGTAATTCGGGCTAGGTTTTATCATTATAAGTCCAAATCCCAAATAAAAAACCATTATTTGTGACCACTTCCCATTTTACAAGAATCGCTCATTTCAACATTCACTATTCTTTAAAACATTAGAGTTTGGAAATTATTTAGAAGTCCTTGAGGATCGATACTTGGATACTCCATCCATTTTATATTACTCTGACAGGTGTGCGCTTGCATCTATATAATTGTTACCACGCTTAGTGCGTGCGTTCAGCAAAACGCCAGTCAAGTTTTTGGCGCCGTTGCCGGCGACTTTAATTTTAAAATTATTCGGACAAGGGGCGTTGGGCGTTGGCGAGCGCGCTGAGCCGTACAGACATGGGCGTTGGGAGTTGGGCGTTGGGGCATGCTAGGCATGCTGACGCTGAGCGTTGGGCGCTGGCGGGTGTGCGGTGCACATGGAGGTTGGCGTTGGTGGCAGCAGGGGCGTGAGGCGCACGGACATGCAGGCTGTGCACATGGACGCTGGTAGACATGGGCGTGCGGGTGGCACGACATTTGGTGGGAGCACGTTCTAGCGGGGGCGCTGGCTTCTTGTGGGGTTAGCACGGAGGAAATGCTTGGTGTGGAAGTACTGGCAGCAAGGACACGCTGGCGTGGCACGGTAGGCGGCTAGTGGGGCCCACGTAGGGCGTGCTGCAGCGCAAAGGTCCGCATGAGCTGTCAAACGGCGCAGGCGTGCACGTGTTGGATGTGGCCTTGTGAGGTTAGCATGCGCGGGTTATGTGCGATGGGCAAGAACAGGCCTTCCATCTTGGCGTGAGCTGTTTCTTGGTTCCTTCTTGGGATCCTCCTTCCTTATTTTAGGGACGCTCCCATCTTTATCTGTCGCTTTAGTGAAGTGACTTGACTTTTGGATCTTTGGCCCAAATATGATCACATCATCTCCTCCTTCTTTCAAAGGATTCGGCCTCGAATCAAAGTGGTCACCTACACATAAACAAAACAAATTAGTTTGCTCCGAATTATAACTCTTACCTTGTTGACAAAACTTGAAATCTTATGATAATGATTCTCTTATTGGCTTCCCTTTGAATGTCTCTTTAAAGCATTGTCGTTCTTTCCAAAAGTACTTCCAAGCCCTATCACTTGGTTTGTGGACATTGTGTTCAAATTCTTTGGCCTCCACTTGGTGCTTGGTATTTTAATTCTCAAACTTAGCAACTTGTGTTCTCGGCCATGACTTTGTTTAGCGGACTTGTTGATCAAGTACTTCTTCATGATTCTTGGCCATATCTTTAATTTTTCATGATCACCTACACAAAAACAAGACAAGTTAGTATATTCAAATTTATTAAATTTATACTTACCTTGTAGGGTGATCTGAAAATCATGTGAAAATGGTAGGATGAGGCTTTTTGGTTCCATCTTGTAATTTCTTTCCATAGCTTTCAACTCGACTTGGTTCCCACCACGATTGTAGTTAAGAGTTGAAATCTCCTGCAAAATTCTCAAAACAATACAAGCTCTAGGATAAAACATAATAGCTTGAAAGTAAGGATCCTTATCCAACACTTCCTCGAGATTTGGCATGTATGGCAAAATAGCTTGTTCTTCTCTCACTTCATCTTTTTGCTCTCTACTCCCATTCTTCTCACTTTGATCAAAATTTGATTCTCCATGCTTTGGTTTAAGAGTAGATATATTATCATCTTGGGAAACTTGACTATCTAAAAGACTTGGAGTAGTATGCAAGTCACAAAGAATCTCGTTTTCTAATTTACTACTCTTTATCTCAAGAATGGGCATGTTATCACATAATAATTCGCAATTAATAGAAGTGTCATGCATGGGTGTGCAATTGTCAAGCTCACTACTTTCCTTTTCAACCATAGGCATAGAATCATGCAAGTCATTGCAATCAAATAAAATAGAATCTTCATGCATATCATCACAAGGCAATTCATGGTCAACCTCATTTGAACATACCTTGAGGTTCTCGGCCTTCTCACATTGGTTGGGGGAACTTACCTTTTCCACTTGGATGTTGGTAGCCTTCTTGATTGTGAACTCCTTTCTTCTTTCCTCGAACTTTATTTGATCAATTTGAACTTCTTTTGGAGGCAAGGGAAATAATGTGGTTTTCTTGCCATTGTTCAAATGAGTACTTGTTATGAAAACCATCATACTTTACCTTTTTGTCATATTGTCATGGTCTTCCAAATAAAAGGTCACAAGCATGCATATGTATAACATCACAAATAATTTCATCTTTATACCTACCTATTGCAAAAGAAACTCTAACTTGACTTTAGACCTTTATTTCATCACTACTAGTTAAACCTTGCAAATTATATGGACATGGATGTGGTATGGTGGCTATGTTCAATCTATCCACTATATAGGTGCTAATTACATTAGTGCAATTACCACTATCAATATGAATACTACAAGGTGTGGTATTCATTATGCATCTAGTGTAAAAAAAATTATCACTATGTTCCTCCAAGGAATCTTCCCTAGATTGTGCATTGAGAGATATCCTAGCATCTAATGAGTACTTACATTGTGGACTTACTCCTTCTTTTTGGGAGTTGGTAGTGGCTTCTTGTGAACGCTTCATTCTTAACTCCATAACTACACAAGTAAAGGTTAGTATAAACAAAGAAAATTACTCTCACTACCTTACTTAACCTCTCAGCTTCCTCTCCTTTGGTAGGATGAATGTTGGTGTGGATACCCTTTGGAGATGCTCACTTAAATGCTGGTGGTGAATCGGTCTTAGAACAAGTGAGTATAAGCCTACAAGCAAATTGCAAAAAGTATCCTCTCTGTTTTTTTTTTTTTTTACTAGGGGGCCAATGGTATAGATGATACCAAATACAAGACTCAAAAGAATACCAAATGATAGTTATAATGATACCAAATGATATTTATAAGAATAAGGCAAGATATGAACAAGAATGATAAGAACAACCTTAAGCCTAAGGCTCTTGGTTCTATGGACTCAACTACAATATGCAAATTGAAGTTAAAGCTAAACCAAGAAAGAAATATGCAAATAAAATCAATGAAGTAAAAAATATACTAAAAAGATGTACAAATCCAATTTGTAGCGCAAAAACACACAACAATAAATTTACCAACAAAATAGTGAACCTTGCAGTAATTTGGGTAACTTTGGGTGAGGGGCGTCTGATGTGTACAACTCGGATGGGGCTCCAACCAGTCGCAAAAGTTAGCACAACAAGTGTACTTAGAGTGTGTAGGCTGCCAAAAGATTTGGATTTCATTGGAGGGGGCTGCTCTCTCAAAGAAAATTCTGGGGCTGCCGATTCGACTCTCTAGGGTGGCCTAGTAGGGGTGGCGGTTGTCCTCCTTCTTTTGGGCTATCCAAATAGGTCAAAATAATCCAACAATAATTTTAAGTCAAAATATAATGTTAGAATTATTTGTCAAAAAGAAATCAATTTAGACAAGATTTGGTGGCCCAAATAATTTTTCCAGAAATATCCAGCTTCAAATTTTGGAAAGTTCTCTACTTCAACATCTTCTCTTCTTTCGTCAATAACTTCGGCTACAGACCTCAGTTGGTGACGATCTATATGTCTCTAGAAATCTCTTTCAAAGACCTTTAATTTGGTACCTGATGTAACTATATTCAGCAAAAAGGTCAGTAAGATATGAATCGTCGAAGTTGGGACACTGCTTCTTCGGCGGCTGCAAGAATTCCGAAATGCACAGTGTTTTCGAAAAAGCGATAACTCCCAAACAACTAATAAAGAATTATTGATTCTAGGCTTTATGGAAAGCTAACAAATAGATCTTTCGAATGGCTCTGGTTTTACTCAATTTGGATTTCTTAGCAAAAAGTTATGTGTGTTTAAAGTTGGCTCTGGGTTTTGTGCTCTCTGTAGGCTTCTTTCAAAATCAGGGTTCAAAGAAAAGTTGATAACTTTGGCTATACGGCTCGGATTAAAGTAAAACTTGGTCTGTTGGAAAGCTTTTGAGGTGCAGAACACAAACAGACAAGCTTTGGACACTTTAAAGCAAATTTTCGAAATAAAAATTCTATGCAAGAATGATAGACAAAGTTTGTTCACGGAAGATAATGAACAATGGAACTTTTTTTTTTGAGATTTTTTTGATAAAGGAATGTAAAGACAATGACAAGAATTTAATGACAGAAAATAAACGTATATCCCGGTCTAGAGCCTAAGCTCTGATACCAAATGATACGCGACAACCCAAGCGTATTGAGCTACTCAAGCCATAAGCCACTTGAATCCAATCACATAGTTGGTTCTGTTGGGTGTGTTTCCCTAAACTCGTAGTTTGTATCTTGTGTAAAAACAAATGTATATTCAATAAAGTTGTTGTTGAATTCATAGCATTGCATTGTCCAAAATCCAATAAACTAAATATCCGAGGTTATCTTAGTGTAACCAGGACAGTATATGTACTGAGTATATATTTGATATACCCTTGATATACGAGGT
This sequence comes from Momordica charantia, assembly GCF_013281855.1. Lineage (NCBI taxonomy): Eukaryota > Viridiplantae > Streptophyta > Magnoliopsida > Cucurbitales > Cucurbitaceae > Momordica > Momordica charantia. Next base: position 14,909,742 of record NW_028275166.1, on the reverse strand, counting down.
ATATATTTGATATACCTTAATATACAAGTGAATAACGTCCCGTGAATAACCTAAAGGGTCTATAGTACATGGATTAGGCTGGGTACCTTATCTTGGCAACACTATGGATACGGCCCACTCTGTAAAGGTTACAGACGACTCGATCCAGGTGGTTCGTGTGAAACATGCAAGTGGGGGTATCCCATACAATGAGTTTGTATAAGACTGGACCATGAAATAGCCAATCTTTAGATGTAACATCGTTAACTAGTAGATTGTTGTTTCTTAGGATGACCAGACAACTCATTCTCAATCCTGAGTGAGTTATGGACTCCTGCCCGTGAGGGCTCGTCCTTTTATCTATATGGGTGAGAGTGGCTCGAGTTGCCGACTCAATATTCCTACCATTTTGGGGACGAGACCGAGTAGGGAGCTGGGAACATAACTCACAAGATGGAATTCACTCCTCTCCGACTTTAGGGGAGTAGATGAGTGTTCCCTTAAATGCTGACTTCGAGACTTGAACAAGGGGCCCCACCCTCTCATTGGCCCAAGAGGGACTTCCGGTTATTGGTCGGACCATAATCGGGTTGTTCATTAGAGGAGCAGTGGTATTTAAGGAGTAAGATGTAACTCAGGGGTAAAATGGTAACTTGACTCAACTTGAGTTACGAGCACCCGTGAAGGATTGACTTGTCATTAATGGTCGTATATCCATGGACACGTAAACATTCTGCAGTGAGAAGAGTGCAACTGCGGGTCTTTAGTGGAGTGACCCGTAGTTAACGAATGTTGATTAACTCGGTAAATGAGTTTGACCGATTAATCTCGTATCGTTGGAGCTTCTGATCTATAGGTCTATTAGATCCCCTTGCTAGCTCATAACGGGTAAAATGAGGATCAAGTTTTTTGGAAGAATTTTAATTGTTCAAACTTCTTAAAGGATTATATGTATATTGATACATTATAATATATAGTTAATTATAAATTAAAACTATATATTATGAGAGAAGTTATTTAAATGAGATTCAAATAAAATTAATATGAATAAGATTCATATTTGTAACGCCCCAAGATTTCATATAACATCCTAGGCAACGCTAAATAGTTCTCCTGGCTAACCTTAACTCTAAACACGAGATAAGCAACTCCCTGGAAAATAATTTAGATAATATAAAGCTTCGACTCCCATACGTTCTTCCAGAAATATAAATGTCGTAAACTGTCAGGACTTCACCCTCCGTGGGCAATTTAAAAACAACAACATCTCATATTCGCCTCAGTGGCAAAAATTCTTAAATAAATAAAAACAACCGTGCACCTAAACTCCAATGACAACAACGACGCGTTTACCAGCAACATCCATAACAAGTAAAGTAGTTCTAAAGAATACAAAATTTCCTCCACGGTTCACACCTAGCAATAGCATAAATCTCAAGGCTACTCGTACCCAACGACCCTTCCCTCTATCCTCACTAACTAAGCTAGTGATCCTTCCTCGGTCAAGCCCTCTCTACGTCATCACCGCGGTCGACCCCGTTCACACCTGAAAACATATAAGGGTACAAAGGGGGGTGAGTACATAAGGTACTCCGTAAGTAGCACTTCCTAACTAGCACAAAAATCATGCTCACAGTCACAACATAAAGAACAAAACAATAGCGAGGCAATCAAATAAGCAGTGAGAGATAGCGAACAAATAACTTGACATTTAGAACAAAACAAGAGCAAGGCAATCAAATAAGCAGTGAGAGATAGCGAACAAATAACTTGACATTTACATACAACAAAAAGCGTCGAAACTACCAATACCACAACCCATGATTCGCTAGCCCTTGTCTCATAGTACTAAACCTTCCTCTGCACCCCCCCCTGTGCTACTCCCCGCTTAACTTCTCGAGGCATGACGGCTCTTGACATTTATTCCCAAGTCACCGTGCCCTCTCCTTTTACAGTACTTGATGTTCGACCTTGCCATTTATTCCAAAGGCCTAGCACCACTACTTCGCAAGCACCACTCTACCTTAGTCCTTCAAGCCTAACTCCTCGAGTCGCATTGGCCCTTGACATTTATCCCCAAGGCCTCAATACTCCTCTACAGAAACTTGATGTTCGACCTTGCCATTTATTCCCAAGGCCTGAACTGTGCACCGGACCTTGCCGTTTATCCCCAAGGTACTGATGACTTCCTAGCGTATTGGTCCTTGACATTTATTCCCAAGACATCAATACTCATTTACAGAAATTTGACGTTCGGCCTTGTCATTTATTCCCAAGGCAACTACTCAAGGCTTTGAACCTCCAAGCGATTTATATGCATTTCCTGATCAGACCACCCATAGTTTAACGGACTGCCAACCTGTCGCTTCACCCTTCACCCTTCACCACTTCACTAACCCTCCCAAGACCACCTACAAGTATATTTCCCACATTCCAATTTACTGCACAGTTCACAAGCATGCTTTTCTTTGTAATAAACAAGTCACCACCCAACAGCTCACAACTAAAACAATATAAACTAATTATCAGTTTAACAACGCGAGCATTTCATTTACAACATGTTTGCAAAACGTCACGAGCCAATTATTTTTAACCACAACAATTCAGAACCTACCAGTCACCTCCAACAATAAGAATAGAAAGCATGTTTCCTCATAAGTGTTCAATAATAGAAAGACGGCAACAAAGTCACTGGAAGTTCACAAATCAAAACTAACAATCCCTACATGCACAATTAAATTATTTTAACAAAAAAAAATAAAAATCAGCATCAAAACCATTCTCTTAACGCTAAATAACGCACGCACTCGCCCCCTGGTGCTACTTACACAACCACGTCTTCAGGTTTGCGTCGATCTCACACCTAAGCACCAAAAACAGAAAAATACAGCAATTTAAATGTACTGTTCAGCCTTCGAAAAACGACTCTACGAGGGTTCAAAGGGCTCATTACCGCAAAACGACTTCGTGTAGGTGTGGGTAAATTAGATCTAGCTTGCAAAGGTGTGGGTAGCGTAAATCGGGCTTCGAACGGATGAAGATAATCGCCGAACACCACCAAAACACTGGTGTCCACGTTTTTGCAGCAGCGAAAAGTGCCCAAAACGACCTCCAACGACTTCGTTTTGATGTCCGTTACTACAAAACAACTTCGCTTGGGTGTAGGTATTCCAAATCGGTTTCGTTTGGATGTGGGTAATCCAAATCTAACTCCGAATAAATGTGGGTCAAAGAAAAATTACCGGGTTCCACGGATCTAAGCTATTCGAGGTTGTTAGGCTCGTTGGATCGGAGAAGGGACGCCGCGAAAACAGCCTCACGTAACGATGCCGCCTGCAGCAGTTCGAACGTCACGCGCCGCCGCCGCCCGTCACACGCCGCTGCTGCCCGTCGCACGTTGCCGCCGTCTGCCGCTGCCCAACGCCACGCGCCGCCACTGCCCGTCGCACGCCGCTGCTGCCAGTCGTGCGCTGCCGCCGTCTGCAGCTGCCCAACGCCGGGCTACTGCTGCCCGACGCCGCACCTACTGCTGCCGACGCCCGCGCCTGCTACTGTCCCGTCATCGGTACTGCTTCGTCGGAGAAAGAATTTCGGATCGGGGGGCTGGCGGCTCCAAACGAAAGGGGAGAGTGGAAGAAGATGAGGAAGAAGAACAAGATGGGCTAGGGTTGTTTTGTTTTAAATTCCCCTTTTCCTTTTGTTTTGCAACATGGACCCACTTGGGCTAGTTTCTTTTGTTTAAGGCCCATTTACCCAATCACACCTTGTTAACAAAACCAATAATATAATTTCGTAGTTAATCCAATGGCCCAGAGCAAGTGTCACATAGCGGAATCCGTAAAAACATAACTTAATAAATACTACACGCTACTCACCACTAAATTTGTAACAACACACACTAGCCGAGATGCCACACTAAAATTAAATAAAGATCACTGATGAATCAAATAAAATAAAAATGAAATAAATAATTAAATCATTAACTAAAATCCATTTTGTTATAAAATTCCCCGGAACTCGGGGCAAGCTAACCTGAGTAACGCGGGGCGTTACAATATTAAAACTATAGGTTAAAAAGTAATGTGCATAAGATGTACATTAGAAGTATATGTTATACGAGAGAAATGTTATAGAATATGATTCTATTCATGTGATAAATAATTAAGGGTTAATTATTTATTTGATATATATATATATATATATATATATATATATATATATATATTAATTAGATTAATAATTAATTAACATTTATTAATTAATATGTTTAATTAAATAATTAGTTATATATATTAATTATTATATATATATATTAATTATTATATATTTATATATATATATTAATTTTAATATTAGTTTTAATATTAATATTAATATTTAACTCCCAAAGTCACTGTTTTGTTGGTTCTTTTGCAGTTCTGCAAAACACAGAACAAGATAGAACAAAAGCACAAGAACTCTCCATCCTCTCTAAATTTACTAAAATTCCCTCAAACTCTCCCTCTCATTCCAAAAAGATTTGCTCCTACAAGCACGATCTCGAAACCCAAGAGGATAGCAAAGAAGATCGTTTGGTTGTGTTCGTTGGAAACATTCTTCAAAGGTATAATTTTTCCCTTGTATTTTTCATCTTGCACGTTTTGATTTTGTTTCCCAAATTTCACGAACAACGGTCGGCTTCCGCTCTAGGATTCACATCCCTTCAGGTTCAACCCGAAAGGCCAAGGTTAAAGGGATTGCCTTTATAGTCATTACCTTGAGTAGACAGATGACATACTATACTCGAGGCCGGAAACATTCCACGAGTTTGATGACCAATCAAACAAGCCTACTCCAAAGGGTTCAAACACAAAGGCCTAAGTTCAACCACACAAAGGGATTATTCAAGATTTGAAGGGGGGTTTGCACACGGCAATGAGAGAAACTCAATTCTATTGAAAAGACAACTCCAAGATGTGTTACAATGGAGGGGTACAAGCATATTTATAGGCCAAGGCCCTTGGCCTTTTGAGGAATAAAACAAAAATAAAAAGAAAATTAAAATTGATAAATTCCTAAAATGTACAGAACTTGCCTAAAGTTGAATTTTAAAAATGATACAGGGGACGCTGGGCGTTGGTGGGGACGCTGAGGCGTGCGGACATGGGTGTTGGACGTTGGGGCGCGTTGGGGCGTCCAGATGCTAGGTGCTGGGCGCTGGCGGGTGTGTGATGCGCACAAAGGTTGGCGCTGGTGACAGCAAGGGCGCGCAGGCGCTTGGGGCGTGAGGGGCATGGACATACAGGCGGTGCGCATGGGCACTTGCAGACAATGGGCAGTGGGGTGGCACGACATCTGGTTGCCTCGCGTGCTGGTAGGGGCATTGGCCTCTTGTGGGGTTAGCACGGTGGGAGTGATTGGTGGAGGTACTGGCAGCAAGGACGCACGGGTGTGGTTTCTTGGTTCCTTCTTGGGGTCCTTCTTCGTCATTTTCAGGAGGCTCTCATCTTTATCTGTCTCTTTACTAAAGTGACTTGACTTTTCGATCTTTGGCCCAAGTATGATCACATCATCCTTCTTCGGCTCCCAAGGCAAAGTCTGCAGCTAAAAAGGAGTGGAAAGACAAGAGGGACGAGAAGAAGAAGAAGAAGGATAAGAAGAGGGGTCGTGAGGTTGCGCTTACTGAGCAGGGAGAGCAGTCTTCCAAGTGGGCTTGAATAAAAGCCCACGGGATTTCAAAATGCACTTTCGGGCCAACACAGTTAGTGACAACATAAAAGCTGCGGTGGAAGTATGCCGCCATGATGCGTACCTCAAGCAACATCCAACGGGCTATGGACACTGTAGCTGATGTAAGTAGCTTGCACTTCCTCTTTTGCTGCGGGCGAGCTGAGACTGATGATTTTTCTATGTAGGCTCTCATGGTGGTTTGCCAAACTGCTGCGCAAACAAAACTCAAGCTGGATTAGTGCGACGAGCTGCTAAAAGGCGAGAAAGAGTCCTGCAAAACCGCTCTGCTGGAGGCGAAGGCCACCAAAGACGAGATGGCTCGCCTTAGGTTCGACCTGTGTACTACTAACGAGACTATGAGGGAGATGAGCGAAAAGGTGGCCAAATGTGAGTCCACCATGAAGGAGGTCAACGACCGACTCCGCAATTATCAAGAGCTGGAGGTGAAGTTGAAGTCTTTGGAGAAGGATCTTGAGGCGGTCCGAGCTGAGAAGAATACTACTGAGAACGAGCTTTACGATCTAGAGACCACGTTTACTGACGAAGCTTATGTTGAAGGGGTCTACAAACAAACTCCGAGGTATGCTTCTTTTGCAAAGGACTTTATGGACGGGGGCTTGAAGTTTTCTTTTATTGAGCTGAAGAGGACTCACCCCGACCTTGATTTCTCCGAAATGAAGAGAATCTATGTGAAGGAGTGGACCACCCTTCATGATGTGTCCAAGGCTGACGAGAGCATGGTTGCTACATACTTGCAGGACCTTGACCTCTGCACTGAAGAGGATGTGGACATTGAAGAGGTCAGTTCCCAATAGAAGGATCTTCCCGTCGAAGACCCTTAGCTAGCTCGTCACTGTTAATATATATCTCGTAATCGTTTGACTTTTAGTTGGGTCGTATATACCCTACTTCTTGTACTCTAACACTCTTCCATTATCAATATAATGTTTTTTTTTATTCCTTTACTTTTTGCCTTTATCAATTAAATAAGGTCGGGCTTGTCGAGCGCTTACCCTCTTAGGAGTTTTGTTGCTTAAATTTTTGGTTTTACACTTCATGATACCTCACTTCAGTGAAGTGGTTTATCACGAGGCAACTAACCAAGCTAAGCGAGCTCGGTGCTCCCTTGGTTAGGTAGAGCTCATAAGCTTAGTAGTTTGTAAACGCTAGTTAAAAGGGCTTAGTCGTAGTTGAATGGTGCACCGTGGCCTCTATTTGACTCAGCTCGGTGCTGGTGCTCAAATAAGTGGTGCTTACTTTATTGAAGTAGAAATTTCACATACATAGTAGTTTGTACTATTGATAGTAGCGTCTCGAATGTTGAGCATTCCAAGGATGGGCTAGTAGCTTCCCGGACAAGTCTTCGAGTATATACCTTCCAGGTCGCACCACGCCCTTGACCCGGTATGGGCTATCCCAAGTCGGTTCGAATGCACCAACTTCTTTTTATACTTTTCTGAGTGTCGTCTTTTTTGAAGCTTTGAGGCTTGACTCTGGAGTTGTAATACCGAGCTATTCTATTTTGATACTCCGCCAATTGGAGCTGAGCAGTCAAACGCCGCTCCTCTAATAAGTCATGATTTAGCCATTATCTGATTCGTTATAGTCTTCCACTCGAGCTGTCGGCATTCCCATCTCCACAGGGACTACAGCTTCTGAGCCAAAGGCTAGAAAGAATGGTTTCTGGTCTGTTGAACCCCGAGGTGTAGTCCGATACGACCAGAGCACCTCGGTAGGTCGTCTGCCCACTTGCCTTTGTTGTAACGCCCCCCAATTTCACTACGAAGAATGGGGTACCATTGCCATAATAACTATTCACCCTTTTCCCATTAAAGATACATAAAGTGGAAAACCCGTGGGGTTTCTTTCACAATCGAACCCTAGAAACGCATATTTGCCTCAGTGGCTAATAACTCAAATAAAGAAAAGCACAGTCATTCGTTTCTGCAATCCAAAATACACCATAGGTTCAAATAATAAAAATAACCAGCACAATTAGCAACTCATCCAAAAAGTATGAAATAAGGAAGAATGTCTCATGTGTCAACTAAAACCTAGTACACCACTAGCAATAAGTCTCTAACGCTACTAGGAATGAAACCACAACCCAGTTATCCTAGACAAAATGCAGCTAGTGGTCCCTCCTCGGTCAAACCTCCTCCACATCATCACCACGGTTGAGGGTCCTGTTTACACCTGAAATAAACAACGTAGAGGGGGGGAGTATATAAAATACTCCATAAGTAGCCCTCACCAAACAGTCACTAAACAGCATGCTCACAATCACAGCGACATTATACTCAATAATTAAAGAGACAAAACATCAAACATCTATTAACAGTAAATTGACATTTCAACACGCCAACCAAACTTCAGGACTCTCGTGACTTTGATTTGCACGACCCACTAGCCTCTAACCCCCTCAATATACCACTCTTACTAAACCTTGAGTTAGTGCTCCAAGTCTAGCTCTTCGAGGCATATCGGCCCTTGACATTTATCCCCAAGGTACCGACATCTCTCTACCGAAGCTTGGTGTTAAACCTTACCATTTATCCCCAAGGTCTTAAACTGTGCATCGGTTCTTGACATTTATCCCCAAGGTCTCCGACGACTACTCAACGTATTGGACCTTGGCCACCACCACGTATAGACCTAATACTTTGCCTCAATTAGACTTACCATGCCGACCCCCGACCCTTTGTACCCGGAACCTCGACACTCCTCTCTACCAAAACTTGTGTATCGACCCCTGACCTTTTGTACTCGGAGCATCGACACCCCATAGAGACGAATCAGACCCCGACCTTTTACTCACAGGGCCCTAACACTCATCCAACATCTTATCTGTAAAAAACCAACACTGACCTTCCCCCTCCTAGTTTTCAACGGGGGTTCCAGCTCATGATTTCACATCCTGCTAGTCACAACAACCTTCACAACAAGGAAAATCCAACATGCTTATAACTAGACAATAGTAACCACAATCAGTCTTCTCATAATGTCAGGCATTCTACTCACACGTTTAGCACCACACGCCACTTTCTACCATACAACAGATGCAACAAGACCATCATATTACAACCAACAAGTATAATGTATGCCTTATGTACATAGTTCATTACAAACGAATCCACAACAACCTGCACTTATTACTCAACTACGGATGACCATAAGAGACCGTCCAACATACTCAGGAACATCGACACAACATGTAACGCCCCAGGAATTTCACCATTTCCAAAGAGGGACCGTTACTAAGACTACCTAAAATTTTCACATAAACAAGAGAATTGTCTTCGCAACAATACTAAGCAATAAGGCTACCATGCTTTCGCTGCGCTAGTCTGATTTTCAACACTCACGAGAGCTTGAACAATTAGAACAACACCACTAAAGATTCAAGAGAAACTCACATCCTATGCAGATAAACCATTAAATACCGACTTCACATCAACCAAACCCTTCAAGGAAACCTCTACTAACTATAAATCATCCACTAAATGAATATTAACATCTCAATGACAATGAAGCAAAACTAATTCAAATACTATCAATTTAAACAAATGTATTCATAAATATCCTAAGTAGGTTACGATCCCGTAGTTCAAGAAGCTAACAAAATTAATGCTCTAAAACAGAATAATGAATCGGCAACCTTACAACATCTTTTAGACCATAAAACTAAACAAGACCAACCGCTAACAACTCAACTACACGATTAAATAGCCACAACTATCCTAACTAAAAGAAATTAATTGCACGTTGTATAGCCAATGGTCTTTCCAATCAAGCCTCCTCCTTGCCATCACCATCCCAAGAGTTAGCTCGATACCTGCAAACTGGAGGGGAAAAAAAGGGATGAGTACAACCACAGTACTCAGTAAGCAGCCCTTATCTGAAGGGTCACGCACAAACAGCATACTTATCAAGGAACAACGTGTCATACTTATTAAAGAATCAACACACACACATCATGCTCAACCAAATCATGAAACATTCGTAGTCATGCTTTTCAACACATCATGCATCCAAACATAAACACATTCCATAAATTTAGTGACAACCACAACCAGGAAACACCTTAACAACCAATCTCTAGTCTCCCTAACATCTCAAGTACCTCTACGCTTATCACAGCTATCCTAGCCTTCCACAGTTAACTCCTTCGAGTAGAGTTGGCCCCTGACCATTTTTACCCAGAGCCCCGACACTACTGCATCGGCCCTCGACCATTTATACCCGAGGCCCCGATGACTTCACCATCTATTGGCCCTTGACCATTTATACCCAAGGCCCCAATAGACTTCCTTCCAACGGACTCCTCGTATCGACCCTCGACCATTTATACCCGAGGCCTCGACACTCATCCTTATCCAATATTGGTGTATCGACCCTCGACCATTTATACCCGAGGCCTCGATACCCAATTAGTGACTTATCAGTCCCCGACCATTTATACCCAAGGCCCTGACACCCACCCATTCACTTTCTCCAAGAATCCAACTCTCACCAGAGTCTTACTATATACTTTCTTAAGCCACTACCCCTGCATCTTTCAACTCACAAATACAATTCAGCATGCTTCCATAACATAAGCATCTTTCTAATAATTAAATAATAACTCAATCATGCTTGATATCCAACATGAATATTTAACAAGCATTACTAAGTATAATAACTCACTAAACACGCCGAACCATTCATGCATGATCTGACAACAAACATTTCCACAGCAATACTCAACAGTTTAGCAAAGCAGAAATCTCGCCATTTTCCCCGACAAATATCCAACACTACTCCAAGTACATCGGCTAACACAACGAGAGTTATTTAGCGAAATGACATATCAAAATTAATATTAAACGCCACAAAACCAGCACATTAGAGACCATTTAACACACATTAACACACGCACACGCCCCTTGTCTACTTACTTTATTATGTCTCAAAACTCTCACAAGAGTCCTACTTGCTACTACGTCATGCCTCATGCATCAACAATCTCATAACAGTCCCACATGCGATACCCCAAAATGATCATATATAAAAACCAATCAATTTAAAATAGTCCAGCATGATCCAACAGCTCCAACAAGCTTCGTTCACAGAAAAGGCACAACCAACAACTTAACCAAAATATAATTGATAGGTACCCAGCATACCTCAAACATAACCGACTTCTCAAAATATTCAATATGCTTTCGAAACAACAGATTATAGTACCGGTATACATATTTCATTATGAAAACCAATTAGAACATGACAACTATTCAATCATAGTCATCCAAGATTACTTGGCTACAATTTATTCACACAACCACATAATTTTCCCAAGATATATCAATAGTTTTATCAACAATAACGTTTACTAAATGTTAACAACGACAAGCAACATGCAAATATCACACATGGGCACACGAGCAAACAACCATATCATATCAGCATACAACAACCAACCCCTCCAGTAAGAAACTACTTACAACAAAGTTCTAATGCGCTACCAAGTTCACCGAAGGGTTCCTAAATCCAAAAGCAAACCAAACTTGATTAGAATTCATGTTAGAAACACTTAGTTTGCATCGAAAGTGAGTTTAGATGATCCGTTACCTACTATCTCACCATAAAACCTCTTGGGTAAGGAGTGGGTCGACGCCGAGGAGGTTCAGGCATCCAAAACTGAGTTCGAATGTCCTTATGCTTGCTATTCTGATGTTAAAAGCGATGGGTAATGCTGGCTTCAGTCTAAATAGGGGTGGGTACCGCGAATCGAACTCCGGACAGGTGTGGGTAAGCGTCTAAAGTCGTCGAGGGGAAGCAAAGGCCGCAGATCGGGGCTGTGGGTCGTCGTCGGAGCGCGCACGTCCACAGGCTGCCGTCGGAACGCCGCAGAAACGGCACAGCCACTGCAGAAAACCGGAACCGCCCCGAGTTTGGGTTCCAGACCCGTGTGAGACGTCGGAAAAGGGCTGAAGGCGCGCCGCTGCTGCCGTCGACGACTGCTGCAGAAGTTCCAAGTCGCGCCGCCGTTCGGGATTGAGAGCTGCCGCTGCTGTTCGAGGAAACGTCGTCGCCGCTGGTTCGAGGAACGCCGGCCGCTGCTGCTACGGGTTCGCCAGATGGAGAAGCGCCACCGATCGTCGCTGTTGCCGTGAGTCGTCGCCGGAGAAAGAAAACCAGGGGAGGCCGGCGGCTGGGGTGGGGGATGAAGAAGAAGAAGAAGAAGAAGAAGAAGACCTAGGGTTTGTTTTTTTTTTTTTTAATCTCCTTTTCTTTTGTTTGTTTTATTTATTTTACATTTAAACCAAAAAGCCCACATTCCCAATTTTTTAAAGAATCCTCTTAATTAGTTTTAAAAATGAAAAGCACAACTCCCAATTCCAATGGAAAGCCCATGGGCTAGAGGAAACTAGAATTCTATTTTCAAATAGTTCTAACGGCCCAAAACAAGAAACCCGAAATCTCACGTTAGTTGTTAAAATAAAACTCACAATAATTCGAGATAAAATAATTAACTTCAACTCTAAGACCCAAGAATAATAATTCAAAGAAAAGTAGAATTTATGAAGGAAAATCCTAAAACCCCTGAATTTAAGATTTAACTAAAAATCTCCTACACGGTCGAGAACTTAAATTATCTTAATCCAATGAAATTAAACTTAATTCTAATTTAGTCAAAAATTAGAATCTCAAAGTTAGAAGATCCAAGAATTAAAGTTATCAACTTAGGGAAAAATCCAAAGACACTATTTATCTCTTAAAATAAACTAGTCAGAGAACACGGGGCGTTACACAACAATCACACTCAGAAACATAAAGTCCAACAGATGTTTCACAATATTCTAGCCAATGATAAGTGCAAAGGTTGCTCGGGTTTACAAAGCTAGAGGTCCTTCTAGGATCCTTGCAAACATTCACAAAAACGACTAACTTACCGAATGATTCCAACCAAAAGTAAGGTTAGAAGATGAATCACTATTGGATCGGACTTAGAATCTACGATGGTCACTCCTAGATCCTCAGACGACTCACTCCAGAATTAGCTTGATCGAGACTAATCCAATGAATCGGTTTAACATCAAACCTAAATCAAGATTTGAAAGAAGCAACACCAAAAGTGTTAAGGAACAAAAGTTCTTGAATTTCAATATGTTTCTAATCTGCCAAAACAAGGTGATTACAAGCCTTTAAATAGGCCAAAGGGTCGTTCAACATGAGGAACACCAAAAGTCTTTCAAATCCTATTTAATGCAAATTGTAGAAAATAAGACATGAAAATTAAAACATGATTGCACATCAAACTAGACAACTAAATGTGAATCCAAAAATGTAGAATTCTTTAAATTGTCTGGGAAATCACATGTAGGAGGCGCTTTACGTTTGGATGAGATTTGACAAGCTTTGACATCACAAACTCCCAAGAGGTGCAATCTGCAAAGGCACCTGTTCACAAAGCTGCACACTTCTTTTGTCCTCCTTGCCATCTCTCAAAATAAACAACTTTTCCCGTGCCATCTTTTCTCCATTCTCTTCTTGACTCGTTAAATTAACATTGTAAAGAATTTTTTACCTCAGAAATCTTTGTCTCGTCGTGTGCATTAGCTAGCCTTTGAAGATGTAATATGAAAGCCTCTTGAATCTTCTTTGTTTTGCTTCTTGTAATTGATCACAAATTGATTCGTATCACAACCCCAACTAGCAAAGCTTAGCAACAACAGCAACATTTAAGCATAACCAAGTCTAACGTTGATAAATATAATAGTATCCATGTTTCCAGAGTTAACCCAACAAGACATAAAGTTGGCTAGAACTAATGAAAGGAGACATTCGAATCTAGATTAACGCAGACAACAATGCAAGGACTTATTCAAAGTAATCAACACACAATCACTCACACACACACCCCTAGTACTACTTACACACTGCTAGGCTTCAAAAACACACGTCGATTCTACACCTAAGCACCAAGAGACAAAAAAAACAGCAATTAAAACAGATATTTCCAGCCATCAAAACTAGTTCTAAGGTTCTTTGAAGTTTCGTTACCGCCAAAAACGATTATATTCAGCTACGGGTAGCTTAAGTCTAACTCGATGGGGCGTGGGTTGCATAGATCGGGCTGTTAACAGACGTGGGTAATCGCGGAACACAAAAAAAAAACACTATTTGAAATTTCCTACTGTCACCGCCGCACGCCACTGTCACGAACAGAGGCACCGCACGCTGCTGTCACGAATGGAAACATCGCCCGCTACACGCTGCTATCCAGAACAAACCTCCGCACCTGTTGTCGTGGGTTGGGGTCGCCGCCACATGCCGCTGTCACGAATGGAGCGCCGCATTGCTGCACGCTGCTACCCCGAACATAATCGTCGCGCCTGCTGCCGTGGGCTGGGTCGTCGTGCCGTCGCTGGGTGAGATCGTCGGAGAGTGGGTTCACCGGAGGGCTGCCAGCGGTGGTCGTGAGGCAGCACAAGGGTGAGGAAGTTTTGTTTTCCTTGAAAGGCAACACGTGAAAGTGAGGGAGGCTAGGGTTTCTTTTCCTTTTTTTTTTCTCTTTTTGTTTTAGTTTCCAAATATTTAAGGGATTTAGGGATTTGTTTAATCCAACACATGGCCCTATCCTTTGATAAATTTTGGGCTTTTAGGAAAGCCCACTTAACTTAATAATTTTGTTGAAAGAAAAAAAGATCCATGGACCCAAAGGATTAGAATTCTAGTTCTCACCTCCCTATACTTAATTAGTTCCACTAATAGAATTAAGCAATCGGCCCAACGACTCAAGACAAATGCCACGGAAAACAACTCTTTTTCAACAATTAAATACATACATAAAACCAATAACTCACAACAACTACCGCAGTAGTTCAAAATAACTAACATAGAGCAATTAAATTAATTTAAAAAAATTTCTAAGAAATAACCCCCGGGACTCGAGGGTAACTTGACCTAAGTAACGCGGAGCATTACATTTGCGCTCTTCCAATCTGAGCTTCAGCCCTCATTTTATAACCTTGTTAAATGCTTCCACTTGTCCATTCGCTTGAGGGCGAGCAGGCGGGGAGCTGAGAAGCTTGATCCTGAGCTGAGAGCAAAAGTCTTTAAACTTGGCATTGTCGAATTGCTTGCCATTGTTAGTGACAATAGCATATGGGATGCCAAAGCGGCATACAATATTGGTCCATATAAAGTTTGGTGACTTTGGCTTCCGAGATGGTTGATAATGCCTCTCCCTCCGCCCACTTTGTGAAATAGTAGACAGCGACAACTGGGTACTTTGCTTGGCCCCAAGCTACGGCAATGGACCGATGAGATCGACCCTCCACTGAGCGAATGCCAAGGGTTTGTGATGGGCGTAAGCAGTTCTTGAGTTTGGCGAGGTATGGTGGCAAACTTTTGACATTTATCACACTTCTGAGCGAACACTTTAGCATATCGAGTCATGGCTGGCCAGTAATAACCTTGTCATATGATCTTTGCAGCCATTGATTAGCCCCTAGTGTGGTTTCCACAGACTCCTTCGTGAACCTCTCTCATCACATACGTTGCTTCCTCTTGATCCAGACATCTCAGCAACGGAGCGAGAAACTTTGCTTGTACAACCTTCAATCCCTTAAGATGTAACGGACTGATCGGTGGGCGATCTTACGTGCCTCAGCTCGGCTTGGCGGTACGACACCCTTTAAATACTAAAAAATTGGATCCATCCAACTGGGCTTCTTACCCTCAACTTCCATTAGGTCGGGCTCAAGAATGGAGGGCTCATTGAGAATTTCCACTGGGACAGACCTTGCAAGATCGTTCTCATACGCAGAGGCTAACTTGGCAAGGGCGTCTGCGTTGGTGTTTTCAGATCGGGGTATCTGGTTGATCTGATACTCAGCTAGCTCGGACAATTGTGCTCTTACCTTACCTTGGTACTTCTCCATTTTGGGTTCTTTTGCCTGATAATCTTCGTTAATCTGGCTTACCACCAGCTGGGAATCACTGAAAATATTAAGACGCTGAACACCCAAGCTCTTTGCAATTCGGAGTCCAGCCAATAGTGCTTTGTATTCGGCTTCATTATTGGTAGCTCATAAGTTGAAGCATAATACATACTATAAACCTCATGTCTCCCGATGCGGTCAGCAGCACCCCAACTGCACATCCTTTTTCGTTGGAGGAACCATCAACATACATGGTCCATGACTCACCAACTTCAGACTTCGATGAGACTGGAGGGGTCATCTCGACTATGAAGTCTACTACTGCCTGTCCTTTGATCGCCGTTCTGGGCTCAAAGGAGATGTCATACTCGCTGAGCTTCAAAGCCCATTTCATCAGGCGACTTGAGGTCTCTAGCTTGTGAAAGACCTACCGTAGAGGGAAGTTTGTCAAGACTGTGACAGAATGAGCCTGAAAGTAAGGTCGTAACCTTCGAGTTGACGTGACCAAAGCAAGCGCTAGCTTCTTGATAGGTGGATACCGTGTCTCCACATCTGTCATTGACTTCCTCGCATAATAGATGAGACTCTGGTGCCCCTTGTCTTGCTTCAACAACACAGAGCTAACTGTTGTGTTTTAGATTGCGAAGTAAAGGAATAGCCGATCTCCGGGTACACGGTTTGCTAATAGCAGCGCTGAGCCCAAGTAAACTTTGAGCTGTTCAAAAGCTTCTTGGCACTCTAAGGTCCACTCGAACTGAGCTTTGTTTTTAAGTATTTTAAAGAACGGCAAACACTTATCCGTAGAACGAGACACAAAATGGCTCAGCTGCTATTCTTCCATTCAAACATTGAAGTTTCTTGAGATTTTTTGGAGGTTGCATATCTAACACAGCTCGGATTTTCTCTGGATTTGCCTCAATTCCTCTTTCGTTCACCATGAACCCAAGAAACTTTCCATATGAGACTCTGAACGCACACTTGGTTGGATCGAGCTTCATACGATATTGTCGTAGCACCGAGAATGTTTCTTCTAGGTCAGCGATATGCGAATTGGCCTTCTTACTCTTTACGAGCATGTTGTCCACGTAGACTTCCAATGTTGCAACCGAGTTGCTTGGAAAACATTTTGTTGACCATTCGCTGATAGGTCGCACTGGCATTCTTCAGCCCGAATGGCATCACTTTGTAGTAGTACAGACCCTGGTCGGTTATGAAAGAAGTATGTTGCTAGTCCGGCTCATACAAGTTAATTTGACTGTAGTTTGAGTATGCATCCATAAAGGTCAGTAGCTCGTGCTCGAGGTAGCATCAACAAATTGATCTATTCTCGGGAAAGGGAAGCTATCTTCGAGGCACACCTTATTTAAATAAGTAAAGTCTACACACGTACGCCATTTACGGTTTGATTTTTTAACTCATACAATGTTAGATAGCCAGTCAGAGTAGAGAATTTCAGTTATATATTCAACTCGCAAATGTTTGTTCACCTCTTCAACAGTTACAACACTTTTCTCATTATTTACAGGGCGATTTTTTTATTTTACAGGTCGGTGGGAGGGGTCTATATTAAATCGGTGAACCATAATACTAGGATCTATGTCAAGCATATCCTCATGCGACCAAGCAAACACGTCGGCATTGGTCCTCTGGAAGTTGACCAACTCAGCTCGATCCCTGATGTTGGTGGTGAAAAATTGTACTCGATACGTGTCACAAAAAGCTCAGCTAGGCTAAAAAGAAAGATTAAACCATGTTGAATAAATCCGACCTGAGGAATTCGACCTCGGGCAAACCACCGACCTGGGGGGCTCGACAGCAATAACCGTCGGTCGTAACCACTCGACAACCTTGTCTCCCCCTGCCTGCCTATAAAAAGGGACACTTCGCCCATCCGAAATGTACGCATTTTCTCCGAGAACAACCTGAATATATTAAGCTCGTCATTGCTTAGATGTCGGAGTGTTTGTTCCCTGTGCAGGTTCACAGAGGAATATCTTAACAGCTCATCCACGTCATCCCAATACCGACCTGCGAGCTCAATTCGGAATTCTACATCAACATTTGGCGCCATCTGTAGGAATGACGTAGAAAGTATTTCATTTGTGATGGTAGACAATAATCGTTCCCGGTCCGGAAGCAATGAACATTGAGATGGAGGGGATAAGGACCTGCCTAAAGGCAGGCCTAGGAAAGAGCATTGATCGACCTCCATTGCGAGGAAGCCTAAGACACGGGCTGATGCTCGAAAAACCAGGTCCACCCCTATGAAAATTCTATCCTCGGACGACATACAATCCTAGCTGGCCGAGATGCAAGCATGCGTGGAGGCTATAAGAAAAACGCTGGGGTTGCACTGCTTGGAATTCGAGGTTCAACGTGATCCGAGGAAAGGAAAAGAGAAGGTGGGAGATAACTCTCCCAAGCGTCCACAGTAGAACCCAGTATCCAAGTTGGTGCTTGGCGGGCAGGAGCGAGCTCGTGCTCAAGATAGATATCTCCCCGAGTTCTCACCCTCTAAAGGAGGAGGACAGAGTAGGACGCGAGGGTCGAAGCAAATCAGCCCCAAAAAAATTCTCTCAGAAGAATCTGTAGGCAATTTAAGCCTGCAAATGCAGTTCGACCAGCTAAAGCGTGAGCTGGTCAGTGAGTTTAAAGGAGACCTCAAGAAGGTCAACAAGGGGAATGCTGAGGAGGATGAACATGATGAGCCTCCATTCACTCAAGACATACTGGATGCACTAGTTAGCCGGAAGACACGTCTTCCGACCTTTGACAAGTATGACAGGACAAAGGACCCCGTCGAGACGTATAAGTCCATTGTGGACTTTCATGCGTACTCTGATGCCATGACGTGTAAGCCGTTCTCTATCACCCTGTAGGGACTAGCTCGGAAGTGGTTCAGGCTGCTCGCCCTGTATTCCATCTCCAGCTGGAAGCAGTTGAGAAAAGCCTTCGTGGCGCAGTTTGTAGCCCACAAGGATGCAAAGTATTCAGATACTTACTATTTTCTATTCGGTAAAAACCAAAGGAGCCCATTAGAGACTATATCAAGAGGTTTCTAGCCGAGCAGGTCAAGGTCGAAAACTACACCGACCTGCTGGCTCGCTCTGCATTTTGCAATGGAGTTACTCATGAGAAGCTGAGCTGGTCGTTGTCGAAGAAGCCCAAGCTAACATTGAAGGGTTGCCTGGACCAGGCTACAAAATTTATCGAAGCAAAGGACATCATGATGTCCAAGGAAGATAAGTACCCAAAAAAAGGCTCTTCGACGAGGTCTGAAAAGAAGAAAGATGAGAAGAAGAAGAGTAACGGCAATGGCCACGACAACGACAGTGGTCAGGGCAATGCCGGCAGTGGAAGCACCTTTCACCAACCTGATTTTAACCGGCAAGATGATCAGAAAAGTGACAAACCGTAGAGGTTTAGTACGTTTTCACAGCTCCGAATTCTGTTGTCGAAGATCTTAGCAAACATACAAGCTTTTAACTTGGATATACTTACTGATCTGAGGCCAATGCAGAAAGATCCCGAGCTTTGGGATAAGTCAAAGTATTTCTGGTTCCACCGAGATCACGACCACTACACCTCGGATTGCTACGACATAAAGCAAAAGATTGAGGGTTTAATTCGACAGGGCTACTTTAAAAAATATGTTGGCAAAAGAGACCGAGAAGAAAGCTCAAATCCGTTGGGCAGCAGAAAGGAGCAGAAAAGGGAGAAGTCAAAGACTCCTCCCAAGCATGAAGACCGACCTCCAGTAATCAATACTATCTGGGGGGTTGAGCGGGGGCTAATCCGGCCTTAAGCACAAGGAGCTAGCCCGTGAGGCAAGATAGGAAGTCTGCGCTTTCCAGCCAAAGCCAAAGGCTTGCCCCATCGTCTTCTCGGATGAAGACCTTTTGGGTGTCCATCTCCTTCATAACGACCATATTACAGTATGCAGAATTTTGATAGATTGAGGGCCATCGGCCAACATCCTGACCTATTTAACATATACTGCACTAGGCTGGGGACGAGCCCAGCTAAAGAAAAGCCCAACGACGCTGGTCGGTTTTTCAGGGGAAAGTGTAGTTTCAGAAGGTTGTATTGAGCTCCCTATCTCGCTCGGTGAAGGCGAGATTAAAGCTACAATTTTTGCAGAGTTTGTTGTCATCCAGGGGAAGTCCACGTACTATGCCATCTTTGGCCGACCTATCCTACATACTCTTGAGGCCGTACCGTCAACATATCATCAGATGATGAAGTACCCGAAAATGTTACGCCGCAGCCTAAAGGGATCAAGCAACTGTGCAGCCATCTTCACTCAGCAAGAAGCGACAGAAGAGGCCGATCTGAGTAGAGGAACCCCGGCAGAAGAGCTAGAGTTGGTTCCATTACTCAGCCTTGGGAGACATGTGAGTATTCGAACCAGGCTGGGGCTAGGGAGCGAGCTGAGTTGGTCAACTTCCTGACGACCAACGCCAACGTGTTTGCTTGGTCGGATGAGGATATGCCGGACATAGATCCTAGTATTATGGTTCATCGACTAAATATAGACCCCTCCCACCGACTTGTAAAACAAAAACGTCGCCCTGTAAATAGTGAGAGGAGTGTCGTAATTGCTGAAGAGGTGAACAAACTTTACAGTGCACCATTCAACTACAACTAAGCGTTTTTTACTAGCGTCTACAAACTTTTGAGCTCATGAGCTCTACCTAACCAAGTGAGCACCGGGCTTGCTTAGCTTGGTTAGTTGCCTCGTGATAAACCACTTCACTTAATTTAAGCGCAACAAAACTCCCAAGAAGGTAAGTGCTCGACAAGCCATAACTCATTTAATTGATAAAGGTAAAAGGGAAAGGAATAAAGACAAAGTGTTATATTGATAAAAGAAGTGTGTCAGAGTACAAGAAGTAGGGTATATAGGCCCCAACTCAAAGTCCAAAGATTACAAAATATATATTAACAGTGACGAGCTAGCTGAGGGTCTCCGATAGGAGGATCCTTCTCTTGGGAACTGATCCCTTCAATGTCCACATCCTCTTCAGTGTAGAGGTCAAGGTCCCGCAAGAACGTAGCAATCGTGCTCTCGTCAGCCTTGGACCCGTCAGGAAGGGTGGTCCCCTCCTCTACATAGATTCTCTTCATTTCGGAGAAATCGAGGTTGGGGTGAGTCCTCTTCAGCTCAATAAGAGCAAACTTCAGGCCCCTATCCATGAAGTCCTTTGCAAAAGAAGCATACCTCAGAGTTTGTTTGAAGACCCCTTCAACATAAGCTCCGTCAGTAAGCTTGGTCTTTAGATCGTTGAGCTCCTTCTCAGTAGTATTCTTCTCAGCCCGAACCGCCTCCAGGTCCTTCTCCAAAATCTTTAACTTCGCCTCCAACTCTTGATAATTGTGGAGTCAGTCGTTGACCTCCTTCATGATGGACTCACATTTGGCCACCTGATCGCTCATCTCCCTCATAGTCTCTTTAGCAGTGCGTAGGTTGGACCTAAGGTGAGCCACCTCGTCTTTGTTGACCTTTGCCTCCAGCAGAGTGGTCTTGCAGGACTTTTTCTCTCATTTTAGCAGCTTGTTGCGCTAATCCAACTCGAGTTTGGTTTGTGCTGCAGTTTGGCAAACCACCACGAGAGCCTGCACAGAAAAATGGTCAGTCTCTGCTCGTCCACAGCAAAAGAAGAACTGCAAGCTACGTACATCAGCTACGGTGTCTATAGCCCGCCATGATGCCTGCAACAGACTTGAGCCCACACTTCTCCTTTTATAATATTGTCTCTAAAGATTCTCTATATCAACCTTTGCTGAATACTAAAAATAACAATGTGATTCTATGGCATATTTATCTAACACTTGCCATGTTCTTGCAGTTTATTGATCTGAGACGATTTAATAGCTTTTGGTCTCGTTGGTTTAATCATAGGTTGATCATGAGTTACGAGGTATTAGAGAGGAACATTCCTTAACATGAATACTATTTTTTGATCATCTTCTCAGGAGGATTGTGTAGAATTACTTTATTTCACTACTAGATTTTCTGTCGCTGGAAGAATTACAAACACGAAGATGCTGCTTTCTAGCATTCTAGGTTAGTTTTTTTAGTTAAGTTTTAGCAAATATCTTGTTGAAAGTTTTAGCTGAACATTAGCTTTCTTAGTACAATTTTCAAGATTCTTGGAATGTGTACTAATTACCTGTTTAATTTGTCCAGTTAAATATTTTTAAAATAGAGTACTGTTGAGACATTATTTTGTGCATAGGTTAGAAAAATAAGGAAATATTGTGACCAACCAACAAAATTTTAAAATATTTTTTTTCACAAAATGTTCACGTGCATTATCTGTCAATGAAAGATATAAAAAATGAACATTTTACGATGGACATTTAATAACGGACATCTAATGGTGCACATGTAATGATGAAAAATGACCGTCACTAAAGGCAGTACCCTCACGTCTTTGCCTTTGGTTTCACTCAAAAGGTCACATACCAATGGAGATAATTGTCTTCACCTATATACCATGGATCAATCTCTTCCCTAACCAATGTGAGACTTTGTTTCCACTCTTTGCAACCCCAACAATCCTTCCCTCGAACAAAGTGCAACTTTATCTTGCCTCAAATAGTCATGCAATTTATCTACTAATGGCTGACAACGAGAGCCTGCTTTTACCTAGAACATCTAGATAGAGAACTTGCTACACTGACCACATTATAAGAACACCTGGTGTCATTCTATCGCACCTTCAGTCTCCTCTCCTCACAAAAAAAATACTACTTCTCTTATCAGAGAAGTTGAACTGATAGGTCTACTTTCTATTAATGTAACGCCCCAAGAATTTCACCATTTCCAAACAGGGACCGTTACTAAGACTACCTAAAATTTTCACATAAAGCAGAGAATTATCTTCACAACAATACTAAGCAATAAAGCTACCACGCTTCTCCTGCGCTACTCTGATTTTCAACACACACGAGAGCTTGAACAATTAGAACAACAACACTAAAGATTTAAGAGAAACTCACATCCTATACCGATAAACCATTTAATACTGACCTCACATTAACCAAGCCCTTCAAGGAAACCTTTACTAACTATAAACCTTCCATTAAATGAATATTAACATCTCGAATGGCAATGAAGCAAAAACTAATTCAAGTACGATCAACTTAAACAAATGTGCTCATAAATATCCTACGTAGGTTACAATCCCGTAGTTCAAGAAGCTAACAAAATTAATGCTCTAAAAAGAATAATAAATCGGCAACCTTACAACATCCTTTAGACAATAAAACTAAACAAAACCAACCACTAACAACTCAACTACAAGATTAAATAGCCACAACTATCCTAACTAAAAGAAATTAATTTCACGCAGCATAGCTAATGGTCTTTCCGATCAAGCCTCCTCCTCGCCATCACCATTCCAAGAGCTAGCTCGATACCTGCAAACTGGGGGGCGGGGGGGGGGGGGAGGGAAAGAGGGAGGAGTACAACCACAGTACTCAGTAAGCAGCCCTTATCTGAAGGGTCACGCACAAACAGCATACTTATCAAGCAACAACGTGTCATGCTTATAAAAAAATCAACACACACACATCATGCTCAACCAAATCATGAAACATTCATAGTCGTGCTTTTCATCACATTATGCATTCAAACATAGACACGTTCCATAAAATTCGGTGACAAGCACAACCAGGAACACATTAACTACCAACCTCTAGTCTCCCTAACATCTCAAGTACCTCTACGCTTATCACGGCTATCCTAGCCTTCCAAAGTTAACTCCTTCGAGTAGAGTCGGCCCCTGACCATTTATACCCAGAGCCCCGACACTGCTGCATCGGCCCTCGACCATTTATACCTGAGGCCCCGATGACTTCACCATCTATTGGCCCTTGTCCATTTATACCCAAGGCCCCAATAGTGTTCCTTTCAAAAGACTCCTCGCATCGACCCTCGACCATTTATACCCGAGGCCTCGACACTCATCCCTATCCAACATTGGTGTATCGACCCTCGACCGTTTTTACCCGAGGCCTCGATACCCAATTAGTGACGTATCGGCCCCCGACCATTTATACCCGAGGCCCTGACACACACCCATTCACTTTCTCCAAGAATCCAACTCTCACCAGAGTCTTACTATATACTTTCTTAAGCCACTACCCTTGCATCTTTCAAGTCACAAATACAATTCAGCATGCTTCCACAACATAGACAACTTTCTAATAATTAGATAACAGCCCAATCATGCTTAATATCCAACATCATTATTTAACAAGCATTACTAAGTATAATAACTCACAAAACCCGCCGAACAATTCATGCATATCCAGGCAACAAACATTACCACAGCAATACTCAACAGTTTAGCAAAGCAGAAATCTCACCATTTTCATCGACAAATATCCAACACTACTGCAAGTATGTCGACTAACACAACGAGAATTATTTAGCACAATGACGTAACAAAATTAGCATTAAACGCCACAAAAATCAGCACAATAGAGACCATTTGGCATACATTAACGCACGCACAAGCCCCCTTGTCTAGTTACTTTGTTATGTCTCAAAACTCTCACAAGAGTCCTAATTGCTACTACGCCATGCCTCATGCATCAACAATCTCATAACAGTCCAACAAGCGATGCTCCAAAATGATCATATGTAAAAACCAATCAATTTAAAATAGTCCAGCAGGATCTAACAGCTCCAACAAGCTTCGTTCACAGAAAAGGCACAACCAACAACTTAACCAAAATATAATTGATAGATACCCAACATACATCAAACACAACCGACTTCTCGTAAATATTCAATATGCTTTTGAAACAACAGATTATAGTACCGGTATACAAATTCATCATGAAAACCAATTAGAACATAACAACAATTCAATCATAGTCATCCAAGATTACTTGGCTACACTTTATTCACACAACCACATAATTTTCCCAAGATATATCAACAGTTTTATCAACAATGACGTTTACTAAATGATAACAACGACCAGCAACATGCAAATATCACACATGGGCACACGAGCAAACAACCATATCATATCAGCACACAACAACCAATCCCTCCAGTAAGAAACTACTTACTAACAAAGGCCTTTTGCACTATTAAGCTCGCCGAAGGGTTCCTACTAACTCACGCTAATACCACTTGGGTTGATAGTGGGTCGATGTCGAAAGAGCTCGGCACTTCAAAACTGAGTCCAAAAAGCCTCGGGCTTGCTGCTCCTACGCCGACAAGGAATGGGTACGCTGATTTGAGTCCAAAAAGGAGTGGGTCAACACCGACACAATGTCAAACAGGGTGGGTATTGCAAATCGGCTTCATACGAGGTGTGGGTCACCGCCCAATGTCATCGGAACGATGGTAAAACGTCAAGACTCGCCGACTTCACGAATCTGAGATGTTGTCGCTGCTGCTGTCCGAAAATGATGGGAACGTACCATGAGTTGTGGGTTGTCGCCAAATGGTGAGGGTCGCGAGAAAAAACAGGGAAGAACGATGTCAGCACTGCTGCAACACGCCGAATGCCGCCAGCTTCACACGTCGTGGGATCTGCTCGCCACGGGGACGATTGCCGCCGAAACTGCTACAGAAATTACCCAATTCGTGGGTTTGGTTCGCTCCGTTGTGCTTGCCGTGGGGAAGATGTCGTTGGCTACTGCTTGCCCGTTGCCGTGGAACCTAGATCTCTGTTGAATCTCGCAGTTGAGGCTCACCACCACCATTGGCCATCTTTGGAATGAAACGTCACCTTTGCTCGTGCCGCTCGTGACTTCGAGGTGAGCTTAACGTCGTCAGGGATCAAAGACGAATGCCAAACGAACTCACCGCTGCTCCAGAGTTACCGTCGCTAGGTCGTGGGTCGTGATGCATTGCTACCGTTGCCGGAGAAGATGCCCGAGCAATGGTGGATGGCGGCTGAAGAAGACAAGGAAGGAATGGGGCGGCTAGGGCGAGAAGGAGATGATGGTGAGTTAGGGTTTTCTTTTGTTTATTTTGTTTATTTTGCATTTAAACCAAAAAGCCCACATTCCCAATTTTTAAAGAATCCTCTTAATTAGTTTTAAAAATGAAAATTCCAACTCCCAACTCTAATGGAAAGCTCATGGGATAGAGGAAACTAGAATTCTATTTTCAAATAGTTCTAATGGCCCAAAACAAGACCCGAAATTTCACGTTAGAAGTTAAAATAAAACTCACAATAATTCGAGATAAAATAATTAACTTCAACTCTAAGACCCAAGAATAATAATTCAAAGAAGAGTATTATTTATGAAGGAAAATCCTAAAACCCCTGAATTTAAGATTTAACTAAAAATCTCCTACCCAAGTTGAGAACTTAAATTATCTTAATCCAATGAAATTAAACTTAATTCTAATTTAGTCAAAAATTAGAATTTCAAAGTTAGAAGATCCAAGAATTAAAGTTATCAACTTAGGGGAAAAAAATCCAAAGACACTATTTATCTCTTAAAATAAACGAGTCAGAGAACGCGGGGCGTTACAATTAATCTCTAGGACTTGATAGATCTACTTTTCTTCTATCAATCTCCACAACTTGATAAACTATGTTGCTTGCCCTAACCACTTTTTGTTTGACCTCAGGATTCATCCATAATTTCTGTAATGACTGTTAGGCTCATCAATCACTCTTGTTCGATGTCGTCAACAACAGATGTAGGACTTTGTTTGTAATCATTGCAATCCCAACAGGACACTACAAACAACATCATTTTTTTTAATGACGATCATTGCCTGTCATTAAGAAAAAACGATGACCTGTCATTAAAGCCAATATATCTTGTAGTTAATCTCAATGTATATGATACGTCTTTTTGCATGTCTCCACATTAATGATTAGGATCAAATTATTTGTAATTTTTACAGCGTGGGCCATATCAACGATAGTGATAGCTGTTAGATTATATTATTTAAATTAGATTTAGTTTATATTATATTATTTGAATTAGATTTCCTATTTCTATTATGACTATAAATTATTGTATTATAAATATGTTATTAGTTTTGTATCAAGTAATTAAATTCAATGAAACCGTATTTGTTATTCTCCCTATTTTCTCTCCTCCCCTAAAAGTTAACATGGTATTAAAGCAATCAGGTTAGAGAAAATATGGAGAAGGATAACGAGGAGAAAGCTGACATGGAGAATGGAAAAAAAGATCATAACCTGATGAGAAAAAGATGTATTCTTCTAGGAGGGTTTAACTTGACTCTTGGATTTATGTGTTTCTACGACATTGGGTTGCTTTAGTTTGGTTGGATTTTGATTTCACTGGTTGTTGGAATTGGCATTCTATTGGCATTGGCAGTGGATATTGGTTGCCATTGGTTGTTGGTTGGCATTCACATTGACTTGGTTGTTGGTTGACATTGACATTGGTATTGGCGTTGGTTGGTTTTGGCCTTGGCATTGGTTTTGGTTTCAGCTTGGTATTGGTTTTGGTTTTGCTTCGTCATTGGTTTTGCTTTGTGGGTTTTGGTTTTGGCTTCGGCATTGGTTTTGATTTGTTGGTTTTGGTTTTTGGGTTTTGCTTTGTGGGTTTTGGTTTTGGCTTCGGCATTGGTTTTGTTTTGTGGGTTTTGGTTTTTGGCTTCGATATTTGTTTTGGTTTTGGCTTTGGCGTTGGTTTTGGTATGAATTTCACATTAGTTTTTTAGATTGGTTTTGGTATTGGTATCTGCATCAACGTTGGAGTTATTTAGCAAACTAACAATTTCAGAACGTGAGTTTGAGAGGGTTGTTAGATTATATTATTTAAATTAGATTTAGTTTAGATTATACTATTTGAATTAGATTTCCTATTCCTATTATGAATAGGAATTATAGTATTATAAATATGTTATTTTTTAGCTTGGTATCTAGTAGTTCAATTCAATGAAGTTGTATTTGTTCTTCTCCCTATTTTCTCTCCTGCCGTAAAACTTAACAATAGTAGGACAAGGCACCAGATCATATTCATATTGTAGATTCCTTACTTACTTCTTGAACATGATTCCTCGCCCCACATTTCACTGAACATATTGTTCATCAAGGTTGATTGTGTTAAGAGAGCCCGTTAAGATTAAATCAAAATCAGTTTTATAGTTTGTGATTATATCAGTTTATCTGTTATTGTGGAGGTTATTTAAAATGCATTTGACAATTATGTATATAATCTTTTTGTCCTTTCATCACCAAATTAATGAGCGGACCTTTTGTGATCTTCGTGTCATGCTAGTGTAATTGGAAAAGATATAATCTCCCATTTTCCGACTCTCTAACTACCTATATTGCTCCTCTACAATTAGTTGTAGCTGATATTTAGGGTCCGACTTTAAAATTTATCGTAATTGTTACAGATTTTATATTAGTTTTGTTGTTGTGTTCTCTCCATATACATGGGTCTATTTTCTCAAAAATAGATATGAGGCTTTCTTATTGTTTCAAACTCTTGTTGAGGAACTTCTTAGTACTCCTATTCTTCGTATTCAAACTGATGGTGGGGGCGAGTTTCAATCCTGCACTCCTTATCTTAAATCGTTAGGAATTGAACATCGTATGTTATGTTATGTCCTTACACTTCTCAACAAAATGGGATTGCCGAATGTAAGCACCGTTATATAGTAGACACCGGTCTCCACCCGTTTTTCTCAACGTCCGACCATAAAGACTTTCGAGTTTTGTTCACGCATGCTCTTACCTATGGTCAGACATTGAGATAAGTGGATATTAAGAATGGATTCCTTCTTGATCTCTTGGGTCAAGAAGTCTTTATGTCTCAACCTCCTGGTATGACTGTTCAAGGCACTATTCCACTTGTTTGCCAGTTAAACAAGGCTCTTTATGGCCTCAAGTAGGCTTTTTGGGAGTGGTTTGACCGTCTCAACATCTTTCTTCACACACTGCGTTTTTCTATCTCCCATACTGATTCTTCGTTGCTTGTTCGTCATAAAGATGACTATAATTGTTTCTTATTAGTCTATGTTGATTATATTGTGATAACGAGTAGCTCTTCTGTGGCGGTTGATTCTGTTGTGAAAGGTCATCATAACCAAATCTCTCAAAGATCTTGGTCAGTTAGTTATTTTCTTAGTATGGAAGTCTCGTATCTTCCTTCTGGAGGTATTTTTCTATCTCAACAAAAGTATATTTCAGACCTATTGTTTAAAACAAAGATGCATGAAGCAAGCTCCATTAATACACCCAAGGATTTTGGTTTTGTACTATCTGCTTATATAGGTGATATCTTTCCTGATGCACATTTATATAGAAGCACAATTGGTACTTTACAGTATACTACCATTACCAATCCTGAGATTGCTTATAGCATTAATAAAGTATGTCAATTCATGCGTACTCCTACATTCGTTCACTAACAAGCTGTAAAACGAATTTTGAGACATCTCAATGGTACTTTTAGCCATGATGTCTTGCTTCGTAAGCCTACTGGTATTTTTCTTCAAGGCTTCGCTGATGCTGATGGGACATTGATCCTGATGATAGGAAATCAACCTTTGGGTTTTGTGTGTTTTTTGGTGGAAACTTGATTTATTGGTCTTCAAAGAAGCAAGTCATTATTTCACGGTCTAGTTTGAGGCTGAATATCGCAGTCTTGCTTGTGTATCTGTCGATTTGATTTGGATACAATCTTTATTTGTTGATTTGGCTATTTTTCTCTTCGACCCTCCAACAATTTCGTTTGATAATCTTGGTGTGGTGCATCTTATTGCAAATCTGGTTCTTCATTCTTGAACCATGCATGTTGAGGTCGATATATATTTTGTCCGTGATTTAGCTCTTCAACAACAATATCAGATTTTTCATCTTCTAACTTCTGATTAGGTAGTTGATATTTTCACTAAACCGTTATTGTTTGCTGCGCGCTCTCTGTCTTTACGGTCGAAGCTCAATATTGTAAAGTCCTCCACCTTCGGCTTGATGGGGGTGTTAAGAGAGCCCATTAAGATGAAATCAAAATCAGTTTAATAGTTTGTTATTATATCGAAATCAGTTTTATAGTGTGTTATTATATCAGTTTATCTGTTATTGTGGAGGTTATTTGAAATGTATTTGGCATATAGTATATAATCTTTCTGTCTTTTGATCACCAAATTAATGAGAATGATTCGGGCCTTCTGTGATCACTATTCTCTCTCTCTCTTCATTCTTTAGTTGACAGATTCCTCTTTTATAATTTTGTTATATGATCATCAAATTAC
The DNA here is from genome assembly GCF_013281855.1 of Momordica charantia. Taxonomy (NCBI): domain Eukaryota; kingdom Viridiplantae; phylum Streptophyta; class Magnoliopsida; order Cucurbitales; family Cucurbitaceae; genus Momordica; species Momordica charantia. The sequence continues at coordinate 14,879,898 of NW_028275166.1, read as the reverse complement.
TAAAAAGGCATTATATTTGAGAGGGAAAAAAGTAAAACGGTGAGAGAAATATTTTTAGAGAGATGAAAAAGTTAGAGAGTGAGAAAATTTTAAGATTGTGCAAGAAAAAGTTAAACACAATGACAGGCAAAAATTTCAACAAGAAAACAAGTGAGAGTGAAAAAAATTTTGGAGACAAAGTGAGATAGAAAAATTTAGCTATAAAATTAAATGGAGAGAGTGATAAAAAATATGAGGGCGGGACAAAAAAATAGAGAAGGATGAACAAAATTTTAGAGAAGAGAAAGTTAAATGGATAAGGAAAAAAGTACTGATAGGAAATAAAGTTCGTTGGAGGAAGAAAAAATGTTTGAGAAATAATAGTTAGAGATAATATACTTAATTGTATGTAATATACTAATTTCCCTCCGGTTCTCAAATTTACTTCCCATCTACTATTTTCGAAATCACTTTTTACACTATTGCCAAATATCATTATTTTACGAGAGAAATGATTTTAACTATTGAGGGTAAATCCAAGTAGGACACGCGTCCGATTGCGGGGATGACAGTAAGGTGTGGGACCACAGATGGTTATACACTGTACGCTACGTGGGCAGGTGAGTGTGTCGCCACCTCAACTGCACAATGAGGACACTAGCACTCACAGACTACAAGTCGCAGGTCTGCAAGCAGAGGAACCACCCACTGATTGACGGGGGTGTACCCCCCACCATCAGGGCTTTGTATAGCAAGGCATGCACGTGCTACCTCAACCGTCATCCTTCCTGGTCGGCCACTCACGCCTATAAAAGGGAAGGACTCCCACCTTTGCCAAGTGAGTGAAAAACCTATCACTAAAACCTGAAAGGTCTTTGCTCCTATTTTCTTTACTCTGATTTCTAACTTGAGCGTCCAAGTGAATTAGACGAGACACCGCACAAGCATCGAGTTTTCTGGTTGCAAGCTCATTTGCTCCATGGTGAATCCACTCGCCCAGGGGACACGTGGACCTTTCCAAAATTCACCGTCAATAGTTCGCGCCATGTGTGAAAAGTATACCTCTACTTGCATCCAGTGCATCAGATACTGGCGCGGATTGACGGGACACCAGTCGACAGCCTACTCTAGTGGCCAAAATGGTAGAAGGATGATTCAGCCAAGAAATATCAAAGCATGTATTACAAATTCTATCGCGACCACGGATATGACACGGCAAACTGCCACGACATAAAGGATCAGGTCGAGTCGCTGGTCTAGTAGAGATATCTAAAAGAGCTCGTACGAGAGAGTTCCACGTCCAATCGTAAGAGGTACGCTAGCCATAACAACCAAAAGCCCAAGTCCCATAAGGAGGACGAACGGCATCAGGGCCTAACTATCTACAGAGGACCGACAGGGGGTTATTCCAAAAACAAGCAGAAAACCCTTGCTAGATGTTGCGTCCACACAACTGTGATGACAACACGTACAAGTATACACGAAATTGATGATAGTAGTACGAAACAAGGTCGAATCCATAGGGACTTTGGATTATATTTTAAATGATGTTCACAGATACCAAACGTGTAAAAAAAAGAAATATAGATGCTATGTCATAAGTTAAACTGTAACGCCCCAGAATTCTCAACATTTCCAAACGGGGACCGTTACTAAGACTACCTAAAATTTTCACTTAAACAAGAGAATTATCTTCACAACAAGACTAAACAATAAAACTACCATGCTTCTTCTGCGCTACTCTGATTCAATACTCACGAGAGCTTGAACAATCAAACCAACAACACTAAAGATTTAAGAGAAACTCAAATCCTTGACAGATAATCCATTTAATTACCAACTTCACATTATCCAAACTCCTCAAGGAAACCTTTACTAATCATAAACCATCCACTAAATGAAAATTAACATCTCGGATGGCAACGAAGCAAAAGCTAACTAAAGTTTGATCAACTGAAACAAATGTATTCATAAGTATCCTAAGAAGATTACAGTCCTGGAGTTCAAGAAGCTAACAAAATTAATGTTCTAAAAAGAATAATGAATTGATCACCTTAAAACATCCTTTAAACCATAAAACTAAACAAAACCAACCACTAACAACTCAATTACAAGATGAAATAACTGCAACTATCCTAACTAAAAGAATGAAATACAGGCAGCACAGCTAATGGTCTTTCCGATCAAGCCTCCTCCTCGCCACCACCATTCCAAAGAGTAACCCTGTTACCTACAAAGTCTAGTGAGAAAAATAAGGGGTGAGTATACCCACGGTACCCAGTAAGCATTACATACTTGAAGGGTCACGCACAAACAGGCTATACAAAGAATCCTCACATCATGCTTATCAATAACTTCAAGCTTTAAGTAAAAAGAAACATATTAAAAGAAGCAGTTTATGCATAAGTTTAACTAAACATGCACCATGCATGTCAAACTCATCCTTACATCTAAACTCACTAGTTCTCTTTCCTAGTTCCTCCAAGACTTACTCCTTTAAGTTGAAACGACTCCTGACCTCGCATAGCCAAGGCATCCACACTTCTCCACGGTGCTCGACGTTGGACCTTGACATTTATCCCCAAGGCCTCAACTACTACCAAACGTAATGGTCCTTAGCCTCCAAGCAACTCCTAACCTATCACACTATGTTAGTCCTCCAAGTCTAACTCCTCGAATCGTATCGGCCCTTGCCATTTATCCCCAAGGCCCGACACTCATTTACAGAGGCTTGGCGTTCGACGACTACTCAACGTATTGGTCCTTGACCGCTACCACATCAAGACCCAATACTAATTCAACAAAATAGAATCACCGTTCCGTCCGACCCTCTGTACCCGGAGCCTCGACACTCATCTCTACCAAGTTGGTGTATCGATCCTCGACCTTTGCACCTAGAGCCTCGATACCCAACTAGTGACGTGCCAGCCTTTTTGGCCCTGTTAGTTCTCCATTTACTGTATTACATCCTGAAACTCTCACCAGAGTCCTACTACATACTTTCTAGGCTATGACCCATGCAGCACTCAACTCACAATAAAACCAGCATGCTTCCAGAACCAAAAACAGTAAGCTAAAAATGAGATGACAGGTCTACATGCATGCGCAACACAACAGATTTCTCCCATATTATTTCAGTATGCTTTTATGAACACAACCATACAACGATAAAACCATTCATAATCCATAATGCTTTCAAAAATCCCACTAAGCATCAAATCCAACAACGCAAAGCAAATCAATTATAAACAACCAGAACCAACATGATTTCATTCAACTAGTTATAATCATTAGCGAATATTCACTAAGACACAATCAACTTACATATTAATAAATAATAAACACACCGAAAACACCAAACAATTCATACATATTCATACAACAAACATCCCCCAAGTAAGAACTACTTACACACTCTCAATGTTCCTAATTCTTCGGTTGATTCGGCACCTAGGCATTCAAATAAAAAAAACAGCATGTCAAGAAGACAGTTTCAATCATAAAAATCAGTTATAAGGAGGGTTCGAAAGGTCCGTTACCACAAAAACGATTTCGTTTGAGTGTGGGTAACTCATATCTAACTCGAGCAAGGGTGGGTAACGTAGATCGGGTTTCAAACGGGTGTGGGTAAGTGCCAAACACCACGAAACTGCTGCTGTCCACGTTTTGCAGCAGAGGAACGCGTCGAAACAACTTCCAACGACTTCGTTTTGCTATCCGTTACTACAAAACGACTTCGCTTAGGTGTGGGTAACTCTTATCTAACTCGAGCAAAGGTGGGTAACGTAAATCGGGCTTCGAACGGGTGTGGATAAGGACCAAACACCATGAAACTGCTGCTGTCCACGTTTTGCAGCAGAGGAACGCATCGAAACAACTTCCAACGACTTCGTTTTGCTATCCGTTACTACAAAACGACTTCGTTTAGGTGTGGGTAACTCTTATCTAACTCGAGCAAGGATGGGTAACGTAAATCGGGCTTCGAACGGGTGTGGTTAAGCACCAAACACCACGAAACTGCTGCTGTCCACGTTTTGCAGCAGAGGAACGCGCCGAAACGACTTCCAACGACTTTGTTTTGCTGTCCGCTACCACAAAACGACTTCACTTATATGTGGGTAGCTTAGATATAGTTCGGATAGGTGTGGGTAAGGGTCGAATATCGCCAGATTGAAGAAAAACACTACCAAAAACACTGTTGTCGGTGACGCCGTCCGCTGCCATTGCCAGTGACGCCGATCGCTGCTGCTACCTCGCCGGAGAAAACAAAGAGGGGGGGGGGGGGGGGGGGGCGGCTGAAACAAATGGAGAAGAAAGAGATGTGGGGTAGCTTAGGGTTTCCTTTCCTTTATTTTTGTTTTAATTTACATTCTTTTTGTTTTAAAAACTAAAAGCCCAATCCCTTATTCTTAAAGGAGGCCGAACTAGATAACACAATGGCCCAAAACAATAAGCCCAATAATTATACTTTAGAAATCAAATAAAACCCACAACAACCCGAAATAAAATAGTTAACTGAAACTCTAAAACCGAAGAATAATAATCCACAGAAAAAGTAGAATTTAGGAAAACAAAATCCTAAAACCCTTGAATTTAAGATTTAACTAAAAAATCTCCTATACAGGTCGAGAACTTAAATTATCTTAATCCAATGAAATTAAACATAATTGTAATTTAGCCAAAAATTAGAATTTCAAAATTATAAAATCCAAGAATTAAAATTATCAGCTTAGGGAAAAATCCAAAGACACTATTTATCTCTTAAAATAAACGAGTCAGAGAACGCGAGGCGTTACATAAACAAATAAAATAAACAAAGCAGTAAACAAATCTCAGTAGCTGACACACTTCGTAGAGCTGATAACAACAAGAAGAAACAACACAAAATACGGAAACAGGGAGTTAACAGATATGGGAAATGGGGGAGATTCAACATGCATTCACAGACCTATCAATCTACCCTCTAGCTCATAAATATTCATTAATGCCCAACTCGACTTGGTTCCCTTTCGAGACACCCAAACATGGATACCCACAACTCCCGTTGCTAAGTTTCCAATCAATAAAAATAAATTATAAGCATGATTAGGGGACCCCATTCCTAAGAATCCACAAATACTGTAGAAAAGTACTAATCACTGATGAAGCAAGTCAGCAAACCGTAAGCCCTCCCGAGCCAATATAGAAGCTAGCATATAGAACAAAGCGACCAATAATGCTCAATAAGATATAAGAAATAAACACAGCTTCATTAAAAAACAAATATAGCAGCTAGAGGTTCAGTTTCATAGCAGTTACTACATGTGAATCTCCCCCGAAATGGGGTTTAGCTCATAAATGAAGAAGAAAACACAATGGGTAAAAGAATAAGACAACCCATCTTAGGGAAATAACAGAAAATCGAAGAAGAAAAAGATGATAGCTCGAAACTACAGTGGAATTGTAACGCCCCAGAACTTCCCACACACTTCTAGGTCACGTTAACTACCCACCTGTCTAAACTTAATCTCCAAACACGAGATGACAACTCCCTGTGAAATAATTATATAAAATAAAGCTACAACTCTCATCAATTTACCAATAAATCAACTCTATAGAATATCAATCAAACATCATCCGTGGACAACCCAATGAGGTAACTTCATTATTCCAACTAGGCAAACTCAATGAATGGAAGAAAACTAAAATAAACACCTATTCCGAAATGAAGTAGACAACGAGTGGGAACCTCCCAATTATTCAAATAAGAACAATAGTTTGTTGACCAAACCATAAGGTCTTAACCATCTAAACCAAAGCTAAGCAAAAGTAACTACGCAGCCTATGGTCCTCGCTCATCATGTCTCCTCTGTCTCATCACCATGGTCGCCAACGAATCCTTCGCCTGAAACAATAATTGTAGAGGGGGGGGGGGGGGTGAGTATATAAAATATACTCTGTAAGTAGCCCTCACCAACAACACACAAACATCATGCTCACACAGAATTATGAAACATTCATAGTAATGCTCTTCATCACATTATGCAATCAAACATAGACACACTCTATCAGATCCGGCGACAACCACAACCATGGACAAATTAGTTACCAACCTCGAGTCTCCCTAACATCTCAAGCACCTCTACGCTTATCACAGCTATCCTAGCCTTCCACAGCTAACTCTTTCGAGTAGAGTCGGCCCCTGACCATTTTTACCCAGAGCCCCGACACTACTGCATCGGCCCTCAACCATTTTTACCCAAGGCCCCGATGATTTCACCATCTATCGGCCCTTGACCATTTTTACCCAAGGCCCCAATAGTTTTCCTTCCAAAAGACTCCTCGCATCGACCCTCGACCATTTTTACCCGAGGCCTTGATACTCAATTAGTGACGTATCAGCCCCCGACCATTTATACCCGAGGCCCTAACACTCACCCATTCACTTTCCCCAAGAATCCAATGTTCCTCATCATAACCAACAACACACAACCCCTAGCCTGCGAACAGGATCCGAAAATATGCTTCTATACACCCACATCTCACGAGAAAATGATATGACTCAGACCAGCACGCTCGCAACATTAAGAAACATTTATATAAACTATACAAGCACACCCACATCATAAGAAAGCATAATCACAATAATTCTATTTTAACGTGCATCCTTTGTAAACATACATCATCCCACAACAATTCTTAGCAGTTTAGCAAGGAAAATTCCACCATTATCACCGACGAATATTCAATCACTACACCAAGTATACAGATTAACATAAACGAGAGTTACCTAGCACAATAGCGTATCAAAATCAATATTAAACATCACAAAACAGCACATTAGAGACCAACTAGCACACATTAACGTACGCACACGCCCCTTGTCTACTTACACACAACCGCACCCCTAAGTTTTGCGTCGATCTCACACCTAGGCACTAAAACAGAAAAAAAAACAGCAAGTTACATATACTATTCAGCCTTCGAAATCAATTCTAAGAGGGTTCAAATGACTCATTACCACAAAATCGACTTCGTATAGGTGTGGGTAACCTAGATCTAGCTCGCCAAGGTGTGGGTAGCCTAAATCGGGCTTCGAACGGATGTGGGTAAGCTCGAATGCCACTGAAACGTTGTTGTCCACGAGTTGCAGCAGAGGGGACGCACCAAATCAGCTACCGAACACTGCTGTACACGAGCCTAGGTGATGAAGGAGTGTTGTTTGGACCCGAAGCCGTCAGGAGCCATTCCCAAATGACGATCTGTCACGAATGAATGCAAAACCACTCGGACCGTCGCTGTTACTGCAGAATCGGCGCGTCACTACCGTTCGGGTCTTTGGTCTCGACGTGCAACGGATCGAAGAAGCGAGGTTGTGCCGCTGCTACTGCTACGAATTTCGCAGCCGTTGGAACGTCGTAGGTCGTCGTCCGCCGCTGCTATGGAATCGTCGGGGCATTGGGGTGCTACCGTAACACGGCGTTCACGGGTCTACTCGAGGTCGCCGGAATGAGAACAGGCCGCCGAGCCTGCCGCCGCGTGCCATTGAGTCGCCGCTGGTATTGCCGGTTGCCGGAGGAGGAGAGGAAGAGAAGGGGGGGTGGGCGGCTAGGGCAACAAGGGAAAGAAGAAGGAGATGGAAACCTAATGTGTTTTTTTTTTCTTTTTATTAATTTCATTTTCCTTTGTTTTAAAACCAAACCAACCCAATAAAAGCCCAACATGACCAAGCCCAAGAGAGGAAAAAAAAACCCATCCCAACCTAAGATAAAACCAATCCCGCGGAACCCGATATGTACAAATTTAATTAAAGTTTAATTTAAAAAATTAAATGAAAATCTCCTGATTCGAGACTAACTAACCTGAGGGACTCGGGGCGTTACAGGAATACCCCTTATGTCGTCAGCTTTCTACCCCCAAAAATGAAGAGAATCCTCCTCCTTGTTGTTTCAGCTCTCAATAACGTGCTTCTATTGGGTTCTCTGTGTGGTGGCTAAGGCAACATGTCCCTTTTATATCGGGTTCCGTTTTTAGGGCACTCGGCTAAAGATTGTACGGACATGGTAAATTCCCGTGTTCGTCTGTTACTGCGCAATAATTCCATGCTCCAGCACTGCTTCGCTCCAACTTTCGTCTGCTCTACCTCGAACATGCTTCATCTACTCCCTCTGGGCTTAGCACCCTCTTCATGCATTGTCTTCTTTTTCCAAACCTGTGCATTTAACCCAAAAATAAGAGAGGTTAGCACAATTTTTAGCCAAAGCATTCAAGATCTGGAATTTTAGCTCGAAGTTCGATTTATAAGATTTTTCATGATGTTTACAAGCTAAAACCGACACACTTTGATATTTCTTTGTATAAAATCACCCAAATATACACTAGAATAACTCTCTTTTGGAGAGTTATCACACCCCCAAACTTAAAATCTTGTCTGTCCCCAAGTAAGAGCTTTCACTTTACCTTTGTTCGCAAAAGAAGAATGTCATAAACTTGTACTTCAAGCATCCAGCCCTATGCCTTAACCTTTCATTTTGATCAAAACTGCTAGAACTTACATACTCTACCAAAGTACTTTAGCTGGAGCTAAGAAATGAAAGCAACCTAAGTTTGTTCACACTATGGAAGATGCTATTTTCTGACCAACTTTAGCTTCCTTCTACTTCTGAACCTCAAGCTTAACTTCTCCTAGAGATTTCTTTCTCAAGCCCCTTTCACTAGCCTTAACCTTTAAACTTTGCACTACCAACTTGGGCTTTTTTAACCATGGGCTACTAGCCCTTCCTAATCCCAAAGACTTTATACTCTGGATGCGGGTTACTAGCCCCTGATTTGTTGAGTTTTTTTTTTAAGGGCTAAATTATAAGATTAAAAATATTCATGACTGTATACAAATACTAATAAAGGTATAAGAACTAAAAGTTCACTTCCCCAAACATAAAAGGTTGCATTGTCTTAAATTCAGGTAAGGACACTTGGAATGTAAAGCGTCAGCACACCCCCAAACTTAAAGCGAAAGTAATTGAGAAGCATGAGGATGTTCGTTATCAAGATATAGACTCATGGCTACTGCTACAACTAAGGGGATCTAATAGAAGAGGTCCATGCTAGCTATACAAAGATAAGGGTTGGCGTTAGATAGATAGTCATGGAATTCCTCCCAAGGGTAAGCGCTACCTGAGGCCAGTAGTACTAGAGGGATGCTAGGGCATGGGCAGGCAAACATGAACAGAGCGAGAACAAAAGCAAGCTAACACCCATGAAAATGCTCCAGCATCAACAAGAAAAACTGCGCACTAGCAGGCTCTAGCATCGAGACTAAATATAGAGGGCAGGGCAAAGGGCAGATGATGAGAACACAGCATTGCTAACAACTTTCTTTGCATTAAATTCAGGGGGAAGATTCACATATTGAACTACAAAAAGAAAAATATGCAAAGACAGATTTGAAAGACATAAATTTAAAAAGCAGAAATTAGAATTGAACTAAACTAGACTAAGGAAAATAAAAAGTGACAACAAATGGGGGGGGTCATTTTTCAGAGCAAAAAGCAAAGGAACTTCTCTCTCGCGGGTCAAGCATGTCAATGTTCTTTGCCTTCTTTCTCATCCAACGAGTCGCCCGTGGGCTGATCTTCCTCTTTGGATCTATTGTCTTCTTCCCTTTTTTTGCCACTAGGGCATACTCTTGTGAAATAGCTGAAGCATACCTCTTCCCCTTAGTTGGGGAAATGAAAATTACCTTTTTTCAGAGCAAAAAGCAAAGGAACTTCTCTCTCGCGGGTCAAGCATGTCAATGTTCTTTGCCTTCTTTCTCATCCAACGAGTCGCCTGTGGGCTGATCTTCCTCTCTGGATCTATTGTCTTCTTCCCTTTTTTTGCCACTGGGCATACTCTTGTGAAATACCTGAAGCATACCTCTTCCCCTCAGTTGGGGAAATGAAAATTACCTTTTTCATCTCACTTGGAAGCGGTGACTGGAGTTGTTCCCGCTTGCTCGATTCGTACCTTGGCCGATGACTTGGAAGGGTTTGCCTTTTTCTCTTCGCTGCATGATGCTTCCAGCTCTCTTTTCGGTCTCCTCATCCTTGCTTCTAAACCTTTTAGAGTCTGTATGATGTCAGATGGCTCTTTTTTAGGTATGTTTTCTGGCTTTTCCTCTACAATGATGTGCACTTTATCCACCGATATTGTAAGGCTCGGTTTTTTATTGAGGGCACAAGATGTTTGAGCATCTACCCTCTCTCCACTTGGTTGGCCTTACTAGCTTCTGCATGTTGTGTTGGGCATCTGACGGCTCAGCATTTTCATATTTTTCTCCCAGTGCTGGGGTCTCTATCTCAATGGTAGCATCTTCATTTACCATCATCTCTTTATTCCCTTCACCAAAACATTTTTAAGCTCCAATATCCCTACTTACACTATGCTCCAACATTGCTTCTGCATTTGATTCCCCTATTAAAGCTTCATTCAAAATCTTCAACACTGAGCATTCTTCTGATTCAGCAGGCAACTTCATGGAATCATAGACTGAGAACTTCACCTCATGATCTTGAACGTGGATCATCAGCTCGCCTTTTTGGACATCCACAAGCGCTCTTCCAGTTGAAAGAAATGGTCTTCCCATAATGATAGGAACCTCCTTATCTACATCATAGTCCAAAATAATAAAGTCAGTAGGGAAAATAAATTTATCTACTTGCACTAAAACATCCTCGATTTTTTCTTCACGATATGTGATTGATCGGTCTGCTAACTGCAATGTGATTGTTGTCGGCCGCGCTTCTCCTATCCCCAACTTCATGTAGATGGATAAGGGCATGAGATTAATACTTGCTCTTACATCACGTAACGTCTGTTCTATCTTCTGTCCTCCAATGGAAACGGGTATGGTAAAGCTCCCAGGATCCTTCATCTTTTTCGAAATTTTGCTTGTGAAGATAGTGCTGAAGGCTTTAGTCAATGCCACAATTTCGTATTCTCCCGACTTGCTTTTCTTTGTGAGAATGTCCTTAAGGAAGCGTACATAAGTCAACATTTGCTCCAATGCTTCCACCAGCGGTATCTTGATATGCAGCTGCTTCAGCACATCAAGGAACTTTCTAAATTGCACATTTTGCTCTTTCTTTTGCAACCACTTTGGGTATGGTGGTACGGGTCGATACTCGACTGGAGCATTTTCATGCTCTGTCTGCTTCTGTTTTCCAGTTATGTATAGATGTGATGCTTCTCCTTTGGCTGCCCTAGCTTCTACTGGGTTGACATATTTGCTTGCGTCTCTTTGCACTTTCACTATCTGATCGCTACTGTTCATTAACTGTCTGAGGTTTGCCCTTTTTTTTACTGGCATGATTATAGGGGTTCTGCCTGACTCACACTCTTCTGTCTGTAGTCCACGTCCTTCATCTTAATTAAATTTTTTTATAGATTCCTAGAGCATTTGGATGGACAGTAGGCAATGTCTTGCCACTCCGCAATGTCAAATCATTACATTGCTCCTTCCCATCTCTCTTGGGCACCTTAGTATCATTGGGCAGCACTTCATGGGATCTACTCTTCAAATTTGTTGCTAATTGGCCCACTTGCATTTCTAGATTCCTCAGCGATGCTGCCTAACTTTGCACCGTGGTATCATTCTTTTCCATATACTGTTTCGTTAGATTCTTCAAAGATGCGAATGATCCTTCAAATGACCATTGCACTGTTACCTGACCTTTGTTTAAGAAGCCTGGGGGATAACTTTCTTTTTGCTGATATGCTAGAGCATTGGATTTACCAGCATTGTTTCCTCCCTGATTTCGGTCCAACATAAGTAAGGGTAGTTCCTCCAGCCAGTATTGTACGTAATGGAGTATGAATTGTTCCTACCATTCTGCGCAATACCCAAGTAGTACATCGACTCTGGATTGCCAGGGCAATTGTTGTAGTGGTGATCTCCCTTGCAAAAAGAACAAGAAATCTCTTGAATGTGGCTGACATTTGCCTTACCGATAGATGCTCCCACTGTGTCATGCTCCTCATAACCAAATCTGTCAAATTTTCAATCTTTGAATTTAGGGCTGTGAAAGACTCTAATTCATTCAATCCCTTGCCTCCTTTACCTTGAATAGCTCTAGGGTCAGACCATGAATGGTTGGTGGACGATATCATTTCCAAGATGTTGAATGCTTCAGCATAAGGTTTTGTTAACAAAGCCCCATTTGCCGACGCATCGATGACCAGACGGGTGGCATCGTCTAAACCATTGTAATACGTTTCGATCTAGATGCATCTTGGGATCCCATGGTGAGGGTATTTTTGCAGAAGCCATTTGAAACACTCCCAAGACTGGCTAACTTACTCCCTAACAAATTACTGAAAATTGTTGATTTTGCTTATGTACTTAGCATTTTTGCTTGGTGGGAAGTACTTCATCAAAAACTTTCCCGCCAAGTTGTCCCAACTTGTAATTGATTCTGAAGGGAGTGACTCCAACCAAGTCCTCGCTTCATCTCTGAGTGAATGAGGGAACAATTTCAATCGCAGAACTACTTTGCTGCATCCTTCGTCCTTAAAAGAATTGCAAACTCCTATAAAAACTTCAGATGCTGATGTGAGTCCTACGTAGAATGTCCGTGAAATTGGCCCACTGTCTGAAGTATATTAAACATAACTAGCTTAAGCTCAAATTTTGGGGCTACAATTTCTGGCTCCCTGATGACTAGGTTGGAATTATAAAATGCTGGAGATGCATATGCCCTGATTTCTCTATCGATGTCATTTGCAAGTAATACAATATTGAGAGTGGGCACTACTACCTCAGGGTTAGCAGCAACAGGAACCCCATCTACTATTTCCTCAATCCTCACATTTGGTGGAATAGGCAGGCGCAAAGGTGGGTTGGGCGGATTCATGTTTGCTTCAGCTTGGGTTCTTCTTTATTCTCTTCGATTTCTATGGAAAGTGCATTCTATCTCGTGGTCGATAATATATTCCAAACTCTCAAAATCGTTCATGCACCTACAAACATAAGAAAATGTGAGAAAGAGAAAACTCGATTAAGCATCGTATCTACAAACACTATTGTATACAATAAAATCACTAAGTCTCCGACAACAGCGCCAAAAACTTGTTGCGTGCACATAACTGTGCTAACAATAAGTGCAAGTATACACGAAATTTCCGATTGTAGTACAAAACGAGGTCGAATCCACAGGGACTTTGGATTGTATTTTAAACGATGTTCACAGATACCAAAAGTGTAAAACAAAGAAATATAGATGTTGTGTCGTAACTTAAACAAATAAAATAAACAAAGCAGTAAACAAATCTCAGCAGCCGACACACTTCGTAGAGCTGATAACAACAAGAAGAAACAACACAGAATACATAAACGGGGAGTTAACAGATATAGGAAAGTGGGGGAGATTCAACATGCATTCATAGACCTATCAACCTACCATCTAGCTAACAAATATTCATTAATACCCAACTCGACTTGGTTCCCTTTCGAGACACCCAAACATGGATACTCACAACTCCCGTTGCTAAGTTTCCAAGCAATAAAAACAAGTTCTAAGCATGATTAGGGGACCCTATTCCTGAGAATTCACAAATACTATAGAAAAGTACTAATCACTGATGAAGCAAGTCAGCAAACCATAAGCCCTCCTGGGTCAATACAGAAGCTAGCATACAAAACAAAGCGGCCACCAATGCTTAATAAGATATAAGAAATAATCACAGCTTCATTAAAAAACAAATATAGCAGCTAGAGGTTCAATTTCATAGCAGTTACTACATGCGAATCTCCCCCGAAATTGGGTTTAGCTCATAAACGAAGAAGAAAACACAATGGATAAATGAAGAAGACAGCCCATATTAGGGAAATAGTAGAAAACTGAAGAAGAAGAAGATGACAGCTCGAAACTACAGTGGAATATCTAATAACTCTCCATAAGAGAGTGTTTTATGGCATAATTTGGGCAATTTTGGTGTGTAAATGTGAGAGTCCTTATCAAAAGATTATGGAAAAGAGAAGAAATCACTTAGTTAGGTCCATGAGCTTTTAGAATTCACAATTCCCTCATTTTTAATGAATTATGCTTAATTAGGGATGTGTTGTATTAGGAATTGGAGAATTTGTTGAGGGCAAGCCAAGTGCTTTCAAGGCTGTGAAAGTGTTTCTCAAACCAGAAGCCGCTCAGGATGCTCTAGAGTGTGTGACTGCGCAATAATTTATTTGTACCAGTTTTACCTCGTCCGTACAGCCTCCTGGTGGTGCCCTAATTTTTCAGGAGCGATATAAATAGAAGAACAGTGTCCAGCCGCCAAAGGGCCCTAGAACAAAAAATCCATTTGGGTAAGGAAATTGGAGAACATTTCTCACCCATTTTCGAGGAGAAGCCGACGAAGAAGAAGTCGATCCTTGCGTCACACTGAGCTGGGGAAATCTTTACTGCTGCTAAAGCTTCCTTACTCAATGGGCTACATATCTTCTCTAACCCACTTTTCTATTTTCTTTTCTTATGAACTAAACCGCACCTTCGGAGGGGATGAACTCGCTATAGCTCTCATCTATTTATGTTTTAGTAACTCATATATATTTTATGTTGATTTAATAGAGTGTTTTTATTCTTTCATCGTACTAATTTTGTTTGGCCAACATTATTGGTTTGCTATGCTCACTTGAGGCTTGGGAAAGTCCTTGTGTTGTGTGTTTACCTATATTTGCGTAAGATTTCTCTCTTTGAAGTAGAATGGTGAGTACTTAGAGATGAGACTCACCCTTCCGTGCCTATAAACTGTTCATATTGCTTGTTTAGTCTACAATGGGAGTTGGGGCTAAACATGTTTGGGTATCTCGGGAGAGAGCCATGTTTGTTTGGGCATTCAGCATTTTGAGTCTACTAGAGCATATGTAGACGTCAGTGAGAGCATTAGAGTGATTCCCTCTCAATTTACCTTCATTTCGCATTTATTTCGCATTTTTCTATCTGTTTTCCATTTTCTGATGCTCGAAAGTAGAATCGCAGAATATTTCTATTCTTGCTCATTTACTGTTTTTTGTTGATTTACTATTACAACATCCATACAACTTTAATATTTTATTTTTAATTTGTCTTTTTGGTATTCTAATTTACTATTTAAAGTAAAATTGTAATCCTTGTGGAGATAACCTTGTTTATATACTACAATTGATTATTTAGTGTATACTTGCACTAATTTTCCTTTAGTTGTGAGGAAGCGAACAAGTTTTTGGCGTCGTTGCCGGGGATTAAGTTTTCTTACTTGATTTTAGCAAATTAGAATACGAGACTTAAAGAGCTCTCTTAATCTCTCTCTTGTTGATTTGTGCAGTAAATGAACGATTTTCTTACTTTGGAATTTGAGTTTGACCCAAAAATTGAATGAACATTTAGAAAGAGAAGGGTGAAGCAAAGAGTCTAGCGTAGAGAAGAAATTAAAATGGATAACCCTCAACATCCACCAGAGTTGAGAGTAGAGGGAGTACAAGAGGTTGTAGCTAGAAGACATGCTCCAGCACCTCCTCTGAATGTTGTTCTGCTCGCAGATGATATTGAGCAGGAAATTAGAGCTTATACGGCCCCAACATTCTATGACTTCAATCTAGTGATTGCAGATCCTCTTATTGAAGCCGATAGATTTGAGCTGAAGCCCGCAATGTTTCAGATGCTCCAAACCGTAGGGTATTTTCATGGGCTTTCATCAGAAGATCCCCATCGCCTCCTATGGTATTTCATGCTAGTGACTTATTCGTTTAAAGTAGAAGGAGTTAGTAAGGAGGCTATGGGCCTGAAGTTATTCCCTTATTTCTTGAGGGATAGTGTTGGAACATGGTTTGATTCCTTACTTACGGAGTCAATCACTTCATGGAATGATTTAGCAGAGAAGTTCCTGATACAATACTTCCCACCATCGAAAAATGCGGAGCTCAGGAGCAAGATAAACAATTTTCAACAACTCTCTTGAGAGTCCTTGAGCGAGTCATGGGTGAGATTTAAAGGCCACGGTTACATTCAAATAGAGACATATTATAAAGGTTTGAATAAGGCCACACAGTTGGTGATAGATGCTTCAGCGAATGGAGCATTATTATCAAAGTCGAATGTTGAAGCCTTAGATATTTTGGAAAGAATCTTGCACAATAAGCACCAATGGTCAAAGTCCAGGGCTGCTTCAGCAACTACATCTAGTGGATTAGTAGAGGATGATGTCGTGGAAGATTTAAATTCAAAAATTTCAAAGCTAGCAGACATTGTGATGATGAGCTTATCGCACTTGGATGGTGAAGCATCCAAGGCTAAGGTAGACAGTGTGCGGAATGTTTCATGCCCTTATTGCGAAGGAGAGCATCGTTTTGAGGATTGCCCGGGCAACCTATGTTCAATGTTTTATTTGGGTAATCAGTGGCCAAACAGGAATAATGTTTATGAAAACATTTATAATCCGAATGTTAGTTGGGATGGGAATCAATCAGGGCAGAATGCTGGAGCAGCTGGAACAAGCTATGCTCCAGCATATCAATGGAAGGTGCAGTACCCACCTGGTTTTTTAGGGCAGAATCAACATGCCGCTTTAAAGCATCCATAGGCTATGACCCTAAATGATATGTTTAAGGCGGATATGGTAAAGAACGAGGCTTATATGGTGAAGAATGATACTATTGTTCAAAGTCTAGTTGTATCATTGCGGAATATGGAGGTGTAAATAGGTCAGCTAGCCACAGAGTTTAAGAGTCGCCCACGAGAAGTGCTTCCTAGTGACACTGAACAGCCAAAAAGAAATGCGAAGGAGCAATGTAAGGCCATTACATTGAGAAGCGGGAAGACTTTACCCCCTGCCCGTCCAATTGCTCTAGGACTCCATGATGAATTAAGTCAAGAATAAGAAATTGAGGCAAATAGGACACTTATAATCGTGCCAGTTAAGAAAAGGACAAACCTCAGGGAGTTAGTGAATACTACGCAAATAGTGGATCTGCAAGGCAACACAAGCGAAGAGGACAACCAAATTGCTAAGATAGACAAAGCTGGAGCATCCTTGTCCAAAATAGCTGACAAGCCGAAGCATCCGAAACAAGCCACTGCTCCATCAACCACAACAAAATATGTTCCTACAGTACCCTACCTGAAAAGGCTGCATAAAAAGAATCAAGATGGGCAGTTTAAACGATTTCTTGAGGTATTTAAGCAAATACATATTAATATCCCATTAGTGGAAGCCTTGGAGCAGATGCCTACATATGTGAAGTTTTTTAAGGATATTCTCACAAAAAAGCGTAGGCTAGGTGAGTTTGAGACGGTATGTTTAACCAAGGAATGCAGTACAATATTGACGAGCAAGATACCCGAGAAAATGAAAGACCTAGGAAGCTTCACAATTTCAGTAGCTATTGGAGTTCAGAAAATTGGACAAGCACTGTGTGACTTGGGAGCGAGCATTAACTTAATGTCGTTATCTATTTACAAGTAGCTAGGCATGGGAGAAGCTAGGCCTACCACTATAACTCTTCAACTAGAAGACCATTCCATCACTCATCCGGAAGGAAAACTTGAAGATGTATTTGTACAAGTAGATAAATTTATATTTCTTGCTGATTCATAATCCTCGACTATAATGCAGATAAAGAAGTACCAATCATCCTTAGAAGACCATTCCTAGCCACAGGGAGAGCATTGGAGAGGTTACCACGCGTGTTCATGACCAGGAGATCCAATTCTCAGTGTATGACTCCATGAAGTACCCAGTAGAAGCGGAAGAGTGCTATGTGCTGAAAAATCTAGATGAAACATTAATAGAGACGCTGAACTCATAAGCTATGTTGGAGCATCCGAGTGGCAGTGGAAGAGCTATGCTGGAGCATACTGTAATCAGGGATGCTGGAGCTCAAGAAGGTTTTACTTGTGGAGATAAAGTGCACATCATTGTAGAGGAAAAGCCACCAAGCTTACTTGTAAAAGAGCCACCTGACATCAAGCCTACTCTAAAACATTGTGCATCAAAGACGAGAAAATCGAAAAGAGAGCGAGAATCATCATGCAGCAAAGAAAAAAAGGCAAATCTCAAGTTACCACTTCCAAGAAGAACAAAAAGGTAGAAAAGGGAACTTTTGTTTCCTCAACTGAGAGGAAGAGGCATGCTATTTCTATTTTGCAGGAGCCTGCCCCAGCGACAAAGAGAGGGAAAAAGATGATGGATCGAAAGAGGAAGATTAGTCCACAGTCAACTTGTTGGATGAGAAAGAAGACGAAGGAGATTGACATGCTTGACATGCAAGAGAAAGTACCTTTCCCTTTTGCTGATTTTGATAACCCTACCCCCCATGATATGTTTACTTTATGTCGTTTATTTTCATTTGTCTTAAGTTTTGCAATTTAATTTTCCATGCAATAACCTTTAGATTTTTGTAGTTAGATATATCTACCCCTCCCCCAAATTATATTTTCAGTGCTTAAATGAATTGAAATATGATTGTTCTTGCATCTGCTCTTCTATGCATCTTATGTTTGTCTTGCCTTCTTAAGTAATAATGCTGCCAATGCATCTTTAGTCTTGAATTTAGCTTTTTGCTAGAGCATCCGCTTGCGAGCAGTGACTGTTTTTGTTCTAGCTCTAGCTTAGGTTCCAATACAAACGCTCCAGCAACATCCTGTGAGTACAATTCCAAAACAGATAACACTTAGTTGATAAGGCTTCAATAACTTACCTATCCATGCCAACCACTACCTTTGTATCACCATATAGTAAATCCTTCTTTTTCACACCCTTTTGATGTCCCTTTACACCATCTATATTTGACCTGCGAAAAATGCCCCTCTATAACACCACTTTTCTTAGTTCTAAGTTTGGAGGTATGCGGGAGCATCCTATATCCTATTGTCAGTCGCATTAGGGACAATGCTACGTTTTATGTTTGGGGGTGTGCGCGCGCTTGCTTTGTTTTTTGTAAGGATAAGTTTGTAATGTATAACTATGAATTTTTCTAGTCCTGTAATTCAGTCGTTTAAAAAAAAAACAAAACAAAAACAAAAAAAAATCCTCAAAGAGGCTGCAAGACTAGAAAGGGCTAGTTAGCCCATAGTTGAAAAGCTAGGTTGGTAATAAAAGGGCAGTGCCTTAGGCAAGCGAGAGGGGGTTGGAGAAGTTTATCTCTAGGTGAGTTGATGTTTTTGAAGAGGAAAGTAGGATGATGCTAGAGTTGTAGGAAAGAGCCTTTGTTAGAGCTGGAACAAGCACTTATCTGCTCTCTTCTATATGTTTTTAGCGAAAACAGATTCATAAGCTAGAGTATGTGTTGGCAGTAAGTGTGAAAGCAGAAAGTGGTGCTTGATGCAAGATGTATGTTCATTAGATGCATGTGCTTTTCATATTTCTTGGATGTTCGATTTAATCTTGGTTGGGGACAAGCAAAGTTTTAAGTTTGGAGGTGTAATAACTCTCCATAAGAGAGTGTTTTATGGCATAATTTGGGCAATTTTTGGTGTTTAAATGTGAGAGTCTTTAACAAAAGATAATGGAAAAGAGACAGACACTTCCCCCGGTGGCTAAGCCCCTACTTTAGGCACAGGCTTTCTCGAACAAAGGAGGATAGATATCACTTAGTTAGGTCCATGAGCTTTTAGAATTCACAATTCCCTCATTTTGAATGAATTATGCTTAATTATGGAGGTGTTGTATTAGGAATTGGAGAATTTGTTGACGGAAGCCAAGTGCTTTCAAGGCTGTGAAAGTGTTGCTGAAGCCGGAAGCAATTCAGGATGCTTTGGACTTTGTTACTACACAGTAATTTATTTGCACTAGTTTTACCGCGTCCGTACAGCCTCCTGGTGGTGCCCTAATTTTAAAGGACGTGATATAAATAAAAGAATAGTGTCCAGCCGCAAAAGGGAACCCTAGAACAGAAAATCCATTGGGCAACGAAATTGGAGAACATTCCTCACCCATTTTCGAGGAGAAGCCGACGAAGAAGAAGTCGATCCTTGCATCACACTGAGCTGGAGGAATCTTCACTACTGTTGAAGCTTCCTTACTCAATGGGCTACATTTCTTCTCTACCCACTTTTCTCTTTTCTTTTGTTATGAACTAAACCCCACCTTCCAGGGGGATGAACTCGCTGGAGCTCTCATCTATATGTTGTAGTAACTTATATATATTTATGGTGATTTTAATAGAGGTAGTTTTATTCTTTCATTGTACTAATTTTGTTTGGCCAACATTATTGGTTTGCTATGCTCACTTGAGGCTTGGAAAAGTCCTTGTGTTGCGTGTTTGCCTTTATTTGCGTAAGATTTCTCTATTTGAAGTATCATGGTGAGTACTTACGGATGAAACTCACCCTTTCGTGCCTATAAACTGTTCGTATTGCTTTTTTAGTCTACAACGGGAGTTGGGGTTAAACATGTTTGGGTATCTCGGGAGAGAGTCATGTCTGTTTGGGCATTCAGCATTTTGAGTCTACTAAAGCATATCTAGACGTGAGTGAGAGTATTAGAGTGATTTCCCCTCGATTTACCTTCATTTCGCATTTTCTATCTGTTTATCGTTTTCGGATGCTCCAGAGTAGAATCGCATAATTTTATGTTCTTGCTCATTTACTGTTTTTTTTGTTGATTTACTGTTACAGCATCCATACAACTTTAATATTTTATTTTTAATTTGTCTTTTTGGTATTCTAATTTACTATTTCAAGTAAAACTGTAATCGATGTGAAGATGACCTTGTTTATATACGACACTTGATTATTTTGTGTATACTTGCACTAATTTTCCTTTAGTTGTGAGGAAGCGAACAATATCTCTTCTATTGTCAGGTTTCTGCCCCCGAAAATGGAGAGAATTCTCCTTCTTGTCATTTCAGCTCTAAAAAACGTGCATCTATTGGGATCTGTGTGTGCCGGCTAGAGCAACATGTCCCTTTTATATCGGGTTCTGTTTTTAGGGCACCCAGCTGAAGATTGTACGACATGGTAAACTCCCGTGTTTGTCTGTTACTATGCACTAATTCCATGCTTCAGCATTGCTTCGTTCCAACTTTCGTCTGCTCTTCCTCGAACATGCTTCATCTACTATTCTCTAGGCTTAGCACCCTCTTCATGCTTTGTCTTCTTTTTCCAAACCTGTGCATTTAAGCTCGGAAACGATTGAGTTTAGCGCAATTTTTAGCCAAGCATTCAAGACCTAGGACTTTAACTCAAAGTTCGGTTTATAAGATTTTTCATGATGTTTACGAGCTAAAACTGACACACTTTGACATTTATTTGTATAAAATCACACCCAAATATACACTATAATAACTCTCTTTTGGAGAGTTATCACTACACAAGCTAGGAATGAACCGGCAACTCGAGATGTCCTAGCAGCAAGAACTGCCAAGCCCAGCCCCCCAGCATGAAATCAACCCCCACCTGCTGAATTTCCTTCTCTAGTAAGTGAAAGGCAGCAGAACCACGAAAATGGGACTCTAGAAGCTCTAGCCGACCGCAACCCTTCCTGGAAGTGAATAAGGGAGCTTTCGGTGGTTGCTAGAGTAGTGGCGTGCTCGGATCGCAACTTCTCCAATGCAATCTTAAGGCTGGTGGCCGAAGCAGACTCTCGCCCTAGGGAGTCTAGGGTCGTACCTTCAGCTTCTTTTGACTTCACAAGGTCAGACTCTGCTAGGGGATCCCCTTCCTCGGCCTTGAAAAGCCTATCTTCAGCGTCTAGGAGACGTGACTCAAGTTCAGCGATCCTGGCATCGCAAACGAATGCTTCAGCTTTCGCCATCTCCAAGTCCTTTTCGATTCCACTTACGTAGGACTCGACCGTAGCCTCTCGACGTTGTGTGCAGACCAGCTCAGTACGAAGAAGGGCCACTCTTTCCTCCACCTTTGAAGCATCCTCCCGAGCACCTGCCATTTTTACCCGAAGCCGCTCAGCTTGAACGTGCGTCACGATAACGTGGCCAGCATCCCTCATTTGGTCACGAAGGCGTTGGAGTTTACCTGATGGTCCTGCTCCCACAGTCTCCCATCCTCCAGCTCATCTTGAAAGGCCAACGATAGGGTGTGGAAGCGCCCAACTAGTTGAAAAATATCACACGGGAAAGGCGTCAAACCCGAACCAAAAGAGACAAGAAAGGTAGAGAGGAACAAAACTGACTGTGACCGCCTCAAAAGCCTCGTCCAAACACTCGTTTCACATACTGAAGGTGCCCAATACCTACCTGTGGATGAAGAGTCATCTAGCCATGACCCCAATCGACTTCTGGACGTTTCCGATGAAACCATAGGGATTGAGGAGAGAAGGTTCGGTGGGGAGGTTGAAGCAGGAATTGAAAGGCATGCACACCCGGTCTCCTTAACGTGAACCGTGGAAGAGCAGGTAGGAGGATCATTGTGGACTTGAATCACAATAGCATGACCTCCTCCAGCTAAGCCATCTTGCCTTAGCCTAGCTTTTTTTCCATCTGAACCCCCTACGGTGTCGAGAGCCAAGATCGAGCTCTAGTCCTCTACACCATCCACTCCCATTATGGGAAGGGGATCAGAAGGTGTGTTACTCAAAGATGGCTCGGCATCATCCTCCATCTAGGATATAGGTTCCTCGCGCGTATCGTCGTTGAAGGACCAACCACATCTGACTTCGATAAGCGGTGCTTGATCAGAGGTACCACCTCCAGTAGGTTGGCCAACAACTCGATAGATGGACTCCCTCCATTGCTGATATGGCCCCCACCGGGAGAAGCCTACGACGCTCGTAGAGCGAGCTGAGCGGCTGACTTCGACAAAGAGGTTAACTGTGGTATGACCAAACCTGCACAGGGTATCACGTCATGAAAAAATTTTTGACCCCTTTATATCTGCATGAACGAAGATCGAGAGACTTACCCTTTGACGGACCCGCCTAGTCAAAAAAATTATCGCAACCCCACACGGCCCGGTGGGGTCTTGGACGATGTGATGGAGCACTAGCTTCTCATCTGATATCATCGACGTAGGGGTCCTCCCGAAAAGAGGAAGTGCTTGAATCCTCTTAAGCAGCGATATTGACTTGGGGGAAGGGAATGTAACCCCACTTGGCAGGGCTGCAAAGAAACAACCCAAGCTTCAACGCCAGAACTGCAAAAGAAAAAAAAATAGGGGAGGGTGGAGAAGTTGAATACTCATCGTTCTCCCTGAAGTGGCTGAGCACTTGGCCGCAAATCGACTCGCCACCTGACAACCACTACCTGCCGACGAAAAACCAGTGATCCTTCTAGTGCTTGTTCGAAGTAGGGGGTTTGAAGATCACCCATACGAGAGTTCAGGCTATAGAACCCCAGAAAGCCGAAGATCGTCTTCGACATCGTCAGGGCGGTCAATAAGCCCAACTTCATCTGTTCCCCGTCACCAAGTTCTAACCACAGGATGGCCAGCGCCATCATCTTTCCCCAGGATTTTGGGGGCGAGATATGACAGTGCAACCCGAGCGAAGGACAAAAACGACTAGGTGAAGAGTGAACGCGGTAGCCTTACCTAATTGGCGAACATTTAGAGTTAGAAACTTACCCGCCTAAAGGAGGAGAGTCAATCCTTTCGTCCTCCGCCGGTAGACACATGAGGACGTAGCCAGGAACGCGGTAGGACGAGCGGATGTCTTGCAGTTCTTGCTCCGTTGCAAGTGAAGGAACGTGAGCCATAAAAGGACGGTTGCCGATGAAAGGAGCATTCCTACGAGGAGCCATGGTTGGGATGAGAACTCTGAGCGATCGCAAGGTGAGAATCGAAAGGGACAAAATCAGTCATCACCTTCCCTCTCGGGGAAGTTAAAGCCTCCTCAGGCATTGTTTCAAATCCCAACAGCACTTGAAATTGCAACCGTCGATTCCGCCGCTTCGCTCGACACTTGAAGGGCGTGACGAGTCGTAAAACAGCGACCGACACGTGTCTCCCATAAATGCAGCCGTACAAGTGGACGTTTGGCCTTCACGCCTCGTGACTGATGTGGGGATATCTCTCCCACGCGCCTTACCGCACAACCGATACGTGCCCTACTCTACTTCAAAGCTTTCGAACCCGGCCACCGTGGACAGGGTAATCTGGCCTCGAAAGAGGGCTAAATGTTGACGGTAAATTCGAGCAGGACACGCGTCGGATTGTGGGGATGATCACAAGGTACGGGACAACAGACGGTTACACATCGTACGCTACGCAAGCAGACGAGTGCATCGCCTCCTCTCTTATACGATAAGGACGTCGAGCACTGCGATCAGGTCTGCAAGCGGAGGCGCCACCCACTAATGGTTGGGGGTGTACCCCCCATCGTCAGGCCTTTCGTATAGCAAGGCACGCCCCTACCACCTCAACCGCTATCCTTCCTAATCGGCCACCCACGCCTATAAAAGGGAATGACTCCGACCTTTGTCAAGTAAGTGAAAAACCTTTTACTAAAGCCCTAAAGGTGTCTACTCCTATCTTCTTTACACTAATTTCTAACTTGAGTGTCAGAGTGAATTAGGCGAGACACCGCACTGGCGTCATGTTTTTTGGTTGTAAACTCATTTGCTCCTTGGCGAATTCACTTGTCTGGGAGACACGTAGACCTCTTCAAAATTGGCCGTTCACAAGCAATGATAAAAGTGTTTTTTGTCTTGAAACAATTTACTAAGATGCCCTGTAACCACTATCCTCCACGCTTCAAAAGAACATACCAAAAAGGGAAGATCACTATCTTTCAAAAGTAATTATTATCGTAGCCTCGCAATTAACTCAGGGATATTCTCTTTTTTACTCATGGTTGTGAAAGAAAAAAAAAATTATTTTTCTCTCCCTTAATTTAGCATTATCTTCCATTTAGAATATTAGACAAGTGGTATGTTGGTAGGTTAACATCATATTAGAGCCAATGTCAAACCTCCCTTCTTTAAAAATACCCTCTATTTTTTCTCTATATTCAATACTCAATTTGGTTTCTAAAGTTCATCCCTCAAGAGCATCGTGAAATAAAATAATAGGTGGTACGATACACAAAACAGAAATCTATAATTAATTAGAATTAATAAAAAATAATACTTGAAAAAGATATCAAGTATGTTATCTGCAATACAGATGATAGGAGAGACTAACATCTCTTCTATAGATGCTAGGCTTGAACCCTCTCTTATTTGTAACATTAAAACAATAATAATAAATAAAAATAGCATTATTATAAATTGGACAGTTACAAATATGGCAAAAACATTTAGTACCATTAACAAAATAACAACCACATTTAGTTTTTTTTTTTTTAAATATAGCACTTCTCTTTTGAAACGGATGACGTCTCCAAATATATCTCACTAGCCAGCAATTTCCAATTACATGTATATACAAAAATTAGTGAAATAACACCAACTACATTTTCATTTCAAAACATCTCCACCCACATGGTAATGAAAAATTGCAAATTCACGATGAACAACTTAAAATATATATTTTAACTCAAATAAAAGTTATGCACAATAAAATGTCCTTAATTAGTATCATTGTGTTGAAACATGTTTGTTATGCGACGAGAACAAAAATTGTTAAAAAATAAATACTAAAATCAGGACAAGATTTACGAGACAATCATGATTTTAAATATACTAATATCTCCTTTTAGGGTGTAGCAATATGCTTGGATTTATGAAATCATTTTTTCTCCATAACCTTCCACCTAAGCTTGTTTATACCTATTAATTAAGCTTGTAACTATACATTGTGGCTTTTTATTTTAATCTATAAATTATAATTTTTCTTCAAGGCTCTCTCTCGCTTTATTGTGTAAGGGTCTTGTTTCCTCTTTCATTGAAAGTTTTGTAGAATACAAAGAGAAAATTATTTAATTGATTTAGAAAGATTGATCTAATCCATTTAGAAATGCATCTCAAATGAATAATCTTATCGAGATGAAGGAATCTTTCACAATTGCTGATCTAATCGTGTCCAATCATATTGAACCAATTTCTTAAAAATTAACCCAAAATCTTCTCTCTTTTTCATGAAGCTTTCCTTTATGTATTTTATACGACCTTCACTAGTTAAATTTTTTTTCATATTTAATTACTATTTCTGTCTTTGCACCCTCCATTTTTATTCATTTTGATCGCTATATTTTTTAAATATTCATTTTGGTTGCTGTATTTTTAGATTTTGTTCGTTTTGGTCGTCGTCTCTATACTTTCGAAACGTCTATTTTGATCAAGTAATTTTAAAATGTTACGGTTTTTGTTCGTTCTTTTTATTTTGTGTCATTTTTAATCACAATTTCGACATGACACTATACCCAACAAATTTCTTGAAATGTGTACTTATTACTTTAAAGCGGTTAATTATGTATTGAAATTGTGTTAAAATTTTGTAAATAAATAATGATCAAAATGATCACTTTTACAAATTACTAGAACTAAAATTGATGTTTTGAAAATTATCAGTACTAGCTATAATGAACAAAAGTTAAAAGTATAAGGACTAAAATAGATATTTTGAATGTACGTAGACTAAAATGAAGTAAAGTTGAATGTATGGAAACCAAAATAGTGTTTTTTTTTTCCTTTTCTTATAAACATTGCCCTATCAAATGGTTTAATAAGATTTTTGTGTTTCTCAGTACAACAAATACGTGGTGATCAATGATTTTAAACTTACTACGTCAAGATAAGATTAAAACCTACAACTTCAAGATAATGAGTTATATACCTTGACGACCAGTATGTGCTTATTGATATGACAAAAACGTCATAATTTTGTAAAGAATCTAATTAAAAAACTTCCGTTACATATTTACAATCTTCTTTAAAATATTTCAAATTTCTATTCATCGTGCAAGTTTAATCTTAAACATACAAGTTAATTAACTAGATACAACTTAAATTTCCTAACAATTTTCTCTTTTAGTTCTCTTTTATTAAAAATTATGCTTGTTTTCCGGATTACTTCATTTGGAATCTAATTTAAAAAATCTTAACCAAACCTCACAAAACTAAAAAAAGAAAAACGACATAACAATATTTGATCTCTAAGGGATTATTTTTATGTTGGAAATTTGGATAAATGTTTTATATGTACTTAAAAGAAATAAAAAACATTATTAAACAAGCTTAAGTGAAATTAACTTGAAATGAATTGAATTTTAAATATAAAACAAAATTGACTACATATTAATTTATAAGCAAGTATGCATTATTATTTTTTTTTTCTTTATGTTTTTTTGAGTCAAGCATGCTTATTTAGAAAGAGAACTAAAAAGGTAACTACCATTTACCATTGGCTGTTGGATGCCGACAATTATGTTTTTATTTTTTGAATAATTAGTATTTTAAATTATCCTTATATGGGCAGCGAAATCAACGGCATAATAAAAAATAATTTTCAGCCGGTCAAGTGTATGTTGATTGGGTAAAAAAGAATAGAAAAAAAAAACCAAAAGAAAAAAAAAGGAAATTTATGGTTAGTTGCCTTAAAAAACCCATTAAATTAATGTTTTTTTAATGAATTAATGTTTTTGTTCATTGAGCTTACTAAATAGTAAATATTTGTGTCGTTGTTGAAGGATGTCATTTATTCCACGTGCCAAATTGTTTGCAGATGTGACCATTGAATTTTGTCATGTAATATTTTATTTTAGATTGAAATTTTGTCCCTCTACGGCTGCACTTTTAATTTTTCTCCCTTTTGTTCCAACTTCCAATACTTTTAAAATGTCGACTATTTTGGCGAATGATGGTAAAATGATTAATATACAATGAAAACATAGAGACTTAAATGATCATTTTGGGATTAAAGTTAATATTTTCGAAGCGTAAGAACAAAAAATGGACAAAATAAAAAGTATAGGAAAATTAAATTAAAAGAAAGAAAATACAACGATCGGCTAAAATAGTATTTAAAGCCTTCTTTTTGTGATTAGAGACATCTGATGAGTCACATTAGTTAAAAAAAATATGAATTAGTCCAATTTTGAAATATTATATTGACCGAAAGTTGTCCTAAACCTTTTGAAAGACACTTTGATTATCTCCGCTTGAGATTTTTATTATTCCATTTTGACGTATAATTCTACAAATATCTCTTCAAAATGAATGTATTTTACTCTAAGTTAACTAAAAATAATATACATAAATAAATTTTAACAAAAAGATTAAAGGTCAACGCATTATTTATCTCCTATCTAAGGTTCAAATCTCCCTCGATTTGACCTCAAAACTTTTTTTTTAAATAGAGAATATAATAAAAAATTTAAAAATTATAAGAATCAAGTCAAAAAAAAAAGAAGTATAAGAGCTTTAACAGTATTATTTAACTAAAAAAAAAGGTAGAGATTAGAGAGAGATATTTTTGGTGTTGTATTTAAATCAATAGAAAATTTTAGATTCAAAATATCTTATTTATTTTAGACAATTTGAATATTTTAAAGATATAATGACAAAAGCGTAACACATTTGTTTTCATCTCAATATATTATATATGTTTAAGAGACATTGTCAAAAGTTGTGTCAACATTATAATACAAATTATATATGATAAACATATAATAGCAAGAATCGCGGTATCGCTTTGAATATCTAAAAAATATCTCCTTATTTTTAATATTAATTCTTGCAACTACCAAGAGTGATGCAACGTCATTCTTTTATTGTAATTAAAGTTTTATATTTCCTTTTTTCCAACCTCAATTTTGAGTTTAAATTATTTTCCATTTTGATATTTTTGTCCCAACAACAATATTTTACTTTCACCTAGCTACTTTCTTAAATACAAATAAGTTGAATCTTACGAACCATAAAATATTTAAAATTTTAGGTTTGAAATGTTTTATTTAAGTCAATAATGTCGTTTCAAGCTTACATATGGTGTTATTGGCCAATTTCGAAGTGCACCAATCGTTTATAAGTAGTGACATGGGGAGTCTATATCTTATTGTATTTAATGAGACGAATGACTGGATCTTACACGCGTGAAAAGAAAATAATAATAAAATTAAAATAAATCCATAGATAAAAAGTCTAACCTAAACATAGTTCAACTTGATAAAGCATAAAAGACGTGAACTACAATTATTCCTTGTTTTGGTCTGTGTGCTTTTAAAATGCGTATGAATCATTTTTTTTTAACTTTTATTTATTTTAGTATTTATACTTTCAAAACATAGGTTACCTTTCCTGTATTTTTACATGGATCATTTTGGTTCTTTTTTTTTTTATTGAAATAGGATCATTTTGGTTCCTATTTGTATAACTTTAATACAAATTCTATACACAATAAAACTTTTTAAAATAAAATTATGACTAGCTCTTAAGAAATTTATTGAGCATGGTTCATTTTGTGAATTTGTGATCGAAAAAAATAAGACAGAAAAAAATAAAATGACCAACAACAATCATTTTTAAAAAGGTAGGGGAACAAAAAAGGATATTTTAAAAGTACCAGGACTAAAATATCCAAAAATAAATAAATAAATTAGTTTTAGAGTTAAAAATGAGCATTTTGAAGGTTAAAAACGAAAGGGGGTGGATTCCATGCCAATTGAAAGATTTCACCATATTTCGCGGAAGGCGAACAGAGCAGCTCACGACGTGGCGAAGAAAGCATGCGAAGAGGGTTTATCGTCTGTGTGGTCGCTGAACTTCCCTTCGTGACTCTCTAATTTGTTTCTCGTTGACCACGTTTAATTTTCTTTTTAATTTATGTTTGTTTAAAAAAAAAGAAAAAAAAAAAGATAAAATCTACACTTTAAAATGGGAGATTCTAGCCCTTATCTGACCTTTCGTAATTTTAAACGATTTAAACTGATTTATAAGTTAAGGAGCACCTATTTCTAGTTTTACTAATATTTTTCCAAAATCAATAAAGTATTCTGACAATTTTGTTTTCCTTTTATGTTTATGACAATGAAAGAACTTGTATCAAAATGTAGCAAAATACTCCAAATTTAAACGGTTGCACAGATATTTTTATAATAGTCCACAATCTAAATCTAACTCAATTAATTAAGATGTTTTATTTTCGATCAAAAGGTTGTGATTTCGAATTTTCATCCGTACATATTGTGTATTCGAAAAAAAAATTTATAGATATATTTTTTTTTAGAAACATCTATAGATAGTTTCGATCACAAGATGTCCAATTATTAATTATGATCAATTATTCAAGGATTAGAGGTGTTCAAGAAATTATTTGATGAGGAAACAAATCAATCAATTCTATTTAAATAACATGAGTTGAATTGGATTTTAATATTGTTTATTTTAGAAATTATTTTACTATTGATAATTTCATACTGTTAGAGAAATACAGTTGTCTTTATGAGCAGGTATTGATTAAGGAATTGGCACTGATTTGGAGTGTGAAATCATCTCTTAATTAAGAGGGTGGAGGAAAAATACGCCATAACACGTGGATTCAACAACTCAATTTGGGATCACCACAAGTGGTAAATAAAGCCAATTGGACGGACCTTACTCAATACCCAGCTGAAGACCAGAATCTAAGATGACTCATTTAGCCTACTTGCAGATCCCGACCACAGGTCTGACAACCGACCTAGTCGCTCGACAGCCATAATCGTCGGTTGGAGGGGTTACACAACTTTGTCCCTCCCCCACTGCCAATAAAAGGGACACTCTGCCTCGTGACTCAAGTATGCAATTCTGCTCAGAGAATGATTTATTGTAGTTCGTGCCTCTTCTAATTTGAGTGTCGGAGTGTTTGTTCATTTTGAAAATCCCACTAACTGAAGGTCGCACTTACCAGTTTGTCATTGTTATCATGTCGTCGACCTGAAGTAGCCCGTCAAAATCGTGCATCAACATAAAGAGATGATTTTTTATTGGTTTAATGAAAGCGTCTCTTCAAAAAGCACTTGGATCTCGTTGCACTAGATAAGTCGCATACAATGTTTGACAAAATATATATTCTCTTAATATGTTTCATTAAGTTTTTATTAATCAATGCTGATAACATGAGTGTTATGGAATATAATCATGCTAGGTGTACATTAATTGACATTATCTGGTATTAGAATCCATATAAATGAATTAAATTTACCCAACCCATCAGCTTAAGCTTTTTGGTTGAGCGGTGGTTTATTCATTCTTAAGATGGTATCCGAGCGGGAGGTCATGTGTTCGAACCCCAATAATGTACTAAATTAATTATCTATCGTAATAAAGTAATTTATTAAAGTTTATACTTAATTTTTTTTATAAAAAATGTAATTAATTGATGCAATTAATAAGATGAAAATGACTAGTTTTGTTAAACACATAAAATTATAATTATTAACATTGATTGCTAAATAAAATCAACAAGATAAATTTAGATATATTATTTATAATATATTTATTAGAGAGTGAAACTTAAATTAAAACATAATTGCTTAAAATAATAGTTATTTTAACTTAATAAAGATAAATTAATTGTAAATTAATTATTGGGAGTTAATTTGGATGATTTTAAAACTTTATACAAATATATCATTTTGCTAAATATGTATATATTAGATTTTTTTTAAACCTTAAACCAAACGGTCACTAAAGGTATGGTCAAAATACCCTACACTTTATACTCAACTACTACGATCCTAACTTAAGCATTGGAGTCCGTGTGGCAACAGTCACACCGGTCTTTGTGCTGTTTTGTTTTGCAGGTCTTGTCAATCCCTTTTGTTCTAGAAGATAAGTGGGAATTTGACAAAATCTCAAGTGCATCAACATATAGTTCAAAGATTAAATTATTTATTTATTATCTATATCTGGAGGTTGTAATGTGTCAAATTGGAGAAATGATTTACTCCTATTATACATTTCGAGTTAATCTTTGTTGGGAAAAAAATATAGATCAATCCATCCTCCTGTATGTTCTTCAAATAGGAACTATTTGATTTTCCCCTTCCACAGGCTAAAAGTAGATAAGTAACAATAACAAAGGAATAAGAAATAGGGATAGAAAAGTTTAACACCACAAGGATTATACTGGTTCGCCCCTATCTTGGGACTACGTTCAGTCTTCTGCAAAAAAACAGGTTGAACTATAGTTGAGAATATTACAATGGAGATCTCACTCAAGATATTACTATCTTGCTTCTAAGTATTCTAGCAATGGCTACCTAGGATTACACAATTGGAAATACCCTCACTAAACCCATGAGATACAAACTCCTTTTTCACACACTGCCCACAACCACTCAAGTCTCTCTTATTTGGATTATGTACAAATGAAACCTTAACAAAAGGGTTCTATTTATAAGAGGTCAAATATCTCAACCTTTTAGGAAAACAATATTGTAATCCTTATAAGACAATAATATCCTACTCCTTGTAGGAATTAGTAATAGTGTGGAAAAACTTTTTCCTCGTAGGACACGGGTCATCTGTTTTGGCTCCATTATCCTAACAATCTCCCACTTGGAGATAAAACATCAATCTTGCCTCCCACTGCAACAACAGTCTCTGATAATCTTGGAAAACTCCAAGGCTTCTACTGCAACAACTTCTGATCTTCTTGAAAAAATTTTCAAGGCTTCTCCTCCAAGTTTAATAACTTGTAAAATAAAAGATCATAAATCACTGGTCTCATCTCTTTGCCCTAAGGTCGGGCAATCTACGTGGTCTTGTCTCCCAGACGCAAGAGATACAGCCACGTGCTCCCACTCAAACTAAGTGGCGATATCTGAAGCTTCATTCTTTGTTCTCAAACACTGATTCTTGAAGAAATAACTTCCCACTGATGACTTGACAACTCTATTCAAGCCTGCTGCCTGAATTGAAACCCATTCTTTACCTCAGTACCTACTTCGTTCATCTTCTCTGATGCAACTGTTTGCTGACGCGACTTCATCAATTCACCCATCCGTCTGACAATCAGGGATAATCCCTGATAACCTAAAGAACTTGTTCTTGTTCTTTGACTTCCCAATTGATGTTTCTGAATTGATGGCAGATCCTCATGATCTATTCTGGTTGTCTTTGTTGCTGGCTTAGTCCTACCTCTTTGGACACCATCTGCAACTTGCATCCACTGTTTCAATGATCCTCTGGCAACACTCAACTACGACATGTAAACTGTAGATCTTTTATGGTCAAATGTCACCAACTTGGATCTTTTGGTGAGCTTTCATTGGTTCCCACCAAACTCACTCTGATAACCATCATCGTCCAACTTACCTGTAGAGATCAGGTTCATTCTGATACTGGGTACATACCTAACATTTTGCAGTAATAACTCAGTCCCACTATTGGTCTTCAATCGTATATTTCCAATCCCTTTAGTCTTGGAAAGTCTTCTATTCCCCATCCTCACGTGGCCGTGATTGCCTCTTCTGAAAGATGTGAATAATCTTCTACTTGAAGATATGTGTACTGAAGCTGTGCTATCTATTACCCAATCCGATGACTGGTTTCCTGTTTCTGTGTTGCTTTCAACATAGACGAGGGCATCGTCTACAACTGCATTTGACTCTGCCATACACCTTTTCAGATCGTCTTTAATATTCTACAGTTTTTCTTGATGTTGTCTTTTTTGTGGCAGTGAAAACATTCATCATCTTTCTTCCAATCCCTCCTACTATGCTTCTGCCGCCTATCATCAGACATAACATTCTCTTTACCTTTTTCGATAGCCAATTCTGAGTCTTGTATGGAAGTAGATTTTTTTCCACTCCCCTTTTTGCGAATTTCTTCAACAATTGCCGCATCACAAATTTTGAAAATTTCAAAGATTTGTCTCCTAACGAATTCGACACTGCTGTTTTCATTATTTCCCAACTTTCAGGTAAAGGTGTTAGCAACTGAATAGCATTCACTTCGTCACTAAAAGTAATCTTAACTGATGCCAATTGATTGATTAATTTTGTGACCTTATTTATGTGGGAATTGACAGAAGTATTCTCTTCCATGTGAATGTTAAAGAACCTCCTTACGAGATATACCTTATTATTAGCTGAGGGTTTCTCGTACCTTTTCTCCAGTGCTTTCATCAGAGCTATTGCTGTCGTTTCGTTTGCTACGAGACTTGCCACATTCATCGACAAACATAATCTGATAAAGGCCACTGCCTGTTCATTTGTTTCTGCCCAATCTTCATCTTTCATCCCTGCTGGTCATTCCTTTAAAGCTTTATTCAACTTCTTGCAGGTCAAGTAACCCTTAATTTGCATCTTCCAATATTCGAAATTGGCCCCATCGAACTTCATGATTCTTTCAAAACCTGACTTCTCTGCTGATCCCATGATCTCTGAACCAAACGCTCTGATACCAATTGTTCGGAAATAGATCAATCGATCCTCCTGTAAGTTCTTCAAACAAGAACTATTTGATTTTCCCCTTCTAGAGGCTAAAAGCAGATAAGTAAGTAACAATAACAAAGGAATAAGAAAAAGGGATAGAAAAGCTTAACACCATAGAGATTATACAGGTTCGTCCCTATCTTGGGACTACGTCCAGTCTTCTGCAAAAAAGCAGGTTCAACTATAGTTGGGAATATTACAATGGAGATCTCACTCAAGATATTACTATCTTGCTTCTAAGTATCCTAACAATGGCTACTTAGGATTACACAGTTGGAAATACCCTCACTAAACCCACGAGATACAAACTTCTTTTTCACATACTGCCCACAACCACTCAAGTCTCTCTTATTTGGATTCTGTACAAATGAAACTTTAACAAAAGGGTCTATTTATAAGAGGACAAATATCTCAATCCTTATAGGAAAACAATATTGTAATCCTTATAAGACAATAATATTCTACTCCTTGTCGGAATTAGTAGTAGTGTTGAAAATCTTTTTCCTCGTAGGATACGGGTCATCTGTTTTGGCTCCATTATCCCAACAATCTTTATATAGAAACCCTCTTTTTATATTATACATTTTAATATTGATTTAATAAATTAAATTTGTACGAGTTTCATCCTCCACACCACATGTTCTACTCAAAGAAAAAATAAATAATTTTTATTTGATGAATAAAAACCAAACAACTTTTGAAATAAGTTCCCAAATAACTTTATTTTTCCATAGGTTTCTTTTTTAAATAGCACTATTTCTTAAAAATAAAATATTGACTTTCTAGTTTGGAGGCTATTTTATTTATTTATTTTTTTGAAATACATTCTATTGGATATAGTTGGGGAACACGTTTAAATTGATTCATACGTTCCTTAAATTTGGTTTCTGTTAAACGAAACCAACTACTCAAATTTATTAATTATGTTTTTCTTTCGCCTGGGACAAAATTATACATACATATCAACTTTAATTTCATTTTAATCAACAGTAGTTATTAGGGTCAAGGATCCCACATTGAAAAAATAAAGAATCTAACAAGGGTTTATAATATAAGTGGGTTACTCCTCCCATTGTCAATTGATTTTGAGTTGGAACCCCATGAATATTAATAGTTATTAGATTTTTACGGTTGATGTAGACTCTCGACAAGGTTATGGGTTGACTTTTGATCCAAAGTAGATGTCCGTTAGCCAAGGCGATAACCTGCAAACAGAACTTTACTTTGTCCGAGACGGTGTAAACCCGAGTTTAATCAACTTTCATAGAAATTGTGTGCCTTTGTGTGGAATGAACACCTCTTTTATAGGAGAGCTTTTGGAAGTGTTATCCTGCCACTATGGCGCTCTATACTTGGTGTGAAGTAGATTTTCATTGATGACATCCGTGTTTTTAGGTTGGCGCATAGCTTAAATTTCACGGGTCAATTAAGGGTGCCTCTGGCTAGTTCGTCTCGTCCTAGCCTTCTCATGTTTTGCCCTACAAGCGTGTTCCTAGACAAGAGGGCCACATGACAGCTTTAATTCAACGAATAACTTTGGCTCCACTTCCAAGCTCGGTGTTTCCCCTAGGGGGCCGGCTCATAAGTCCTTAGGAGATTGGGTATTCCACCGCTTTAAATGTAAATGGAAGAAAGGATTGTGGCATATCGACATAGGAGCGAGCTTTTGACACGTTTGCCACACTTTGCACGTTGAGAGGTGCATGGATGTCATTTCGTCAGACTAGAGTAGGATCAAGACTCGTCCTTTGGTATCCTAAGATCTTCATTGTTCAAAAACTTCGCAATCCAAAATGGGGGATGACCTCCAACCTGTATTTATGTGGTGGTGGGGGGGGGGGGATATTGTCCGCTTACGCTTTCTGGGAGTTCACTCTCCGAGCATTTATTCTGCCATTGTAGAGTCGAGCCTTCTTTTTTGGTAACGCTTGTCCTCTCACCTCCTTTTTAGTCATGCCTATAGTTATGTTAGCAGTGGTGTGGGTGCCTCCACCTCATGTCTAATCAGGGTGGAGCATGTGCCATCTGTTTTAGTCAATAATGGCTTAGCTTCCTTCGTCGAAAGTACAACGTCCCGTACTACATATTGATGTGGCTACCAGAACAGGACGAGATGATTGACTCATGACAACCTGATTTCCCTCGTGTAACAGTATTGGTATTAACATTGACTTCCGCAACAATTGTATTTCGCCAACTCACAATTTAGTATTGTGAGTTTGAGAGGGGATGATAGATTATATTATTAGATAATGTTGTTTCAATTGTTATTAGATCATGTTATTTGAATTAGAATATAGTTTAGATTATGTTATTTGAATTCGATTTTCTATTTGAATTATTATTTAGGATTATATTAGTATAAATATGTTATTAGGTTTGTATCCAAAATTGACCAATTCAATTCCATAAATCTTATTTGATATCTTATCTATGTTCTCTCCTTCCCCAAAATTAACATGTTGTTGAACAACGGTAGCTGAAAATTTTTATTCAAATAGGCCAAAAGATAGGGCTAAATATATGTCATTGGATCTAGGTCAATCTAATAAAGGGGAAAATTAGTATGAAAAATATGGTGAAAATTAATGATAGAAATTATTAAAATAAATAAAAAATTTTGATTGGAAAAATGAAGAATTAATGATTGGATAAACTTTTAAAGGCCAACGTCACTTAAAACATGTGTCGCCAGGTCATCCAATATGACAGTTAGTTAATTTATCACGCGACAAACATATCAGCAGTGTGCCACATGTCATCCTTGGAATGACTATTCAGTCCACATCGTTGATGAAGTCATCTGCATGTAACGTAGAATTTTTCCTTACAATAATCTCGTGTTACCATAATTATCTCGTTTGATGCCTAATTTGAGCAATTCAAAATATATTGGAATCGCCTTTCTAAGCTCTATGGTATGGATATTTTCAAATACTAAACCTATCAGTAAATAAAATTTGTTATTATCAAAACATATGGTATGGTTAAAGTTGTTATTGGAGGTAAAATAAAGTATTGACACGTGGACACTCTTGTTAAATTCAGGATCACCAGAAAGAGAAAACTAAGCTAACTATACCCACCGACCAACTACCAAGCTGACCGGAGGAATCCAACCTCAGGTCACCGACCTAGGGGCCCAACAACCGTAATCGCCTGTCAGAACGGCTCCAATGGCTTTGTCCTCCTGCATGCATGTAAAAAGGACACTCTACTCCATATTCGAGGTACGCTACTCTACTCCGAGAACAATCTGACACTGCTGGTGCTCACTCTAACTTAGGCACTGGAGTGTTTGTTGCTTGTGCAGGTCCCACTATCTTGAAGGTCGCACCTCGACAGCTCGTCCCGATTAGCACGTGACTAAACCTATGGTGCTTGATAGAATATTGCATCAACATTCGGCGCCGTCTGTGGGGACCGACGTAAAGAAAACATTTTGTTCTCTACAATGGCTAACGGTTCCCAAATTACAAGCAATCATGAAAATGGGATCCAGACATGCGAAACAACAATAGACCTGAAAATGAGGTTAATCGACCTTCAAGGCCGAAGAAGCCTACAACCCGATCTAGTGCTCGAAAGACTGTCTGTGCTGGTGAAGGTGCCATCATTCGAGCTACAATCACAAATTGTAGTGACGCAAGCCCAAATGAACGCTATGGTACAAGCGTTGCTGAATGCAGGAGTCCGGCTTTCCTACCTGCCAGGCCCGAGATACCATGTGATCCCAAGAAGGGGAAGCAAAAGGTGGATGAGAACCCTAAGAAGCGACCAGTTGAATAGCAACCGGTGTAGAAGCTAATCCTAGATGGTAACAACCAACCTTGGCTTGACCAGGATCACCAACATGAACTCTCCCCCCAACCTTAAAAAGTAGAAGATGAGCAGAACCGATATCGAGTTCTGAGGCGATTGGAGCTCAACAAAGATCATCTTGAGGAATGTGTAGGCAACGTGAGTTTACAGATGCAGTTTGACTTGCTTAAGCGCGACCTGATCAGTGAATTGAAAGGTGATATGAAGAAAGCGGGCATGTCAGCTTCAGATGACAACATGCCTGAAGAACCACCATTTATCTAATCCATCCTCGATACACCAATCCCCCTGAGGAGTCGTTTGCATACCTTTGACAAATATGACGACACAACCGATCGGTCGATCATGCTGAGACCTACGAGTCCATCATGGACTTTCAGGCACATTCCGACGCGATGAAGTGCAGGGCCTTCTCAATCACCTTGCAAGGACTAACAAAGAAATGGTTCCGCCTGCTCGACCTTACTCTATCTCGACCTGGAAACAATTGAGAAAGACTTTTGTAGCCTAATTCGCAGCTTACAAACGACGCCAAATCATTTAAACACCTACCTCTTTTCCATTTGTCATAACCCAAAGGAGCCGATCAGGGACTATATCAAATGGTTCCTAGATGAGTAGATCAATATGGAGAATTACACTGATCTACTAGCTCACTCCACCTTTTATAACAGGGTGACCACGAAAAGCTAAGCTAGTCACTTGTGAAGAAACCAGAGTCTACTTTAAAAGGTTATCTTGACCGAGCAACAAAATTTATCAAAGCCGAGGACATCATGCAATCCAAAGACAATAAGTACTACAAACGCAGCTTTGTACCAAAGTCCAAGGAGAAGGACAAAGAGAAGTAAGACATTGGATAAAACTCCTTATACTGACCTGAATATAATAGGCGAAATGACTAAAGATCTGACAAGCCACAGAAGTTCAATTCGTTTACCCAACTGAACGTCCCAATCTCCAAAATCTTGACAAACAACCAGGATGCTAAGTTTGATATGCTGATAGATCCAAGATGTTGGGTGTGTTGTCCTAAACTCGTAGTTTGTATTATATAAAAACAAATGTATATTCAATAAAGTTTTATTCAATAAATTTGTTATTAAAACATAGCATTGCATTGTTCAAATCCAATAAACTAAACATCCAAGGTTATTTTGATGTAATCGGGACAATATATATACTGGGTATATATTTGATATACGGGATATATATTTGATATACCCCTGATATATGAATGGATAATATCCCGTGAATAACCTAAAGGGTCTATAGTATATGGATAAGGCTGGGTACCTTATCTTGGCAACACTATGGATACGACCCACTCTATAAACATTACAGACGACTCGATCTAGGTCGTTCGTGTGGAGACTTGCGATTGGGGGTATCCTGTACAATGAGTTTGTATAAGACTGTACCGCAAAATAGGCAATCTTTAGATGTAACGCCATTAACTAATAGATTGCTATTTCTTAGGATGACCAGGCAACTCATTCTCAATCTTGAGTGAGTTATGGACTCCTGCCCGTAAGAGCTCGTCCTTTGATCTGTATGGGTGAGAGTGGCCCAAGTCGCCAACTCAACATTCCTACCATTTTGGGGACGAGACCGAGTGGGGAGTTGGGAACATAACTTCACAAGATGGAATTCACTCCTCCCCGACTTTAGGGGAGTAGATGAGTGTTCCCTTAAATGCTGACTCCGGGACTTGAACAAGGGGCCCCACCCTCTCATTGGCTGAGAGGGACTTCCGGTTATTGGTTGGACCATAACCGGGTTGTTCATTGGAGGAGCAGTGGTGTTTAAGGAGTAAGATGTAACTCAGGGGTAAAATGGTAATTTGACCAACCTTGAGTTATGAGCACTCGTGAAGGATTGACTCGTCATTAATGGTCGTATATCCATGGACACGAAAACGTTCTGCAGTGAGAAGAGTGCAACTGCGGGTCTTTAGTGGAATGACCCGTAGTTAATGAATCTTGATTAACTCGGTCAATGAGTTTGACCCATTAATCTCACATCGTTGGAGCTTCTGATCTGTAGGTCCATTAGGTCCCCTTGCTAGCTCATAACGGGTAAAACGAGAATCAATTTTTCGGAAGAATTTGAGTTGTTCAAATTTCTTAACGGATTATATGTATATTGATACATTATAATATATAGTTAATAATAAATTAAAACTATATATTAATATGAATAAGATTCATATTAAAACTATAGGTTAAAAATAATGTGCATAAGATGTACATTAGAACTATAGGTTAGATGAGAGAAATGCTATAGAATATGATTCTATTCATGTGATAAATAATTAAGGGTTAATTATTTATTTGATATATATATATATATATATTAATTACTAATTGGATTAATAATTAACTAATATTTATTAATTAATATGATTAATTAATTATTTATATATATATTAATTATTA
This sequence comes from Momordica charantia, assembly GCF_013281855.1. Taxonomy (NCBI): domain Eukaryota; kingdom Viridiplantae; phylum Streptophyta; class Magnoliopsida; order Cucurbitales; family Cucurbitaceae; genus Momordica; species Momordica charantia. The sequence continues at coordinate 14,839,420 of NW_028275166.1, read as the reverse complement.
TATATATATTATTATATATATATTAATTATTATATATTTTATATATATATATATATATATATATTAATATATATATTAATATTATTATTAGTATTATTATTAATATTAACTCCCCAGCAAAATTGCAGGGGAGTGAGAGGTTTTGTGACGTGGGGAGTTACCGCACGTAATCCCTCTTCTTATTCTTCAACTGTGTTGGAGAAGAGATGAGGGGGTTACTGAACAGAACCAAGAAGAAACCCATCAATTCTCTCTCAAGAGCTCTCTCAACCTCTCCCTCTCATTCCAAAGAACTGCTCCCACAAGCACAGTCTCGTACCCAGAGGATAGCGAGGAAGATCCGGTGGTGGTGTTCAAAGGGAACTCAGTGAAGAAACGTTCTTCAAAGGTTTGGTTTTTCCCCTGTATTTTCCTTCTTTCAATTTCGGTTTTGTATCCCGAAGCAGACTGCGCAGGCAACGCCATGGCACTACGGGGACAGCACACAGCGCCACAGCGCTGCATTGTAGCGTCGCGGCGCTGTGCAGCGCCATGGCACCATGCCAGGGCGCCGCGGCGCTGTCCCGGGTGTCTTTCGACGCGGTTTCGAGACTCTGGTTCGCGGTTCAAGGGCGGATGCAGTCGGTTTTCTTATTTTGTATTATTTCGTTTTCTTAGGGTGCTGAAAACCATTCCAACTTTGCTATTTAATTATTTTATGCATTATGAATGTATATTTTAATTAAAATCATATAGCATATTGTATGTCATATAGTTTTAAAATCCCACCATAGGTTACATGCATAATATGTATGTTTTATATATAGTATGTATGTATGGTCATGCATCATATAGTTATAAATGTTATAATGTATGTATGCATGTTTTATTTTCGTAATTAATATAAGTGTTGTATTAATTAGATGAAAATAAAGTTGCATTGAGCATGACATTATTTTGGATAATATAATTGTTATATTAATGTATGCTTTCAATGCATGTTTATAGTTTTAATTTCTTAAATTTTATAAGAGTTATAAAATGTGTTAGATAGAAATATCTATAATAAAGAGTTGCATGCAAACATAAGGTCTAAGTTAATTAATTTTAAAGGGGTTTAAAATTAATTAGACCGTAGGTTATATCTTCTAATGTGATTAAGGGGTAGTCTTTTATTTTGTTTTAACTAGGTTTAAAATGAAATAATAAAAGACTAAATATAAAATGTTGTCTATAAGGGAACCCTGTGTAAGGAAGATTCTGTCTAGGTTGAGGTATTTAAGCTGACCGTAAGGGAACACCTCTACCTGGGAATCGACCTGGGGGTTGAATTAGTCAATATTTTATATACAAGCAATAATGTCGTTGGTTTATTAAAGTGTTTAACGAACTAAAACATTATTGTACAACTTCCGATATAATAGTTATATTGGGCCGACTAAAAATTCACTTAGTTAATTTCACTTAGCCGGGATTTATCTAAGTAATATACCCTAGTCTTAGAATACTACGTGGGAGCAAAAGAGAATATGTAATATACAACGTATATATTTGATATACAAAGTATATATAACATATTTTACTCTCTCTCTCACGTTCTCTTTTAAATTCATGCTGTGAGTTCCATGCTCGGCCTCGTGTCGCCCTGGGCGCGGCCTCCCTACGGAAGGTGTTTTCATGGTTCAATATCGAGGTGAATGAAGATAGTGTTCATAGTAAGTGGGAGAAGGACGTGTGACAACACATCCTGCGGTCTCCGCCATTGGTTTGCACCGTGGGGTTTCATACATGACCTGCGTGTCGTCCTGGAGCGACCATCCCTACGGAGGATTCATTGTATGGAAATCAAAACCAAGGCAAACTCCAGAAATGGATAAGAGCCTCTTAGGTTTTGCTCCAATATTTTCTTTCCCTACGACGGGATTATTGGGGTGGACCTCTGAGGTCCGAAAATGTTGGGTCACACTTACGAGGAGTTGTTAAGTTAGTTAGCAATTTCCTGACCAAATAAACGATGACTAAAATTTATAGGAATAAGAGTTATTCTGGTATAAAATTTAGTTGAGAATGTCTCAATTCAGTGAAGGAGTACCTGTCCGCCCTACGGTGGCTGTTGCTTTAAATCACTGAAGCGTCGTTGCAAAACAATTTTGTTAGGGTGCTTAATTACTTTCGCTAAAATTTTGACTGGGTTTAAAAGGCTAATGCATGAAACTAATATAGATTTTTATTTTTACTTTCAGCATGTCTACTTCTATTATTGCACTCTTAACCGCGCAAAGACTTAATGGCGAAAATTACAAACAATGGAAGTCAAACCTAAACACTATTCTCGTGATAGATGATCTTAGGTTCGTCTTGCAAGAGGATTGTCCTCAAGCTCCTGCGCTTAACGCCACTGTGGCGGTGCGCAACGTCTATGACAGGTGGATCAAGGCCAATGACAAGGCCAAAGTCTACATCTTGGCGAGCATATCTGATGTGCTTGCTAAGAAGCACGAGGACACGGTCACTACTAAGGAGATCATGGATTCGCTGCAGAGCATGTTTGGACAACCGTCCTCACAGGCTCGACATGAAGCCCTTAAGTTCGTTTACAACTCCCGCATGAAGGAGGACTCCTCAGTGCGAGAACACGTTCTCAACCTGATGGTCCACTTCAACGTGGCTGAGTCGAACGGGACCGTCATAGACGAGCAGAGTCAGGTCAGCTTCATTCTGGAATCTCTTCCCAAGAGTTTCCTGCCATTCCGCAGCAATGCGGTTAAAAAATAAGCTGGAGTACACTCTTACCACGCTCCTAAACGAGCTGCAGACCTACCAGTCTCTTATGAAATGTAAAGGGACAAGAAGGGGAGGCAAAAGAGGTTCAACAGAGGATGGTCCTCTAGAACAAGGTCTGCGCCTTCTTCTTCTGGAAGTAAGACTTTTAAGAAGAAGAAGGCTACTGGAAAACAAATTGTATGTGCTAAGACCAACCATAACTAAAGCAGTTTTAAATACCGAGTTGTTTAAAAATGCTAGAACTCAAAATAAAAGGCAAAAAGTTTTTCAAAAGGAAGATACCTATCTTTGGCACTTAAGATTAGGTCACATTAATCTCAATAGGATTGGGAGGTTGGTTAAGAATGACATTCTAAGTGAGTTAGAAGACGATTCTTTACCACCATGTGAGTCTTGTCTTAAAGGCAAGATGATTAAAAGACCTTTTACTGGAAAAGGTTATAAAGCCAAAGAGCCCTTAGAACTTATACATTCAGACCTTTGTGGTCCGATGAATGTTAGAGCTCGAGGAGGGTATGAATACTTCATCTCTTTTATCGATGATTATTCAAGGTATGGTTATTTATACCTAATGCAACATAAGTCTAAAGCCCTTGAAAAGTTCAAGGAATACAAGACTGAAGTTGAAAATCAATTAGGTAAAACCATTAAAACACTTCGATCAGATCGGGGTGGAGAGTATATGGACTCGAGATTCCAGGACTATATGATAGAACATGGAATCACATCCCAACTCTCAGCCCTTGGTACACCTCAACAAAACGGTGTATCAGAAAGGAGAAACAGAACCCTGTTGGAAATGGTTCGATCAATGATGAGCTATGCTCAGTTGCCTAACTCGTTTTGGGGTTATGCAGTGGAGACTGCAGTTTATATTTTGAATGTGATTCCATCAAAAAGTGTTTCTGAATCACCTTTTGAGCTATGGAAGGGTCGTAAACCTAGTTTACGTCACTTTCGCATTTGGGGATGCCCGGCACACGTGCTCATGACTAACCCTAAGAAACTGTAACCTCCTTCAAAAGTATGCCTATTCGTAGGTCACCCTAAAGAGACGAGAGGTGGTCTCTTCTTCGATCATAAAGAAAACATAGTGTTTGTATCGACAAATGCTACTTTCTTAGAAAAAGGTCATGTTCGAGATCATAAACCACGGAGTAAGGTAGTAATTAACGAGATTTCCGAAGAGGCTACAAACACGTCAACAAGAGTTGTTGATCAAACTGGCACTACAACAAGAGTTGTTGATGAAGCCAGCACATCGTGTCAGTCACGTCCACCTCAAGTGTTGAGGGTGCCTCGACGTAGTGGGAAGATTGTGTCACAACCTGACTGCTACGTAGGTCTAACTGAAACTCAAGTCGTCATACCTGATGACGGCGTCGAGGATCCATTGTCCTATAAGAAGGCAAAGGAAGATACTGACAATGACAAATGGGTCAAAGCAATGGACCTGGAAATGGAGTCGATGTACTTCAATTTCGTTTGGGAACTTATAGATCAACCTGACGGGGTAAAATCCATAGGGTGCAAATGGATCTACAAGCGAAAAGGAGACGCCGAAGGAAAGGTAGAGACCTATAAGGCGAGACTTGTGGCAAAAGGCTACACACAAAGGGAAGGAGTGGACTATGAAGAAACCTTCTCCCCTAGCTATGCTTAAGTCTATTAGAATACTTTTGTCCATTGCCACATATTATGACTATGAGATATGGCAAATGTACGTCAAGACTGCTTTTCTGAATGACAATCTTGAAGAAAGTATTTATATGTCTCAACCCGAAGGGTTCATAGAACAAGGTCAAGAGCAAAAGGTTTGCAAGCTTAAACGGTCCATATATGGACTAAAACAAGCATCTCGATCTTGGAACATAAGGTTTGATACTGCGATCAAATCTTATGGTTTTGACCAAAACGTTGATGAGCCTTGTGTATACAAGAAGATCGTCAACAACACCGTAGCCTTCTTAGTGTTGTATGTGGATGATATTCTACTCATTGGGAATGATGTAGGATACCTTACTGACATAAAGAAGTGGCTAGCGACTGAGTTCCAAATGAAGGATTTTGGAGAAGCTCAGTATGTTCTTGGCATCCAAATTCTAAGGGATCGAAGAACAGAACGTTAGCCCTGTCTCAAGCAACTTATATCGACAAGATGCTTGCTCGATATTCGATGCAGAATTCGAAGAAAGGTTTATTACCCTTCAGGCATGGAATTCATCTGTCTAAGGAACAGTGTCCTAAGACACCTCAAGAAGTTGAGGATATGAGACGTATACCCTATGCTTCAGCAGTGGGCCGCCTGATGTATGCTATGCTGTGCACTAGGCCTGACATTTGTTATGCAGTAGGGATAGTCAGTAGGTACCAATCCAACCCAAGATATGATAAATGGACTGCTGTTAAAGGAATCCTCAAATATCTAAGGAGAACGAGGGATTACAAGCTCGTGTATGGCGCTAAGGATTTGATCCTTATAGGATACACTGACTCTGACTTCCAAACAGACAAGGATTCAAGGAAATCCACGTCGAGGTCAGTATTCACTCTTAACGGAGGAGCGGTAGTTTGGCGAAGCATCAAACAAGGATGTATCGCAGACTCCATCATGGAGGCTGAATCTGTTGCAGCTTGTGAAGTAGCAAAAGAGGCGGTTTGGCTTAGAAAGTTCTTGACAGATTTGGTAGCCGTTCCAAACATGAACTTGCCCATCACACTTTATTGTGATAACAGTGGTGCTGTGGTAAATTCTAAAGAACCTCGAAACCATAAGAGAGGCAAACATATCGAAAGGAAGTACCACCTTATACGGGAGATAGTGCAGCGAGGAGATGTGATTGTCACAAAGATCGCTACAGAGCACAATATTGCTGATCTTTCTACGAAGGCACTCACGGCTAAAGTGTTTGAGGTCCATCTAGAAAGTCTAGGTTTACGAGCATTGTACAGTTAGTCTAGGGCAAGTGGGAGAAACGTAATGGGTATAGTGTATGCCCTAGTTTATTGTATTTTCCCTTTGCTTTATGATAATGTACACCCCACTCGAGTTTAGTTCAAGCGGGAGTTTGTTGGGTGTGTTTCCCTAAACTCGTAGTTTGTATTATGTAAAAACAAATGTATATTCAATAAAGTTTTATTCAATAAATTTGTTGTTGAAACATAGCATTGCATTGTCCAATCCAATAAACTAAACATCCAAGTTTATTTTGATGTAATCGGGACAGTATATATACTGGGTATATATTTTATATACCCCTGATATATGAATGTATAATATCCCGTGAATAACCTAAAGGGTCTATAGTATATGGATAAGGTTGGGTACCTTATCCTGGAAACACTATGGATACAGCCCACTCTGTAAAGGTTACAGACGACTCGATCCAGGTCGTTCGTGTGGAGACTTGCGAGTGGGGGTATCCTATACAATGAGTCTGTATAAGACCGGACCGCGAAATAGGCAATCTTTATACGTAACACCGTTAACTAATAGATTGCTATTTCTTAGGATGACCAGGCAACTCATTCTCAATCCTGAGTGAGTTATGGACTCCTGCCCGTGAGGGCTCGTCCTTTGATCTGTATGGGTGACAGTGGCCCGAGTCGCCGACTCAACATTCCTACCATTTTGGGGACGAGATCGAGTGGGGAGCTGAGATCATAACTTCACAAGATGGAATTCACTCCTCCCCGACTTTAGGGGAGTAGATGAGTGTTCCCTTAAATGCTGACTCCGGGACTTGAACAAGGGGCCCCACCCTCTCATTGGCCGAGAGGGACTTCCGGTTATTGGTTGGACCATAACCGGGTTGTTCATTAGAGGAGCAGTGGTGTTTAAGGAGTAAGATGTAACTCAGGGGTAAAACGGTAATTTGACCCAACTTGAGTTACGAGCACTCGTGAAGGATTGACTCGTCATTAATGGTCGTATATCCGTGCACACGAAAACGTTCTGCAGTGAGAAGAGTGCAACTGCGGGTCTTTAGTGGAATGATCTGTAGTTAACGAATCTTGATTAACTCGGTCAATGAGTTTGACCGATTAATCTCGAATCGTTGGAACTTCTGATCTGTAGGTCCATTAGGTCGCCTTGCTAGCTCATAACGGGTAAAACGTGAATCAAATTTTTGGAAGAATTTGAATTGTTCAAATTTTTTAACGGATTATATGTATATTGATACATTATAATATATAGTTAATAATAAATTAAAACTATATATTATGAGAGAAATTATTTGAATGAGATGCAAATAAAATTATTCATATTAAAACTATAGGTTAAAAATAATGTGCATAAGATGTACATTAGAACTATAGGTTATACGAGAGAAATGCTATAGAATATGATTCTATTCATGTGATAAATAATTAAGGGTTAATTATTTATTTGATATATATATATATATATATATATTAATTATTAATTGGATTAATAATTAACTAATATTTATTAATTAATATGATTAATTAATTTTTTATATATATATTAATTATTATATATTTTTTATTTATTAATTATTATATATATATATATTAATATTAATATTAATATTATTATTATTATTAATATTAACTCCCCTGCAATTTTGCAGGGGAGTGGGAGGTTTTGTGACGTGGGGAGTTACCTCATGTCATCCCTCTTCTTCTTCTTCATGTGTGTTGGAGAAGAGATGAGGGGGTTATAGAACAGAACGAAGAAGAAACCCATCAATTCTCTCTCAATAGCTCTCTCAACCTCTCCCTCTCATTCCAAAGAACTGCTCCTACAAGCACGGTCTCGTACCCAGAGAATAGCGAGCAAGATCCGGTGGTGGTGTTCGAAGGGAACTCACTGAAGAAACGTTTTTCAAAGATTTGGTTTTTCCCCTGTATTTTCCTTCTTTCAATTTCGATTTTGTATCCCGAAAATCAGCAACGAAGATCCGCTTCCGCTCCGGAATTCACATCCCTTCACAAGGTTGGTGCAACAAGATCCCAATCAACGAGACAAGTCGAAATTCTACTGTTTCCACCGAGATCATGGCCACTATACCTCCGACTATTATGACTTGAAGCACTGGATTGAAGGCCTAATTCGACATGGCTACTTCAAGAAGTACGTGGGCAAGAAAGACCACGTGATGATAACTTGAAACCAGCGAGCAGTAAAAAGGAAGAGAAAAGGGAGAGATCAAGAGCACCCAAGGTGCGATGACCGACCTCCTATGATCAACAATATTCTCAGAGTGCAAAGATGTAGCCAATTAGGCCACAAACGCAAAGAGTTGGCTCAAAAAGCCAAACATGAGGTCTGCGTCCAAGTAATGCGAAAACCTTGTCCAATAACTTTCTCGGACGCCGACCTACAAGGTATCCACTTGCCTCACAATGATGCATTAGTCATTGCTCCTCGGATCGACCACGTCACAGTTCGACGAGTCTTGGTGGATGGTGGCGCCACCGCCAACATTCTATCCCTATCAATCTATATGACCCTTATGTGGGTAAGAGCTCAATTGGGGAAGAGTCCAACTCCATTGGTTGGATTCTCAGGAGAAAGTGTCATTCTAGAAGCGTGTATCGAGCTCCCGATTACCCTTGGCGAAGGTGAAACTCGAGTAACCCAGGTGGTCGAATTCGTGGTCATTGATGGAAGATTAGCCTACAACGCCATCTTTGGCCAACCTGTTCTTCATGCCCTGCAGGCCATTGATAACTCGATAAAATAGAGTGTTTTGTGGTCTAATTTGGGTAATTTTGGTGTGTAACCGTAAGGGTCATTGGTTAATAAATAGGAAACGAGAGCAATTGAGTGAAGAAATCATGTAAGCTTTATAGAATCCTCAGTGTCCTTAAGATGATCAAATATTTTGAATTGTTTTTGTAGATTTGAGGATGCCAAAGTTGGGTGTTGGGAAGGCTGCTATAGAAATGCTTGGGCCTGGGAGAAGTCTCCATGCTGGAGCTTACTTGATGCTCTCGCATCGATGACTGTGCAGTAACTTCTCTATTCTGAATCTTTATCCGCGTCCATATAGCTTCCATGTGTTGCCCTAAATATCAGGATCTGATATAAAAGGAAATTTAAGCCCAGCCGTAAGAGGGATGAAAAAGAAGGAATCAATCTTGGAGAAAGAAACATACATAACATTCTCACCCATTTCGAGTAAGAAGCTAACGAAGGAGGAACTAACCCTTTCATCATCACTAAATTGAGGGGTCGTCACTGTTAGGATTGACTTTTTACTGCAGAAACATGTGTCGGTTGGCCTGTTTGACCACGTTTTTTACCCCTTTCCCATAATTATTTGCCAAAAAGGACCACATATTCTTAAAGTAGAACATGCATAGAACATTTCTGCATAAAAGTCAAACTATGGTACTTTAGGAAAAATATGAAAAAAATGCGGTCAAAGTTTGAAGAAAATAATAGTTTTCTATTTTTGCAGAATTGCGCCTGACGCATTTTTGGAGAGCAATTTAAAACGCACGTTTTGAGAAATGAAGGGCAAGGAGGACACTTCCCACATGTTCAATAACTCAAAACCATGAGTCCAAGTCCAGGAGGGTTTGTTAGGTGAATCTCATCCCATTTCCACCTAAAATGGTAGGGAGTTCAACGAACCCAAGGTGCTATATAAGGATGCAATCCCTCCACTTTCAAATCATCCCTTCCAAGCTCATTTTTAGCTTCATTGACATTCTCTCTTCGTTGTAAAACTCATTCTTAGTCTTAGATTCAAGTTTTAGTTATTAATTCCTTGTATTTTTCTACTTTATTGCTTTAAATTCAAGTTCTATCATTTGTTCTTCATTTATTCTGTTATTTTTAAGTTCTTTAGCGAATTTACACTCCCCTCACGCTCGAAAGAGAAGAGGGTCAAGCTAGAACTCATTTTACGACCGTTTATTCGTTTTAATTCAATGAAAAGTATTTCCTTTATGTTTTCGTGCATTTTATTTCCTTTAAAAATGTTCTAAATTAGTTACCAACCTCTTTGTGGAATACCTTAATCAAAATGATTTGATTTTCAACATGCTCGGGATTTGCCCAGAATTGTGCCTGACACTTTTTTGGGTTGGTTTCTAAAAACTTCTCCTTACATCTTTTTTCCATTTGGCCAGTGGGAACTTGATTTATATACTAAAGCCCAACCTTGAGAAGGGTGAGTTAGGTAAAATATTAGGAAAACAATATGAGATGTGACTTAGACATAAGCTCATAAAATATGGTCCTAAACATAGGTCATCTGACCCATAATATATGTGAGTTGATAATTATTCTCTAGGATTATAATCACACATAGACATATGATTGTAGGTTACCCTAGCCTCTGCAGCAACCAAAAACGTTAGTGAAAGAGTAGAACTCAGTTTCCCAAGAAATTCTAGGATTGTGCCTGGTGCATTTTCCCAACAAAGTATGTTTTCCATGTTTTGCATCAAAACTAAGGTAGGAAACAAGGAGGTTGAGTTTTAGTACATTGCTTGATTGTTAAAACCCCAAACAACAATATTTCATCACATTTTCTTCCTAAATCACAATTGCATATTTGAATCATTTCAAGACTTTACTTGATTTTGAAAAGCAACAAGTCCCTGAGGATTCGACCATGGATTACTTTCGAGTATTACTTGTGACCGTGTGCGCTTGCACGAGTCTCTAATATTTTTAAAGGTAGAGAAAGTCCCAACAGTCACCACTACTGTAGCTTTTCTACCTAATGGGTCATCTCTCTCTTACCCAGTGTTTTATTTTCTTTTATCATGAACTAAACCCCACCTTTAGGAGAGAATCGCTTGTTGTACCTTTCGAACAACATTGTTTTTGTTGCTTACATTACTAATTTTATAAAGATGTTTTAATATTTCCATCTACTGATTGTGTTTGGTCAACATTGTTAGTTTGTTAACTCCATTGTGACTTGGGAACGTTCTTTTGATGCAGGATAACCTTTCTTTGAAGTAGGATGGTGAATACTCAAGGATGAGGCTCACCCTATCGTGTCTATAAACTGTGCTTTATGCTTCCTTATTCTATAGCAAGAGTTGGGAATGAACATGTTTGGGTATCTCGGGAGAGTGCCATGTTTGTTTGGGCATTCAGCATTGTGAGTTCTTCTCTTTTCTCCTGTTTACAATTCCAGTTATTTTACGAGTGCAAAAAATCACATTGCATTATTTGTTTGTGTTTTTAGATTCTTTTGGTATTATATTTTACTATTTCATAGTTCAATCTTATTCCGTGTGAATACGACCTTGTTTTATACTGCAACGAAATACTAGATTGTATTCCTACACTGATTTTCACGCCAGTTGTGGATATGCAACAACCATCCCCTCAACTTACCATGAAATGCTAAAATGTCCAACCTCCAGGGGAATTGGAGTGATTTGAGGGGAGTAAAAGACCTCGCGAGAGTACATTGCTTTGAAGAGGCCACCACCTCTGCGGCCATTTATGAACAAACTGAGTTGAAAAAAGAAGACATCAACGTCAACAAAGGCAGGCCGGCTGACCAACTCGATCTGGTCCCGTTGCGCAGCTTTGATAAAGAAGTTAGCATTTGCACCAAGTTGGGGACTAGGGACAGAGATGAGCTAATCGACTTCCTGAGAGCCAATGCCGACTTGTTTGCCTGGTCGCATGAAGACATGCCAGGCTTAGATCCAAGCATCATGGTTCACCGCCTCAACATTGATCCCATTTACCAACCTATGAAACAGAAACGTCGCTTTGTCAATAGTAAGAGGAATGCAATTATTGTAGAGGAAGTGAAAAAACTTTTACAAGCTCAATACATAAAAGAAATTCTCTATCCTGACTAGCTTTCTAATGTTGTTTTAGTTTAAAAGTTTAACGTTAAATGGTGAATGTGTGTAGACTTTATGAATTTAAACAAAACATGCCCTAAAGATTGTTTTCCTTAACCACACATAGATCAGCTAATTGATGCTACGACCGGGCACGAGCTGCTTATCTTCATGGATGCCTACTCAAGCTTTTACCAAACCAAGATGCACGAGCCCGACCGACAAAACACCACCGGAGCGACCTACTAGCGTAAGTCAACAAGATGTTTGCAAAGTAACTAGGTCGCAACATGGAAGTCTACATGGACTACATGCTTGTTAAAAGCAAAAAGGTCAGCTCACACCTCGCTAACTTAACAGAGGCCTTCATAGTTCTACGACAATACTAGATGAAGCTCAATCGAGTCAAATTTGCCTTTTGTGTATCATCAGGAAAATTCCTTAGCTAAGATGTAGGTTGTGCTCGGTATGGCCCGAAGAATTTAAAGCAACACAATGCTTGAATGGGCGGCATAAATTTGTATCTCAATGAATTGACAAATTCTTGCCTTTCTTCAAGGTGTTGAAGGCCAAAGGACAGTTTGAGTGGACTCTAGAATTCTAGGTTACCTTTTACTAGCTTAAGACCTACTTAAGCTCAGCACCGTGATAACTCTCCAAATGAGAGTTATTCTAGTATTATATTGGGATAATTTGAGAGGAAATAAGAGAATCCAAGCTATAAAAGTTCACCAAAATGAAGAATTATGTGAGAAATAGTAAAGTTAAATATGAATTCCTTGCTTTGTTAATTATGGAAATGTATGAGCTCATCTCTGTTGTTTTGGGGTTGATTTTGCATAATCTTGAAGTATTAAAAGTATAGTTACAGAAGCAGAAGGAATTGCCATGGCTTGCAGATGATAGAACCCCCGATGCTGGAGCATCGCTTGTTGATAAATTGTTGGGAAGCGCAGTAACAAGTTTTACGCGGGATTTTAACTAAAGTTTGTACGACGCGCGTTTTATGAAGTTTTGTCCCAATTTTTGAGGGAGCTATAAAAGCAACAAGATATGGTATGTCTTATCATCAATCCCGAAGGGGAAAAGATCCCAAGAGAGAAAATTATTCCAAAAAATGTGTTTAAGATAAGGAAAGTTGTCTCCATTTCGAGAAGAAGCCGACAGGAGGAAGTTGGAACCACTGGTTTCTGATTGAACTGGAGGTTTCAGAGGATTTGCCAAAACTTTTTCACCAAATGGGTTGTTTCTCTCTTTTACCCATTGTATTTTCTCCATTCCCCATGAACTAAACCCCATTTGAAGGGGGAGAGGAATTTCTTATTGTAGCTTGTGAACAACGGACCTATAGCTTGTTTTTATTGCTGATAAATAGAGTTTATATAATATTTTCATCTCACTAATCTATGCTAGCCACATTTATCAATTTTTTTTCCTCTTGTCTGGCTTGGAAGAGCGTATAGGTAGCTTGTTTAGCTCTATTTATGGTTAGGTACTTTTCTTTAGTAGATTTTTGGATGCTTAGGAATAAGGTCTCCTAACCATGCTTAAAAACTGCTCTTTATGCTTGGGTATTTAGCAATGGGAGTTGTAAATATCCATTTCTAAGTGTCTTGGAAGGAATCGCGTCGATTTGAGCATCAGCTGCAATTTCATGCTAGAACGTCTTATGTGAGCGAGTGAAAGCATATAGTGATCTCCCCTCATTTTCATCTCATTTTCTTTTTCCCTTTTCTGCTCCTTTTGCTAAAGCATTTCTTTTCCCCAACATATATTACTATAGTATTTCTCTCTTGGATTTTACATCGACATTTCTATAGCATTTTACTTAGTTTAGTTATACAAACATCTATTATCTTGTATTTACATTTATGGTATTCTTAATGCACAATTAGAGTAACATCCTTAGTTTCTATGGATTTTGACGTGTTTATACTACGATCGGCTAGAATAGTCTACACTTGCACTTGCATTCACATCGGTTGCGGACACGCAACATGTTTTTGGCGCCGTTGTTGGGGACTACGCTATTTTACTTAATTTATTTTTGCTTAAGAATACAGTGCGTAAAGAGTTTCTTTAGCCATATTTTGGCTGTTTTGTAGGTCAATGAATCATTTCCAAGAGTTAGAATTTTTTCTTGATGACCAAATTGAAAAAAATGTCTCATAGGAGGAGAAACGAGCAAAGAAGACAATGGCAAGATCGAGATGAATCGTAATGAGGAAGAGGTCGTTGGGGCAGAAGCAGCGTCTCCTCTAAATGCTATGCTGTTAGCATATGATAGGGATAAAGCAATTAGAACATATGCAGGTCCAGCATTTTATAACTTTAATCCAGCTATAGTGGAGCCAAATATACATGCCGATGAGTTTGAGCTTATACTCGTAATGTTTCAAATGCTCCAAACTGTGGGACAGTTTGGGGGTCACGAATCAGAAGATCCCCACCTCCATCTAAGATACTTATTACGGGTTAGTAATTCGTTCAAACTCGGGGGATTAACGAAGGAAGCATTGAGGTTGAAATTGTTCCCATTTTCGCGGAGAGACACTGCTAGGATATGGTTGAGCTCCCTACCATCAGAATCCATTGCTACATGGAATGAACTAGCTAAAAATTTTGTGATGATGTATTTTCCACTGAGAAAACAATGCAAAGTTTAGAAGTGACATCAATAACTTTCAGCAATTTGGAGAGGAATTTGTAAGTTAATCATTGAGAGGTGCAAGAGGCTTTTGCAAAACTAGCCATACCACCGTATTCCCAAGTGTATTCAGATCGAGACCTATTATACTGGGTTGAATGAAGCTACGTGATTAGTGGTAGATGCTTCTGCAAATTGAGCTCTCCTATCAAAGTCATATGCTGAAGTATTCAACATCTTTGAACGAATCTCATCTAACAACCACCAATTGTCGAATTCAAGATCAGCTGCATGTAAGAATTCAAGAGAAATTCATGATGATATGCTAACTTTTATCAACACGAGAATCTAAAATTTTGCAGACATGATGAAGAATATGTCTAATGATGGAGCATCTAATGTCAGAGCTGAAGTTAGCAGTGTCCGAGCAATTTCATGCTCCTATTGTGAAGGAGAGCATCACTTTGATCTCTACCCATGGAATCCAGCAAATCAAAATAATTCCTACTCCAACATGTACAACCCACTGTGGGGGCGGGACCCAAATTTTTGGATAAGAATGAAACCAGTGTGAACATGATCAATCAGGATAAAATAATGCTTTATCATTCCAACAACGAAATTTTTTCTAGGATTTTTCGGAGTTGAGCAACATCAACCTGCCAAGCAAGCTGCAAATTCATCAAATTCTTTGGAAAGCCTGATTAAAGCTTACATGGCTAAGAATTATGCTACCATTCAAATTCAAAGAGCTATAATTAAGAGTGAAGCAGCCTCTTTAAGAAATTTGAAAACTTTGATGGGGCAAATTGTAGAACTATGAAAGCAACCGTATGAAGCTCTCTCGGGCAATATTGAGACATTCAATGAGTAGAAAGAACAATGTAAAACTTTAAAATTAATGAGTTGTAACACATTTCCTCCACCAAATCCCACCCTTCAAGAGAAAGCGAGCGCCCCAGTCAATGTAGTAATTGAAATTCACAGTCAAATTCAATAACTGCAAACAAGCTACAGCATAAGAATATCCACGAGAGCATCGATCAAAATTCAGACAAAAGAAGCATCAAGTTTGAGAGTTGAATAACAAAAGAGAAATCAATTCGAAAGGATATTTGAATCACTAGAGTCGGAAGGGAACAATTCAGCCCAATGAAACGGTTAAAGAAGGAAGCACCGAGATTCGAATTTAAAATATTACAACAACAATTCTATATCCGTGAAGCAGTTCAAGCCAAGACGGGTTCTTCTGATGCTGATGATAGCCCCTAAGAAGAAGAAGAAAAAGAAGAAAAGAAATTGTATAAGGAGAAGTATTTTATTTTCCAAATCAATTTCATTCCCCTTATAGTTTGCAATGATTCAAGTTCTTTGTTGTTGTTTTTATTTGTGATTTAATTGGTAGTTAGCTAAGTTTTGGTTTATTAGTAATTTCTGTCTCTTTTTTTTTTCAGGAAAGAGTTAAAAGCAAAATGTCAAATTAAATTCTACGGAAAGCAATAGGAAGCATGCTGAAGCAGCCATGATGCTGGAGCATCATCTTCGAACATGAGAGGCTCAACTTGATTGAAGAATTTGAATAAAAAGATGTTTGCAAAGGGGAGTTAATTTCCTTTTGCTGCTACTTAAAATTCCATTGTCTTTCAAGTTTGTTTCCTACTTGTAATTTTTCCGGTTTTAATTTTCATCCTATTAGTTTTCTAAGTTATCTACCCCCCGATGAAAATGAAATGAAAATGAATGTCTTTGTCAATGTTGTGCGTCTTGCAACCTGTGCATGCTCTGCTTTATCTAGTAGTGTTATATTATGCGCATTTGTAGTTTTGGAGTTTTGTTGATGTTAAGGCTTCAGTTGCGGGTAGCAACAGTTCTTGCTCTTTCCCTAGCTTAGGTTTTAGTACCAAAGCCCTAGCATCGCCCTGTTAGTACCCTTCGTAAACTATAAACATTTAGTTGATAAATTTCAACAGCTCACCTATCCAGGTGCAGGCCCTACTTTAGTATTACATTTTTTTGGACCTTCTACCCTTTTAGATATCAATACCTTTTCCCGTCCATATATTACATAACAGCTTAGCGAAAATACTTTTACTTCTTCATATTTTCTTTGCTACAAGGTTGGGAGTGTGCTGGAGCTTTACATGTTCTATTCTTAGTTGCATTTAGGACAATGAAAGCTTTGAAGTTTCAGGGTGTTCGCATTCCCTTTGCTTTTGACCCTTTTCAACTCAAATTTGTATAACTATGAATCTTTCTAATCCCATAATTAAGCCCAAAAAATATAAAAAATAAAAAAAAACATTTAAAATAAACTCATATATTATGAGAGGCTGTAAGATTAGAAAAGACTGGTAGCTCATAGTTGAGAGTCCAAACAGTAATAAAAGAGCTAGTCCAAATAGTAATAAAAGAGATAGTGGTTCAAGGCAAGTGAAGGGAGTTTGAGAAATGAGCCTCTAGGTGAATCTGGTTTTTGAAAGGGAAAGTAAGAAGACGCTAGAGCCTAGGAAAATAACCTTTTCTAAAGTTAGAGCAGGATCTTAGTTGCTCTCTTTTGATGTCTAAGGTGGAGACATAATGAATGAGATCTCAAATGTGTATGCATTATGGGTGACCCCAGTAAGTAAAGTTAAGTGCAAAATATGATGTATTGCATTTTCAGTACATTCATTTCAGTTGCAGGGTGTAGTCTTGCTTAAGGACAAATAAGATCTTGAGCTTGGGGTGTGATAACTCTACAAATGAGAGTTATTGTGGTATTAGATTGGGATAATTTGAAAAGAAATGAGAGAATCCTAGCTATAAAAGCTCACCAAAATGAGGAATTATGTGAGAAATAGTAAAGTCAAATATGAATTCGTTACTTTGTTAGTTTTGGAAAGGTATGAGCTCATTTCTAATGTTTTTGGGTTGATTTTACAGAATCTTGCAGTATTGAAAGCAAAGCTGTATAAGCAGAAGGGATTGCTAGGGTTTTCAGATGTTAGATCCCTCGATGTTGGAGTATCTCTTGCTGTAGAAATTCTTGGGCAGTGGAGTAACAAGTTTTTGCGGGATTTTTATTGAAGTCCATACGACGTGCATTTTATCAAGTTTTACCCTAATTTTTTGGGGAGCTATGAAAGAAACAAGATGTGGGTGGTCTCATCATTAATCTCCGAGGGGGAAAAGATCCCAAGAAAAGAAATTATTCCCAAAAACGTGTTGAAGACAAGGAAAGTTGCCCCCATTTCAAGAAGAGTACGATGGGAGGAAGCTGGAACTGCTGGTTTCCTACTGAGCAGGAGGTTTCAGAGGATTTCTCAAAGCTTTTTCACGAAATGGGTTGTTTCTCTCTTTTACCCATTGTATTTTCTTCATTCCTCATGAACTAAACTCAATTCATTCGTGGGTTGTTGTTGTAGCTTGTGAACAGGGGATGTCTAGCTTGTTTTCATTGTTGATCTATGTTGGCCACATTTATCAGTTTTTTTGCTCTTGTATGACTCGGAAGGGTGTATAGGTAGCAGTGTTTAGCTCTATTTATCGTTAGCTACTTTGCTTTAGTAGATTTGTGGATGCTTAGAAATATGGTATCCTAACCATGCTTATAAACTGCTTTTTATGCTTGGATATTTAGCAATGGGAGTTGTAAATATCCATTTCTAGGTGTCTCGGAAAGAATTGCGTCGGTTTGAGCATCGGCTGCAATTCCATGCTAGAGCATCTTCTGTGAGCGAATGGAAGTATATAGTAATCTCCCCTCATTTTTATCTTATTATCTTTTTGCCTTTTATGTTCCTTTTGTTAAAGTATTTCTTTGCCCCATCATATGTTATTACAATATTTCTCTCTTGGATTTTCCTTCTGCATTTCTATATCATTTTACTTAGTTTAGTTATACAAACATCGATTATCTTTTATTTGCATTTTTGGTATTCTTAACGCACGCTTAGAGTAATATCCTTAGTCCCTGTGGATTTCAACTTTGTTTATACTACGATCGGTTATAGTAGTGTACACTTGCAGTTGCATTCACATCGGTTATGGACACACAACACACCCGTGCTAACAAATCCCATTCAAGGAGACAAACTCTTCCTTTACTTAGTATTATCAGAAAGGGAAATCAGCTCATTTCTGGTGAAGCATGATAAGAGATGCTAGAGTTCCATTTATTACACTAGTAAAGTAATGACGGGTGCTGGAATTTGGAATCTGGCCATAGAGAAGCTCACTCTAGCCCTTATGACCTTGGCTCGGCAGCTCCACCATATTTCCAAGGTCACTCAATCACAATGTTGACCAATTTCCCCCTTCGTCAGGTCTTCCATAAGCATGAGACATCAGGGAGATTGATAAATAGGCTCCGGAACTCAGTGAGTACGATATTGTGTTCGAGTCTCAAAAACATCCATTAAAGGACAAGCAGTAACATATTTCATAACTAAGCTGACTCCACTAGCCAACTTGAACCTCGAAGAAACCAAGCCATGGGCCATGTATGTCGACAGCTCTTTGAACAATAAGGGGTGTGCAGCTGGAGTTCTGCTAAACGCCTAGAAGGAATGAGGTTTGAGTACGCAGTACGCTTCAATTTTCAAGCTTCCAACAATGAAGCAGAGTATGAAGCATTCCTTGTCAACCTGCGAATGGCAAGAAACTTGGAGTTCGACACCTCCTCATCTACAACAATTCACAACTCACAGTGAACCGGATTACTGAAAAGTACCAGACAAAAGACCCAAAGATGGAGAAATACCTGAGCAAAATCAAGACCTTGCTCGTCGAGCTGACCAAGTATGTGTTAGGATTTATGCCTTAAAGCCTCGTAGTTGGTAAATTTCAATTATTTATGAACAAAATAATTATTTTATTTTATTTTGTTATGTGTAGATATTATCTAATTTTGTGAAAATCCAAGGTTATAAATGTAATCTTGAATAGTATATAGTTGGCATATAAGAGGATCGTGTTCAAGTTATAACCTAAAGAGTCTGTATTATATAGATAAGGGTGGGTGCCTTATCGTTGAAACACTATTCATACGACCCACTTTGTAGATGTTACAGATGATTTAAACCAAAATTGTTCATGTGGAGACATGTAAGTGGGGGTATCATATACAATAAGTTTGTATAAGACTGGACCGCAAAGTATTTAATATTTCTTTGTAAATCTGTTAAAAGATAAGATAATTATTTCACACAATGATTATATTTGACTTGATCTTATTCCTGAGTGATTTATGAACTTCTGCTTGTGAGGGCATGTCCTTTGATTTAGATGGGTGAGAATGGTTTTGTAACCGATTCAATAAGCCTACTATTTTGGGAACGTGACCAAAAGGGAGCTAGGAACGTAATCTCGCAACATGGAATTCCCTTCTTCAAATTATAGGGTAAGTAGATGAGTAGTTCCCTCAAGTGCTGATTTTGGGACTCTAACAATGGGGTCGTACCCTCTCACTCGTTCGAAAGGAACTTAGTTTATAGTTGGATCATAAACAGATTGTTCATTAGAGAATCAGTGGCACTTAAGGTATGAGATGTAATCACAGAGGTATAACGAACTTTTGACCTAGCTGTAATTTTGTACAACTCGTGAATGATCAACTTGCATGTAATGATTATATTCATGAACAAAACTTGTTTTACAGTGGGTAAGAGTGCAACTTCAGGTTTATAGTGGAGTAACTTGAGTTAATGAATGAAAGTTAATTAATTAATGAGTTTAATTAATTAATTTTGTATCATTGGAGCTTATGAACGGTTGATCTATAAAGTCTCCTTGCTGCCTCATAATAACATTAATGGACCAAATTATGTTGAAAGAAAATTGAATTTGAAATCTTCAAATTCATATTTAATGTATTTGGAATACATTAAATAATGAAGAGAATAATGAATTAATGTATTTGTTACATTTAAATTAAAATTAATATTTTATTTATATATAAGATATACTAATAAAATAATTATTTGATTGTGAATCAAATAATATAAAATTTTAGTATGAGATATTAAAAGATTTTATTTGGCATGAGATTCTCCTACTTGGTGTAATTATACATTAAAAGGAAAACATAATATTTTATTAAGATAAAAAATTACGAGAATCAAATAAAATAAAACTTTTTAATATGTGATATTAAAAATATTCTACCTAACCCTGATACCAATTGAAGGTAAAATTAAGTATTGACACATGAGAAAACTAAGCTAACTATACTCACTGATCATACCAACTACCGAGCTGAGAAGTGTGAAATACCTCAGCCGACCTAAGGAATTCGACCCAGGCCCGACAATCGACCTGGGGCTCGACAACCGTAACTGCCAGTAGGAATGGCTCCAACGGCTTTGTCGCCGCTGTCTATAAAAAGGACACTCCACTCCATATTCCAAGTATACTATTCTGCCCTGAGAACAACTTGGCACAGCTCGTGCTCACTCTAACTTAGGCGTCAGAGTGTTTGTTTCTTGTGCAGGTCCCACAGTCTCAAAGGTTGCACCCGACAGCTCGTCCCGTTAGCACGTGACCGACCTATGGTGCTGGACGGAATATTAGATCAACACTCGTAAAACCAACAAAGATTTTTAGTTAATTTTCAAATGAAAGTAAGCAAATGGGATAAATGAAAGGTACGGACCATTTGAACCAATTCAATATAAATCTCTAATTATGTGTCTTGTTTAAATTATTTTATTAGGATGTCTAAATCATATAAATTTTTAAGTCAAAAAATAGAATTTGAGACCTAGTTCATAACAAATCATTATTAGAAAAATATTGTTTAGAAAAAAAAAGAAATTTTTTTTATTAAAGATGTTATGATTTTGTTTTTCAAAAATAGAACAAAAAAAAGTAATTATGAAATATGTTTGTTTTTTTATTTCATAATATTAGAAACTAAAAGATATTATCAAATAGGACGATAACGTTCAAATTCTGGCTATAATAATAATTTATAAAGGGCTTCAAAATTATTTTACAAAATTAAAAGATATTGGTAGTAAAGCCAGCATAATAGAAAGAAAAATAGTTATCAAAATGGATGTTAAAATTAATTAAAAAGTAGTCAAACTTGGACAACATGATGATGATGCAACCTAAAATAATTTATTTATTCTAAACTATAATTTAGCCCTTTAAGAAATTGAAGTTTTCTGACTCAGACCTTGCTGCCATGAGGTTGAAGATATATTTAATTACCGCTGAATAAAAAATATTCAAAAGTTGTATAAAAAAAATAAAGTACTTTTTTACTAGTTAAAAATTGTGTACATTTGACGTGAGTTACATGCTTAGTTAGATTTGGGAGTAGATTCAGTGTAGGCTCGGCGACTTGCTCTCGGTTGAAGATATATGTCAATTATCACTGAGTTGTGCTCGACGCCTATTTAATTGTTTAATATAAACTTCCTCGAGGCTTGATGGGGCATAGTACGTGCAGAGCTTCCCCTCGAGTATAAGGCCACCTAAATGCATTTCTTATTCAATTTTTTTTATATAATTTACAAATTTTGGAGAAAAAAAACAATAGAATCATACATCATTCTCAATTCTAAAAGAAAAATGATAGACTTTGTGATTATTCTATATTTTTTCTAAAAAAAATTGAAAATTTTATTCATATATTTATGCAACGGAAATCGACGATAGCCAAGCTACAGGTCGCGATTGAAAGAGAACCCGTTGGACCGAGAAGGGCTCGGTCCCGACTCGTGCTCGGCCCACGGCTCAGCCCGCGAGTCTCCTGTCCGCGATCAACGATTTCACCCAGACCCTGCAACTATGAATTAGGGTTTAGCTACGGAAGGTTCTAGAATTAACTTCACGGCTATAAGTAGCGGTCCAACTATGGAGGTAAGGGGACATCTGAAGTTTACTACTTTCTCAACTTTCTCTTGCTAACTTAGGCATCGGAGTCCGTGTGACTCTCAGTCTAGTTCGATCTGGTTTTGCAGGTATTAGTCCCGAATAATCAAGTTATCTGTTTTCGAGGAGGAGAACAATCCACGCATCAACACATATAAATATATCAATGGTGCAAACATTATTATACTATTTTAAACCTAAAACATTTTTTTTATTTATCCATATACATTTGTTTGTCTCTTTAATTATCGCTAACAATTTAAATCCTTATTTATATTTGAAATTTATACATTTCATAATATATTAAAAGGTATCTTTACTTGTTCTACCAATATCTTTTTTATTCTTTTCTATAGTCATCAAAATTTTTTATGTTTAATGGTTATTTTTTATATATTTAGGTACAATCTAAAGAAATTTAAAATTGTAAATATTAGTTCTCTAATAATTAATATATAATATTACAATTGTTGTTTCAGAATTTTAATATCAAATATAAATAGAAAGTTAAAAAAAAAATTATTGTTTGTAAATTAATAAAAAAAATATTATAATTGTTATAAGTAAAACAAATATTATTATTCTATTTCCTACCACTATAAAATAATTTTTTTTTCATTTTCTACAACAATGACTAAAAATATGAAATGTATTCATACGCGACAACCCAAGCGTATTGGACTACTCGAAGCACAAGCCAATTGAATCAAATCGTATAGATAGTTTCAACCCGAAAGGCTAAGAGTTATAGGGATTACCTTTGCAGTGGTTACCTTGAGCAGATAGAATACTCACTATGCTCGAGGCCGGAAATACTCCACCAGTTTGGTAACCAACCAAACAAGCATGCTCTGAGTGTTCAATACAAAAACCTAAGTTCAACCACACAAACTGTTTCGGTATTTTTACGGGGAAATGGGGGGTTGGCACAAGACAATGGTGAGAGGAACTCTTTAATTTTATTTCAATTCAAAGGTGTTCAAACATGATGGGGTATACACCTATTTATAGATTAATGCCCATGGCCTTTTACAATATATGTTAAATAAAAATAAAACATAAAATTGAAAGGAAATTAATTTCAAAACAATTCTTGCCAAAAATTGAAAATACTTGCTAAAACTAGGAACAAATAAAATAAAATCAAAAGATATTCCTAAAATGTTCTTGGAAAAATTAGGAAAAGATTTCGTAAAATGTTCCTAGGGTGAGCGGCAAGGAACGGTCAAGTGGGTTCCCATACAGCTCGCACGCAATGGCGCGTGCGCAAGGAGACAGGCGGAAGGGGGCGCGTACATGGCTGGTGGGCGGCCGTTGAGGGCGATGGCGGTGTGCGAAGGCGAGCCTATCGGCATTCGAGGGGCGCTAGCAGGGTGAGGCACGCGCGGGGGTTAGGCGATAGGGCACACTTGCGAGGCTAGCAAGGCGTATGCATGGGCACGCGCGTCAGTGGCATGGGCATGCAGGCGGGGGAGGCAGACAGTGCGAGCATGGGCGTTGGTGGCAAGCATGGGCGTGCAGGCGTGCGAGGGCAGGCGAGGCGCCTATGAGGTTAGTGCGACGGGGATGTGCGTTGGGAGGTTGGCACGGCAATGTGGCGTGCTCGGCAAAGGTGCGCACGCGCATTAGCGGCGCTTGGCTGAGCGTGTGTTTGGGTGGCTTCTTGATGGGCTTACGCATGGCAAGACATGTCCTTGCCATGGGTTCCTCACGTGTTGCAGTTTTAGTGAGGCACTTGTGTTGGACCTTGGTGCCTCCCTTCTTTTCTTCTTCTATGGAGCTAATTATATGTTGCATATATTTCTCCATGGTTCCTTCAAGGTTTTTGGCCCAAGCTCTCATAATTGGTCCTTGGGGTAAGCTAGGTGGCTTTCTGATGGTATCATCTCCTCCTTCTTGAAAAGGATTCATCCTCGAATCAAGTTCTTCACCTACATCAAAAGGAGTTAAATCAACAACATTAAAAGTAGCACTAACACCATACTTACCTTGAAGATCAATCTTATAGGAAGGGTCCATCTCTTGTTGGATTGAGTTTGAAACTTCTTTCATTTGGGAATCGCTCCTTCCTTAGATGTACCCAAACCCAATCTCCCATTTGAAATACTACATGCTTGCGGTGTTTATTGACCCTTGAGGCAACCTTGTTGTTGTTCTTTTCAATTCTTTCCTTCACTTCCTTGTGTAATGAGCGCATGAGGTCTGTCTTGCTTTCGGCTTCAAGACTAGCAAACTTGTTAGGCGGCATAGGTAATAATTCAGGTGGAGCTAAAGAATTGAAACCATATACTACCTCAAATTGCAAACAATGAGTAGTGTTATGTATTGCTCAGTTGTATGCAAATTCTACAAATGATAAGCACTCCTCCCAGTTCTTCAAATTCTAATCGATCACTAACCGAAGTAAAGTAACTCTGATTCTATTAACGACTTCGGTTGTCCATCAGTTTCTGGGTGGCAAGTTCTGGGAAATAAGAGTTTGGTTCCCAACTTTCCTCACAAGACTTTCCAAAAGTGACTAAAAAACTTAACATCCCGGTTACTAACAATAGTTTCGAAAATGCCGTGTAATGTTACCACTTCTTTAAAGAATAGATCTGCAATTTGTTTGGCATCATTAGATTTTGAGCAAGGAATAAAATGTGTCATTTTGCTAAATCGATCTACTACAACGAAGATTATATCCTTACATCTCTTTGACCGCGGCAGCCCTAGCACAAAATCCATGGATATGTCTAGCCATGGTGCTATGGGAGTCAGTAAATGATTTTACAAACCGTGTGGCATGGTCTTGGATTTGGCTTGCTTACATGTTATACGAGTTTCACATACCTTATGAACGTCGTGTCATATCTTGGCCAAAAGAAGTGTTCAGCAAGCATATCTAATGTTTTGGCAACTCCAAAGTGGCCCATAAGTCCTCCTCCACGCGCTTCCTTGACAAGTAGCTCTTGGTTGGATCCTTGGGGAATGCACAATTTTCCTTTCTTGAACAGAAATCTTTCAAACATAGTGTAAGGCTCACAAGTTCCTCCATTAGTACAAATTTTCAAATGGATTAGCAAAATGTGGATCAAGAGAATATACGAACTTAAGGTGCTCGAACCCTAAGAGCTTTGTACTTAAAATAGAGAATAGAGAGTACCTTCTTGATAGTGCATCGGCCACTATGTTTTCCTTACCTTTCTTGTATTTAATCACGTATAGAAACTTCTCTATGAACTTCAACCACTTGGCATGCCTTCAATTGAGTTTGTCTTGGCTCCTCAAATGCTTCAAGCTTTCATGATCCGTGTGGATGACGAATTCCTTCGGCCATAGATAATGTTGGCAAGTTTGCAAAGCTCTCACCAATGCATAAAGCTCCTTGTCATATGTTGGATAGTTCAATGTTGCTCCGCTAAGCTTCTCACTAAAGTACATGATCGGTCTTTGATTTTGCATCAACACAGCTCCTATTCCAATGTCACTAGCATCACATTCAATCTCAAATTTTAGTTCAAAATTTGGCAAACCAAGCAAAGGGGCATTACATAAAGGAGATCTAAGAGTGTTGAAAGACTTATCTTGTTCGGGACCCCATTGAAACTTCATATTCTTCTTGACTAGCTCGTTGATGGGAGAAGCAATGGAGCTAAAGTCCTTGATGAATCTCCTATAGAATCCGGCTAGACCATGAAAGCTTCTTATCTCACTCAAACTTTGAGGTGTCGGCCACTCTTGAATGGCTTTGATCTTTTCTTGATCAACTTCTACTACTTGGCTTGTCATGATGAAGCCTAACAAGTTGACTCTCTCCATACAAAAGCTACACTTCTTGAGATTAGCATAGAGCCTTTCGGCCCTAAAGGTAGCTAGCACACACTTCACGTGTTCCACATGCTCATTCATAGATCTAGAATATACTAAGATGTCGTCAAAGTACAATACAACAAATTTCCCTAGATACTCCCTCAAAACATGGTTTATAAGCCTCACAAAGGTGCTAGGTGCATTGGTTAATCCAAAAGGCATTACTAACCATTCATACAAACCAAATTTTGTCTTGAAGGTGGTTTTCCATTCATCACCTATTTGCATCCTAATTTGATGATATCCAGATTTTAAGTCAATTTTAGTGAATGACCTACAACCATACAACTCATCAAGCATATCATCTAACCTTGGTATTGGATGTCTATATTTAACGGTGATTTTATTAATATAGCCCTACAATCTACATACATAAGCCAAGATCCATCCTTTTTAGGCACAAGTAAAATGGGAACGATACAAGGGCTAAGTAATTCTCTTACATACCCGTGAGCAAGCAACTCCTCTACTTACTTTTCGATTTCTTCAACCTCCTTGGGATTGGTTCAGTATGCTGGCCGATTGGGAATTTCAGGCCCCAGGATGAAATCGATTTTGTGTTCTATTCCTCTTAATGGTGGTTGCTCCTTGGACATCTCCTCAGGGAACACATCCTTGAATTCCTGTAAAAGTTCAACAAAAACACTAGGCAATGTATCTTGAAGTTTTTGGGTTAGAAGACATGTACCTTTATACATAAACATGTGGAGCATTTGATTAGAACACGAGGCCTTTTTAATTTCACTAGAACTTGCCATGAGGCTCACGACTTTTTTTCCTTTGGGAGGTTGACCTTTTCCTCTTGAATTTGGTTAGTCCCTTAATTTTGGCCTCCTTTCTTCTTTCTTCCAATTTCCTTTGATCAATCCTTACTTCCTTAAGGGAAGTAGGGTGGTTTTCTTGCCATTATTGCTAAAAGAATACTTATTGTGAAAACCATTGTACTTTACCTTCTTGCCATATTGCCATGGTCGTCAAAGTAACAATTTCCATGCGTGGATTGGCACAACATCACATATAACTTCATCCTTATACCTTCGTATGGAGAAAGGAACTAAGACTTGGCTTTGGATCTTAATCTCTCCACTATTTGTCAACCATTGTAAATCATACGGTCGTGGATGTGGTGTGGTGATTAGCTTTAGTCTCTCAACAGTGTAAGTGCTAATGACATTAGCACAACTTCCATTATCAATAAGAACACTATAAGGGGTGGCATTAATAACGCACCTACTGTAGAAGAGGTTATCTCTTTGCTCTTCCAAGGAATCTTCCTTTCGTTGTGCATTGAGAGATCTTCTAGCAACTAAAGTAACTTACTTGAAGTATTTGCTTCTTCCCCGTGGGTGGTTCCTTGTATCATCCTCCTTGACAACTTCATATCTACAAGAGCAAAGGTTAGCGAGAATATCAATCTATAAGCTCATTCTCTCCCTTACTTGTCCTCTCAGCTTCTCTCCTTTTGGTAGGGTGGATGTTGGTGTGGTTACCCTTTTAGAGATGGTCACTTAATTGTTCGTGGCAAATTCGGCCTTTGAACAAGCAAGCACAAGCCTACAAGCAACTATGCAATATATATATATATATATATATCTTCTCTATTTTTTTTTATTAGGGGTCAATGATATAAAGATACCAAAGGCCAGAAAATTAATTGAAAGGAATACCAAATGATACTATAAGAAGAATTGAGATAAATATATAAACAAGAAAAGATAAGATGCAAACCTTTAGTCTAATGCTCTTGGTACTAAGGGCTTGACAACAATGTACAAATCGATGTCAAAGCACAAGAAAGAAAACTATGTAATAAAAATCAATGAAAACAAAAATAACTTTAAAAGATGTACAAAATCCTACTCGTAGTGCAAACATGCACAAAATATTTTCTTACCAACAAAACAATGATCTTGGCGGCAAGAGAGGTAACTTTCGGTGACGGGTGCGTGTTGGGTATGGTTTGGATTGGACTCAAACTAGTGGCAAAATAAAGTAGAAGGGGTGTACTTAACGTGTATGAGCTGCCCAAAGGTTTTGAAATCATTTAAGGGGGCTGCTTTCTCAAACGATATTATGGGGTTGCACAAAAAGGCTCTCTCTGGTGGCCTAGTGGGTTTCGCGGATGTCCTCTTCCTTTTGGGCTGTCTAAAGTTGAAAAAATAATCCCAAAATAATTTGAATACAAAGAATAAACAATATTAGAATTACATACAAAAAGAAATTGATTTGGACAAGATTTGATTGCCGAAAAATTTTCTCCAAAATTGTCCAGCTCCAAATTTGGAAAGTTTTATGTCTGGACACCGTTTCTTCTAACACCAATAACTTTCGTTGCAGGCCTTGGATGGCTGCAATCTTTACGTCTCTGGAAAGCTCTTTCAAAGACCTTTAATTTGATATCTAATTTCACCATAAATAATAAAAAGATCCGAGAGATATAAATCATTAAATTTGGGACTATGTTCTCTCGGTAGGTGAAGGATTTTCAAGAAAATAGTGCTCACGAAAAACTCGACAACTCCCAGACCACATATAAAAATTATCGATTTTGGGCTCTCTGGAAAGCCAACTCAATGATCTTTCGAAGGACACTGGTTTCACTTAATTTGGATATCAGAACAAAATGTTATGGATTTTTAAAATAGGCTCTCGAATCTGTGCTCTTTTCAGGTTTCTCACAATTTCTGGGGTTCGAAGAAAAATTAATATCTTTGGTTATGGGGCTCGGATTAAAATGAATCTTGGTTTGTTGGAAAGCTTTAGAGGTGCTGAACACAAAAAAATAAGATTCATATAATTTAAAGAAATTTTCGACATAAAAAATTCCTATGCAAGATAGATAGATCAAAAGGCAGGCAGAAAACAAGAACAATAGATGATATTCTTTTTTGTGAGTTTCTCGAAATAGGGAAAGTAAAGACAAAGACAATAAATCTAAATGCAAGAAAATAACATATATCCCGGTCTAGAGCCTAAGCTCTGATACAAAATGATACGCGACAATCCAAGCGTATTAGACTACTCGAGCCACAAGCCACTTGAACCCAATCGTATAGATGGTTTCAACCCGAGACGCTAAGAGTTAGAGGGATTACCTTGGCAGTCGTTACCTTGAGTAGACAGAATACTCACTATGCTCGAGGTTGGAAACACTCCACGAGTTTGGTTACCAACCAAAGAAGCAGGCTTCGAGGGTAAAATACTACACGTCTATTCATAGGCTAAGGCCCATGGCCTTTTACAAAATATGTTAAATAAAAAGAAAACATAAAATCCAAAGGAAATTAATTTCAAAACAATCGTTGCCAAAAATTGAAAATACTTGCTAAAACTAGGAACAAATAAAATAAAATCAAAAGATATTCCTAAAATGTTCTTGAAATAGATTAGGAAAAGATTTCCTAAAATGTCCCAAAAGTGGGCGGCAAGGAACGGTCAAGTCGGCGTCCATGGGGCTGGCAGTGGCACGCGCAAGAGGACAGGCGCAAGGGGGCGAGCGCATGGCTGATGAGCGGC
Organism: Momordica charantia; assembly: GCF_013281855.1. Taxonomy (NCBI): domain Eukaryota; kingdom Viridiplantae; phylum Streptophyta; class Magnoliopsida; order Cucurbitales; family Cucurbitaceae; genus Momordica; species Momordica charantia. Next base: position 14,809,986 of record NW_028275166.1, on the reverse strand, counting down.
TGTTGGGGGTTATGGTGGTGTTCGAGGGCGAGGCTGGCGGCATGCGATGGGTGCTGGCAGGGTGAGGCGCGCGCAGACAAGGATGGGGCGCACGGGCGTGAGGCGATAGGGCGCGCTTGCGAGGTTAGCAAGGCATATGAGTGGGTGCGCACGGGGGTGCTGGACGTGTGGGCGTGCAGAGGGGCAGCAGGCAGTGCGCACATGGGCGCACAGGCACGCAGGCGTGCAGGGTCAGGCGAGGCGCGTTGTGAGGTTAGCTCGGTAAGGATGTGCACTGCAGGGGGCGCGCTAGAGGTTGGCACAGCAGTGTGGCGCGCGTGTGTTGGCGTGCACCTTGCTGGCGTGCGTTCGGGTGGCTTCTTGATGGACTTGCGCATGGCAAGACAACATGGGTTCCTCACGTGTTGCAATCTCAATGAGGCACTTGTGTTGGACCTTGGAGCCTCCCTTCTCTTCTTCTTCTATGGAGCTAATTCTATGTTGCACATATTTCTCCATGGCTCCTTGAAGTATTTTGGCCCGTGCTCTTGTAATTGGTCCTTAGGGTAAGCTAGGTGACTTTATGATCGCATCATGTATATTTATATAGAAAAAGCAATCATACTTTTAATTGAACAAATTAATAACCAAAATATATAAACTTATATTAATACTTTCTGATATAAAGTTTTGGATCGATCACTAATTAAAGTAGTTATGTAATGATTACAAGTTAATAATAGATCCAAGTTGTCCAACAATAGAAAGCACTGTCAAGAATACCTATAAGAAGAAATGAACCTATTTCCTTGGGGTAAGGTAGCCACCAAACAAATAGATTTATTTAAAAGAAAAATATTGATCACTTCGGAGTATTCTATGCTAATCACCATTAGAAAATTGATAGCTCATCATTTTTTAAAAAGTTCTATATGTTTGTATTTCTCTCTCTTAATTGTCAATGATGGTAAGCACAAGATAAGTCCTCCCATGACTTGAACATTTTTCTATTTTTTTAGTACAACATGTGGACGTGAGGGATCAAACTCACAATCTCTTTGTCAATTACCACTTAGCTATGCTCGCTTTGACTAAATATTTTCCTATTTGAAAACCTTTACTCGAAACTTATATAAAAATTTTGCTGCCATGCCAACATGGAGATACGTCACGTACTTAAATTGTGCTCATTTGAGCTACATAGCAAACATCAAATTAATTTGTTTTTTCAGAAATTGTGGGACGAAAATAGTTTTAAGTTTTTAAAAGTTTATTTAGAATAATCCAAAAATAAGATTTCAACTATTTATTTATTTTAGTTAAAAACAATGTTAAATTATAGGTTAAACTACAAGTTTAGTCTTTGAACTTTTAAGTTTATATCTTCTTGGTCTCTGACCTTTAAAAATTATGGAAAATTTTTCGAACTTTTAATTTTGTCTAATAGATCCCTAAAATTGAAAAAGTGTCGAATATGTCCCTATATTTTCAATTTTGTGTTTATAGGTCCCTAAGCTTTCAATTTGTGTCTAATAGGTCATTGACACAATTTTTAAAATTCACAAATCTAAATAGAATTGAGTATATCATGGACCTATTAGACATTAAAATTGAAAGTCGAAGGATTTATTAGGACACTTTTTCAAGGATCTATTAGACAAAAAATTGAAAATTTAACGTCTTAATTATAAATATTTCTTAAAGTTATGAGACTTATTAGACACAAATTTGAAAGTTTAGGTACTAAACTTGTAATTTAACCTAAATTTTAGGTTTCAATCATGTCTTGATGGTTTGTGATACCATATTGACATTCATAAGATTTCATATCAAAATCAATTAACATAGTCCATGTCTATCATTTAATCTCTGTAAAATCATTTTTCTTTTCAATGTGGGATCCGTAACACTCCCACATCCTCCGAAAAAATCCTCTAATTTAGATTGTGTTTAAATAACGTTTTTCTTTTTAGTTTTATCTTTTTAAAAATTATGCATTTCCTCAAACATCATTTTTTTTCCTTTTCTAACATCTCGCACCATTCTTGCAAACGTTTTTGAATTATTAGCCAGATTTGATAAACAAAAGAAGTTTTTAAAACGGTTTTTTTTTTTTTTTTTTTTTTTTAAATTTGGGGGAGTGATGTTTAAAGCCTCAATTTTCATGATCAAAACCCGAGGAAAAAAAAGGCATTATGTAAATTTTCATAATGCTACTTTTATTTTCTGTTGTTAGCTCGACTTCAAATTATCCAACATCCAAGATGCTATTTTACGAGAAAATTTCTAGTCCTTTATAGCAGGGCTCCTTCCGTTTAAAATTTACCTTAGGTAAAAGATAAAAAATAAATATATATTTTATGTGGGACGCACATACTTAGAAGTAAAAAGATAAAAAGTAAATATATATTTTATGTGAGGCCCATATATTAGAAGCAATATTTACTCAACCTAACTCACTTACCCTCCCTCTTAGTTTAATTTACATTATCTCTCCTATTTATGAGTGATTATTTGTTATTTTTTAATTTTTATTTCTTATTTATATCTTTCACTTCTCTCGTTCTCAATTTTTCTTTGTTATTTATTTATTACGATTATTATTATTATTTTCACGTCTTAACTTTCTTTGTTCAGTACAAACATATGTATGGATTCAAATTTATGACTTTTTGATCGGGATATAAATCTGAACCAGTTAAGTTATGCTAAATTTCATCATTTAGTGTAATTCTTATTGCACATTGCTATGCTAAATTTTTTCATTTAATGTGATTCTTATTTCACTTTCTTCTTCAAACCAATAAAATTTGTATTTACGTATTCTCTACTTTCATTTGTATTTCTAAAATAAAAAAGAAAGTTTGTTTATTTTATTTTTGATATTTTCATTTCGTTTGTAATTTTATTTTCAAACAGTTAAATAAATATTTGGTATCATTTAATCAATATCTTATTCTCCTATTTTGATATGTTGCTTTTTATTTGTAACTTTATTTTTAAATAAAAACAAACACTTAAAAATAGACAGTTAACCGAACTTAAAAAATAAATACAACATATTTTATTTGTTATCTTATTCAATTTTTTTAATATACGTATAATAAATCATGATTAATTAATTTACATATATTAAAAAATATGTCATGAACTTATTTGAAAATTTCATCTTATTGAATTATATCTCATGGGCTAGCCATTTATTTGAAACAAAATTTTCAGTTAAACTAAAGTTCAAAATTATGTTTACTCAAAATGACAAAAAAAGTGTTTCTAATCAAATAATAAAGATTCATAAAAATGATGAATTTGAAAATGAAAAGAAAAAATAAACATAACGTACCTAGAGATTTATTTTTTTGCATGGTGATGAATACATCCAAATATTTTATGGATTCAAGAAAAAACGAAAAAAATATAAAATGATTAGAATGGAATAGAGACACAAAAAAGTAATAAATAACCAGAAAAATAAAAAATAGATTGAAAAGTCATACATAATTTAATTTAAATTGTCTGGTGAAGTACAAATCGTTAAGTTCAAACATTCTATTGAAAATTGTTAAAGAATGAAAAAACTCAATTTGAAAAAATTAAGGAAATAAAAATTGAGAATGAGAGAAGCAATTGAACAATCAAATCGAAAAGAAATTAAAAAATAGATAATAATAAATAATCACATATAAGAATAATAAATAGGGATAATGGAGAAAGTGAGTTACGGGTAGTAAATATTACTTCTAAATATGTGGGTCCCACATAAGATATATTTTAAAGGATAGTTTTCGTGGCAAATTTTAAATGGAAGGAGTATGGAAGTTCTCCGAGGACTACAAATTTTCCCCTGTTTTATGGCGGGTGCCACTTAATCTCACTTCTGGTACATTTCAGATTGTGGGCTCTCTTAGCACCTATATTTAACATTATCTTTTATAATACGATCATTAATATATAAAATTATATACATTAAATATAGGAACAAATGGTTTAACATAATAATTGACTTAAAAATTATATGTTTGGAGAGATTCCTCGTAGATTCGACTCTACCCTTTCATGTTTTCACCTTTTTTACAACAACTTGATTTTATATATGAACATATGTGTGTGTATATATTACACCAGGTGGGATTAGGTGAAAGAAAATTAGTTAAATTTTTTGGAGAAAAAAATACTGTTTCAATTTGTACATTTTTTTGTTTTTACAACAAGGGGTGGAGATCCAATTCACAATATCGTAGTTATAGATATATGTTAATTATCGTTGAGTTATATTCGTTTTGACATTTCAATTTGCACTTAAAATACGATCAGACACCCCCTCCTTATTAATTATGAGAATGCCAAGTTTTATGGTAAGGAAAAAAATAATTACTTACTTTAAACTTCCAATTTATAGAATTAGATTCTTTTCTTTCTTTGAAATAGATCTTTACGATTTCTTTGGCAATGAATTGTTGGGAAATTAAGGCTCTAATAATTTTTCCTTCCAGTGTTATATCTAATAAATCAAAAAAGCAATCATACACAATAAGAGAATAAAGGGGAAGCAATAACGACACAAAGAATTTTGTGTAAAATACACTTTGATCCATGAGTTTGCGAATACGTTTCTATTTGGTCTCTAAGTTTCAAAAAGTGACAGTTTGGTCCCCGACCTTTGAAAAAATAGTTCTAAAAGGTCCTTAAAGTCAAACTTCACTATAGAGTGCCGACGAAGTATTGACGAGCTGGAAATTTTGAGATAATGCAAGAATATTTGTTAATTTTTACATTATTTTTAAGTGATGTGACATTTTTTTCCTTTTCCCTCCTCCATTTCTCTCTCTGCTTCCCTCCTTCTTCTTCGATACTGATCCGGCAGCAAAAGATTGAGGAAAAAAACTCAATCAACACCATGGATTTGAGCTTCATCAGCACCCTAGTTTTCTTTTTCTTGTTGTTCGTTTCACAGCCCCAAACGAAACCCTAACCCTAATCTTCCTTCTGTTTTCCTTTGCCACCCTCAATTGGTTTAAATATCGCACCCGCCTCCCCATTTACTAACCATTCTCAATTTCCCCCATTATTATATTCTTCTCTGGATTCCCCTTGAATTTTATTCCATCCCCTATTCCTCCAGCTCTAGAGACTTCGCCTTTGTCTTCAATTCCCACTGTAGTCTTCTTCCTTGATATGCTCATTCGCCCACACAACTTCATCATCAGCTCCCCAAATCATCAGACATTTGAGGCTCAAAACTGACAATCTGTTGAACAGCACACTGAGCTATTCCCCTTTCATTTTTCTTTACTTCCCAACTGTTGTACTTGAACCGATCTTCTATCTTGGTCATCAATGTTGTTGGTCCTTTCAAGTCCAGTCCTGAACCATCTACAGCCCTGTGCATCCTCTGTCTCTTTTATCCCCTGACAACCTAAATCTTGACACATATATTGAAGCTTCTTTGTGGCCTACTACCATTACCTCGAATCCCCTCATGAGCTTCCAGCTACCCTCTACAAACTCACTCCTCTAACCATCATCATCTTGTTGGGTTTTATGCCCTTAGCTCGTGTATTTGTAATTAATGAACAAATTATTTATTCAATAAAGAGATATTTTATTTCTCTGCATTACTCGTATTCCAATAAACTAAGATCCAAGGTTATTTCATGTAACTTGACTATATATAACTGATGTACAGTATATATTTAATATACAGTGTATTTATTTGGTATATACAATATATATATTTGGTATACGGTATATAATAAATATACAGTATATTCGATATACAAGTGGATAATATTTTAGTAATAACCTAAATGGTCTATAGTACATGGATAGGTTGGGTACTTTGTTCTGGTAACACTATGGATACGGTCTGCTTTGTAATAGTTACGAACGACTCTATCCAGGTCGTTCATATGGAGATATGCGAGGGGGTGTATCCTATACAATGAGTTTGTATAAGACTAGACCGCGAAATAATTAATCTTTAGTTATAATACCGTAAACTAACATATTAATATTTCATAGGATGACCAGGTAACTCGATCTTATTCCTGAGCAAGTTATGGACTCTTACCTATAAGGGATCGTCCTTTGATTTGTATTGGTGAGAGTTCCTGCTATTTGGAGACGAGACCGAGTGGGGAGCTGGGAACATAACTACGTAAGATGGAATTCAATACTCCCGACTTTAGATTAAGTAGATGAGCGTTCTCTTAAATGCTAACTTCGGGACTTGAACAACGGGCCCCACCCTCTCACTAGCCCGAGAGGCACTTCTTGTTGGGTGTGTTGCCCTAAACTCGTAGCTTGTATTTATATAAAAACAAATGTATATTCAATAAAGATTTATTCAACAAGTTTATTGTTGAATTCATAGCACTACATTGTCCAAAATTCAATAAACTAAACATCCAAGGTTATTATCATGTAACCAGGACAGTATATATAATGGGTATATATTTGATATAAGAGGTATATATTTGATATACCCCTGATATACGAGTGCATAATGTCCCGTGAATAACCTAAAGGGTCTATAGTATATGGATAAGGCTGGGTACCTTATCTTGGCAACACTATGGATACGACCCACTTTTTAAATGTTACAGACGACTCGATCCAGGTCGTTCGTGTGGAGACATGCGAGTGGGGGTATCCTATACAATAAGTTTGTATAAGACCGGACCGCGAAATAGACAATCTTTTGATGTAATGTCGTTGACTAACAGATTGCTATTTCATAGGATGACCAAACAACTCATTCTCAATCCTGAGTGAGTTATGGACTCCTGCCCTTGAGGGCTCGTCCTTTGATCTATATGGGTGAGAGTGGCCCAAGTTGCCGACTCAATATTCCTACCATTTTGGGGAGGAGACCGAGTGGGGAGCTGGGAACATAACTTCATAAGATGAAATTCACTTCTCCCCGACTTTAGGGAAGTAGATGAGTGTTCTATTAAATGCTGACTCCAGGACTTGAACAAGGACCCCCACCCTCTCATTGGCCCGATAGGAACTTCCGGTTATTGGTCGGACCATAACCGGATTGTTCATTAGAGGAGCAGTGGTATTTAAGGAGTAATATGTAACTTAGGGGTCAAACAGTAATTTGACCCAACTTGAGTTACGAGCACTCGTGAAGGATTGACTTATCATTAATGGTTGTATATCCATGGACACAAAAACATTCTGCAGTGAGAAGAGTGCAACTGCGGGTCTTTAGTGTAGTGACCCGTAGTTAACGAATGTTGATTAACTCGATCAATGAGTTTGACCGGTTAATCTCGTATCGTTGGAGCTTCTGATCTGTAAGTCCATTAGGTCCCCTTGCTAGCTCATAACAGGTAAATCGAGGATCAAATTTTTGGAAGCATTTGAACTGTTCAAATTACTTAAGGGATTATATGTATATTGATACATTATAATATATAGTTAATTGTAAAGTAAAACTATATATTATGAGAGAAATTATTTGAATGAGATTCAAACAAAATTAATATGAATAAGATTCAAATTAAAACTATAGGTTAAAAATAATGTGCATAAGATGTACATTAGAACTATAGGTTATACGAGAGAAATGCTATAGAATATGATTCTATTTATGTGATAAATAATTAAGTGTTAATTATTTGATATATATATATATATTAATTATTAATTAGATTAATAATTAATTAACATTTATTAATTAATATGATTAATTAATTAATTATATATATATATATATATTAATTATTAATATTAATATTAACACTCTCCTGCTTAATTGCAGGGGAGTGGAGGGCAGTTATGACGTGGGGAATTAACCCTACGTCATAGGTGGTTAATTGTAGAATGGTTCTGCATTAGAAACAACGAAGAACTCCCAAGCAATTTGCTCTCAATCAAACACAATCTCTCTCAATTCTCCCTGAGATTCCAAACGAAATGCTCCAACAAGCGCGATCTCGAGACCTAAGAGGATAGCACGGAAGATCGTTTGGTGGTGTTCGGGTGGAAATCGTTGAAGAAAAGTTCTTCAAATGTAAGTTTTCCCTATATTTTCTTCTTCACACCTTTGTTTTTGTTTTCTCAAAAAATCATGAACGATGATCCGCTTCAACTCCGAGATTCGCATCCCATCACTTCTGTTTAATGGTCGGACTATAAACAAGTTGTTCATTAGAGGATCAGTGGAGCTTATGGTGTAAGATATAACTTAGCGGTAAAACGATAATTTGACCCAACTGAAGTTATGAACACTCATGAAGGATTGACTTGCTGTCGATGGTAAATTTTCATGGACACAAAATATTATGGAGTGAAAAGAGTGCAGCTGCAGGTCTTTAGTGGAGTGATCCGTAGTTAATGAATGTTGGTTAATTTTGATTAATGAGTTTAATCAATTAAACTCACATCGTTGGAGCTTCTGACCTGTAGGTCCATTAGGTCCCCTGCTAGCTCATAAAGGATAGTTAAGGACAATTAGTTTTGAAAAGAATTTGAATTGTTCGAAAGGAATTAAAGGTAATTGTATGAGATGCAATTAATATAATGTATATTGATATATTATAAAGTTAATTTTGAATTGAATTCAAAATTATACTTTTTTATCATTTATTTGAATAAGATTCAAATTAAAATTTAATACGAATTAGATTCATATTAAAACGATAGGTTAAAATTAATGTACATTATATTACACGGATGAGAGAATTATATTTGAATTTGATTTAAATATATGTTATTAATTAATTATTGTTTTTAATAATTAATTATTTAATTATTTAATTAAACTAATTTTTTAATTTTTAATTACTAATTGATTAAATTAATTATCATTTCTTAATTAATTAAATTATTTATTTAATTAATTAATTAATAACTTCCAACCTCCACATTTTTGTAGGAGAGTGGGGAGTGATGAGGTGGGTAACTGTACCCACCTTATTGTTAAATGCAGAGAACAACTGCATCAAGGTTCCCTATTTTTGTTGGAAAAAAAAGTGAACAAACTTCTCACCCTCTCAAAAAATAATTGTTGTGTTCGTCAAAGGAAGGTTCCCACGTAACCGAGCTCTTGGCATCCAAAGGATAGTCGGGAAGATCTATTGGCGGTGTTATTAATTTAACAGAAGAAAAGTTCTTCAAAAGTAAGAAAAACTCATACCCCTGTACTTGTTTTCGTGTGTTTTAATTTCAAAAAGGATAATCCAAGAACACGTGTCATCGTTTCCAGTCGAGATTCACATCCCATCAAATCTAACTTCCCCGTAGATAACAGATTCATTTTGAAACCTGGAACATACTTGACAGCTTGCAATACCAACTTTTTCCCTTAATCGGTCTTGAAACAGACATCCCCAATTCCTCTAACCTTGAAGATACTTCTATTCCCCATCCTTACCTCGTCATTCTGACTAGTGAAAGATATGAACCACTTTATGTTTGAAGATACATGTAATGATGCTGTAGTGTCTACAACCCACTCTCCCAATCGGTTTATTGAGTTGCTATCAACACAGGCCAGAAACTCTTCTTCTACTGCTGCAACATTAGTAGAATCACCCTTCTCCTTATCCTCCTTTAGCTTCATACAGAATCCCTTAAATCTATTTTCACATCTCCACTTCTTTGGTTCTATACTGCTTCTTTCCCTTATAGTTTGTCTTCCCTTTTTCCCCTACTCTAAGCTACCAATGCTGATTCCGAACTGTTCCCCCCTCTTTAAGTGGATGCAAAATTCTCGTCGCTCCCTTTTAGGCTAACCTCCTCAGCAATTACAGTGTCACAGATATCTGAAAATTTCAGACTTTTGTCCCCCAATGAATTCGACATCGCCTTCTTCATTATCTCCCAACTATCAGGCAAAGAGGGCATCAGTTTTATAGCCACCACCTCCTATAAAAAAGTAATCTCCATCGACTCCAACTTATTCATCAGATCAGTGACTTCATTTATGTGGGAGTTCACTGAGGTACCCTCCTCCATGTGGATGTTGAAGTATCTCACGATGAGATACACCTTGCTATTGGCAGAAGGTTTTTCATACTTGTCAGTCAAAGTCTTAATCAGTCTCATTGTTGTTTTCTTACTTGCCACGAGAGCACCACGCTCATCAATAAACACAACCTGATTATTGCTAATGCTTGCTTATCCATCATTGTTCGTTCTTTATCTGCTCTCCCATCCCATTGTTCCTCCAGAGTTTTGTGTATCTTCTTGTATGTAAGAATATCTGTCACTTGCATCTTCCAAAACCCGAAGTTTCACCCAACAATGGTTGCGCCAAGTCTTCCGCTCAAATATAGGTTCCACTGATATGAGATTGTATACAAGCACTCAAATTCCCCCCCCCCCCCCGATATGCACCCTCTAATTACCCCAAATATGTCGATCATGGTATTCCCGAACACTGCTACCAATTCCCCAAACCTCTGCCACAAAAAGCTTTAAAAAATGGCTCCAAAACAGCTCAAAAAACCTAAAATTGTGAAACTACTGTATTTAAATATTGCTACCGTGCCCCCGCCTTTGTGACAACGACGTGGCACTGTGCAACGCTGCCTCTTCAGCTTCCATGGCCGGCATCTCAATTTCTTCAACTATTTTCATCTCTGTTTTGTCTCGACTCGTTCTGACGTCGATTTGGCTCCACCAATCCCAACGTTAATCACACTTCTGACTCATCCCATTCTCTCATCTCTATTAGGTTAAATACTCGCACTGAATCTGCTTCCACCTCCATATTCCTAAACCCCTGCCTCCAAAGCTACTAAAAGATTGTCACGAATCACCAATGCCTCTGCTAAATCAACATCGATTATAATCAAATTGAATCTTAAACATGGATAAGTGCGAAATCTTTACCTTAAACTTGAGTATATGTTGTAACGTTCATCTTCTAGTAGGCTGATGTTTGAAAATTTGATAGAAATCTATATATTCTTAAGGGAGTTTAAAGAATATGAAACATATGTCAGGCTTTACATTAGAGCTTGTTTTTTTTTTCACAAAGTTTTGAGAGATTTATTTATTGTTATATTGCGTTTATTAATTATTAGGCTTAATTTTGTGTATTTGAATGAAACCAACCTAACTTTGAAATTTTTTTGATTTTTGTTAAAATTAGTAGATAAATACAGTAGTATTGTAAAATTATGGAGCAAAATGAGCCACCACGAGTACACGGATAATGGAGAATATGAGATTGGACAAAATATAAAATTAAAATAGAAAATAGAAAATAGAAAATACAATTTCTCAATTTCTCAATTTCTCTTCAACTTCACTTAGAAATTCAACATGAGTTTTCCACCAAATCTTCGCCTCTCAAAGAACGATGAATTGCCGCTATTTATAGGCAATTTGTACAACATGATGTGTTACAATTGAACACCAATAATAGATAGAAAATATACATATGTCAATTTGACACTTGGAAACAATAAGCAAATGCAAATTTTGACACATGGAGTTTAGGGTTATTTAGACATCTTTGGTTTTGACACCTAAGGTTGGACATCTATTTCATTGGATAATATTTATAATAAGCAGAAAAAAATGAATAAAACGTACAATGGTCAGTACTTGTCTTAGCTTAGGATCCAATTTAATGAAAGTATGAAAATTTATGGTAAAAATTGATATACTTTATTTACCCCCTTTATTGAGTAAAAATGGATGTTTTTCACCTTATCATAACTATGGTAATAATATTCTCCTTTTTCATTCCTTATTTAAATATCGTTTTCAGCTTCTAAGAAACTTATACCTATGGTATCATTACTTTCTTACTTATTTTTTCATTTTTAAGAAATATTCTCAAATTATATATACACATTTTGGAATCATCATGATTTCTCAATTCTGAGTCTTTTCCCCTTTCTTTTATTGTTTTCAATCTTTCAAAACATAAAAAAGTGAATTATTTTAATATTTTTGACATTTCTTTTTTCCATCTCTATCATTTTATGTCGGGTTATTACAAGCAAATTGATACTAAAAAGATAAAATATATGCCGTATGAAAATTAAGAAAGCAAAATGTCTTTTGTGGACCATATTGTCAAAGGCATAGGTTCCGTTTTATGTTTTATTTTATTTAAAACTAACATATGTTTATTGATTATTATCTTGGATTAGAATATTAATGTCAATAAAAATGTTTAAAAAAATTTATGGAAATCAAGAAATTTATAAAAATATTTTAATTCATAATGAAACAAATTCTTTACCTTAGTGATAAAAATTATTTTAATTATTTTATTTTAACATTTAGTGATATTTTGATTTAAATTTTTTTTATTTCAACATATTTTTGAAGATTTATTGAAAATATTGATTAACTTTGAGTATAATATATTATATTTAACGCTTTGATTTAGATAAATATTGTTGAAAATATCCATATAGGTGGAAAGATATTTTATTTATTTATTATGACATTTTGACGAAATTTTTCTTTCTTAAAACTCATGTACTATGGTCCATATCTACCATTTAACGTGCGGTCACTTCCAAAGAATTTAATCCTACAAAGAATAAATTTAAAAAATAGAACAAAGTACACAAATTTTAGCCAAATAAAAAATTAATTTAATAGATTAATGTATAATTAGATTTTCTTTATATGTGTCCATGTCAGCATAGCTCAACCCTAATTTGTATGTAATCCTTCCTTTAAGGTTATAGGTTCGATCGCCCATATCCCCAAATTGTTGTACTAAAAAATATACTTTATATGAACACCCTTCTTCGTTATGTGTAGGCTTAGGCTTTTATCTTTACCGTATGACATTTTAACCAAAAATATTGAGAATTTGAGTCTAACCACATCTTGAAGAGAAACTGCTAATATTTTAATCTTCTATTTTTGTCTCAGGTGTGGGTTTAGACGTTAATACAATAATCAACTTGGGATCAATTATATAAAATGGACCGCAAATAATATCTTCTCAACCTAATATTCTATATAATATGTTTAATATTTTAAAAATATTTTTAACAACAAATAAGCAAGCTAAGTTCCCACTTGCTTTCTTCTTTGATTCTTTTTATTGTTTGCTATTATTGTTTTAGCCAGAAATGACCAAAGCATCAAAATCGCTAAGAACATTGGAAGAAAGCTGCAAAACAAGGAGTTAGTACTTCGAATCTTTTGTCAGTGATGGAATCTCATAATTGTAATTTGAAATTTCAATTTCATGTACCTCCTTTCTCCAATATTTTCATATTTATTTGAAAGAGTTGACCGTTGGGATCACGTACAAGGATCATGTCTACTCAACGATTATCTTTGAGATTTCAGACGAGAATTATGCTAAGTGGCTCGAGATGCAGTTGAGCGATTGTTACCTATTGGCCGAAATAAGAACTGGTTGAGATTATAGTTGTTCAACACATTCTATGTGCATAAAACCAAACTATTTCCTCAACAGATATGCGTTGAGTCGAATGACCAGTTTAACGATGATGTGTGTTTTTATTTGGATTCGTTCTTTATCATTAGCCCCCAATTTTGGGATATTTGAGGTATTTTTTCAATTTTCTCAAAGTTAATCATCAATGGTCCAACTATTTCACGTCATTAGTCCAAGTACAATAACATTTTTTTTTTTAAATTGGCGACTTGCGCCTATACAAATTGCAAAAGCGTGGCAAGCAATATATTTAAAATGCGCTTTGTTGAGATTCAATCTCAATCATTCGTTTCGATCGCCATTGTTCGATTCACTGTGGGATTTTCAATTTGTCTGTTCTCTTTCCAAACCTCCCTCAAAGTCCATTGAGGGTGTTTATTGTTCAAGTTTCTTTGCACTCTGCTTTCTTTTGTTGTCACATTATTCCTTTACTTCAGTTGAGTCTCATTTTTTGTTTCCATTTTCCAGACGTTTCTTCTTACGTGCTAAGGAGCTGTAGTTGTGAGCTCTAAACTTCTTGGGCATGATGCCAATTGTCGTTGGGATGAAACCCGACTGTTCAAGGCCCACCAAAAGAGATGAGGCCTATGCTACCAAATCAAAGGACATGAGAAGGCGATGTTCGAGCTAGCCCGAATTCGAATAGTCAAAACTTGAATTTGAGGAGTTAAAGGAGAAGACAACACTGACTTTGGTTCACGCTAAAAGATATATAATGGAAAATAACAAACTGAAGCTGCAGCTCACTCAAACTCAGGAGTAAAGCAGATTCCTAATCATGAAGGTTGAAAGCTTAAGAACTACATATAGATACTGGCTTATTTAGCTACTAAGGCGGACAGGACTTCTACAGTCCAAAATTGAGTTGAGATCGACCATTGAGAGTAAGCTAGCTAACATTGAGAACAAGCTTGTATATACTGAAGCTGAGCTTGCATATATTAATGTCAAGCTAATCAATGTTCAAACTGTTGGGATAATGGAGCCAAAACAGATGGCCCGTGTCCTACGAGGAAAAGGTTTTTCAAACACTATTACCAATTCCTACAAGGAGTAGGATATTATTGTCTTATAAGGATTACAATATTGTTTTCCTATAAGGATTGAGATATTTGACCTCTTATAAATAAAACCCTTTTGTTAAGGTTTCATTGGTACAAAGTCCAAATAAGAAAGACTTGAGTAGTTGTAGACAATGTATGAAAAAAGAGTTTGTATCTCGGGGCTTTAGTGAGGGTATTTCCAATTGTGTAATCCTAGGTAACTATTGTTAAGGTACTTAGAAGCAAGATAGTAATATCTTGAGTGAGATCTCCATTGTAATATTTCCAACTATAGTTGAACCTGCTTTTTTGCAGAAGACTAGACGTAGTCCCAAGATAGGGGCGAACCAGTATAATCCCTGTGGTGTTAAGTTTTTCTATCCCTATCTCTTATTCGTTTGTTATTGTTACTTACGTATCTGATGTTAGCCTGTGGAAGGGAAAAATCAAATAGTTCATGTTTGAAGAACTTACAGAAGGATCGATTAATCTATATTATTTTTTTCCGAGCAATTGGTATCAGAGTGTTTGGTTCAGAGATAATGAGATCAGCAGAGAAGTCAGGTTTTGAAGGAATCATGAAGTTCGATGGGGCCAATTTCAAATATTGGAAGATGCAGATTAAGGATTACTTGACCTGCAAGAAGTTGAATAAAGCTTTAAAGGAACAACCAGCAGGGATGAAAGATGAAGATTGGGTGGAGACGAATGAACAGGCAGTTACCTTTATCAGATTGTGTTTGTCGATGAATGTGGTAAGTCTCATTGCAAACGAAACGACAGCAATAGATCTGATGAAAGCACTGGAGAATATGTACGAGAAACCCTCAGGTAATAATAAGGTATATCTCGTAAGGATATTCTTTAACATTCAAATGGAAGAGAATACTTCTGTCAATTCCCACATAAATGAGATCACAAAATTAATCAATCAATTGGCATCAGTTAAGATTACTTTTAGTGACGAAGTGAATGCTATTCGGTTGCTAACATCTTTACCTGAAAGTTGGGAAACGATGAACACAGCAGTGTCCAATTCGTTAGGAGACAAATCTTTCAAATTTTCAGAAATTTGTGATGCGACAATTGCTGAAGAAATTCGCAGAAAGGGGAGTGGAAAAGAATCTACTTCCATACAAGGCTCAGCATTGGCTGTCAAAAAAGTTAAAGAGAAGGTTGCGTCTGATGACAGGCAGCAGAAACATGGTAGGAGGGATTGGAAGAGAGATGTTGAATGTTTTCACTGCCACAAAAAAGGGCACATCAAGAAAAACTGTAGAGTATTAAAAGAGGATCTGAAAAGGTATATGGCGGAGTCAAATGCAGCTGTAAATGATGCCCTCGTCTGTGTTGAAAGCAACACAGAAATAGGAAACCAGTCATTGGAGTGGGTAATAGACAGTGCAGCTTCAGTACACATATCTTCAAATAGAAGATTATTCATATCTTTCAGAAGAGGCAATCGTGGCCACGTGAGGATGGGGAATGGAAGACTTTCCAAGACTAAAAGGATTGGAAATATATGCTTGAAGACCGATACTGGGACTAAGTTATTATTGCGAGATGTCAAATATGTAACCAGTATCAGAATGAACCTTATCTCTGCAGGTAAGTTGAACGATGATGGTTATCAGAGTGAGTTTGGTGGGAACCAGTGGAAGCTCACCAAAGGATCCAAGTTGGTGGCAATTGGCCATAGAAGATCTACAGTTTATACGTCGCAATTGAGTGTTGCTAGAGGATCATTGAAACAGTGGATGCAGGTTGCAGTTAGTGTCCAAAGAGGTAGGACTGAGCCAGCAACAAAGACAACCAGAACATATCAGGAGGATCTGCCATCAATTCAAAAACATCAATTGGGAAGTCAAAGAACAAGAACAAGTTCTTTAGGTTATCACGGATTATCCCCGATTGTCAGACGGATGGGTGAATTGATGAAGTCGCGTCAGCGAACAGTTGCATCAGAGAAGATGAACCGAGTAGGTGCTGAGGTAAAGAATGAAGTTTCAATTATGGCAGCAGGCTTGAATAGAGTTGTCAAGTCATCAGTGGGAAGTTCTTTATTCAATAATCAGTGTTTGAGAACGAAGAAGGAAGCTTCTGATATCGCCACTTAGTTTGAGTGGGAGCACGTGGCTGTGTCTCTTGCGTCTGGGAGACAAGACCACGTACATTGCCCGACCTCAGGGCAAAGACAGATGAGACCAGTGATTTCTGATCTTTTATTTTACAAGTTATTAAACTTGCAGGAGAAGCCTTAAAAATTTTTTCAAGAAGATCAGAAGTTGTTGCAGTACAAGCCTTGGAGTTTTCCAAGATTATCAGAGACTATTGTTGCAATGAGAGGCAAGATCGATGTTTTGTCTCCAAGTGGGAGATTGTTGGGATAATGGAACCAAAACCGATGGCCCGTGTCCTACGAGGAAAAGGTTTTTCAAACACTACTACCAATTCCTACAACGAGTAGGATATTATTGTCTTATAAGGATTACGATAATGTTTTCCTATAAGGATTGAGATATTTGACCTCTTATAAATAGAACCCTTTTGTTAAGGTTTCATTGGTACAAAGTCCAAATAAAAGAGAGTTGAGTGGTTGTGGACAGTGTATGAAAAAAGAGTTTGTATCTCGTGGGTTTAGTGAGTGTATTTCCAATTGTGTAATCATAGGTAACCATTGTTGAGGTACTTAGAAGCAAGATAGTAATATCTTGAGTGAGATCTCCATTGTAATATTCCCAACTATAGTTGAACCTGTTTTTTTGTAGAAGACTGGACGTAGTCCCAAGATAGGGGCGAACCAGTATAATCCACGTGGTGTTAAGCTTTTCTATCCCTATCTCTTATTCCTTTGTTATTGTTATTTACGTATCTGCTGTTAGCCTGGGGAAGGGGAAAAATAAATAGTTCCTGTTAGAACTTACAGGAGGATCGATTGATCTATATTATTTTTTTCCCAACACAAACCAAGCTTGTAGATGTCGAGGCCTAATTGACTGATTTCGACTTACTCCTCGAGACCTTTATCCAATTCTCAGAATCCGATCAATATGAAAAATATCTCAAAGGTGTTGGTCTAGAGTGTTCCATAAAGTGGCTGGAAAGCAGCATTCCTTAGGTCAACACCACAAAATTTCTAGAAGAATATGACCTTGATTGGGTGGCTTATTCTCAACCAGGCGAAAACAACCGAGGCAAACTTACAGAGAATCAGGAAGAACTGCCAGAGCATCTAGCCGAATTGCCTCAGACTATTGAAAAATCTAGCGAGCGTGCTGAAGTCCTAACTAAATCTTAAACTCTCGCATCCGAACAACAAGCAATCAACCCTTTTCTGTAACTCATCCAAATTTTGCTTTGTAAATAATTGTCGTATTCTTCTTATTAATTTTGTATCCGAACTTCTACTTATGCAAGAGGTCACTTCATTTCCAATTAGTTGTTCTTTTTCTCATTATTAGTGGTTGCATCTTCCATTAACCACTGAAGGATGTGGTAATTAATTATGTCGCAACTATTAATTTTCCTTGAACGACACAACCCTTCTTAATTGTTCTCTTCATTGTACACGTGTCAACATGGGGTTGGAGAGTTGCTTCAACTCGTGAATAACATCTCTTCTTCTCTCAAATAATGCTCTTTCGTCCTCCATTTTTTTCTTCTATTTATGGATTCGTTCGACTAAACTTTTTCCTTAACTTTTTCCAATACTTTTCCATTTCTTCTTCATCATCAACTATGTCTAAAGAAGTTAATGGTCCTATGGATGATCCTATCCACATATTATCTGATTCGTCGAACAACCTCCCTTCTCCCCTCTAGAGGATAATTCAGGTGACTATAACCATCTCCTCTACTACCCCTTGCCTTTAGACGACTCTTTGTCGAAACAGTTGGCTCATTTTCCTACTCATTGTGCCATGCGACACATAATTTGAGGAGCAAATCAATTCAGGAACAAATGGTTCAATGTCTTATTCGAGAAGATCGAATGCGACCTGAAGAATGGTCGATCGAGATAGGAGAAGAGGGCTCTTGAAGAAATGATTTAGGAGCTTTAGAGGTGACTTTGTCGTGGACGTAGTCACGAGTGTGGTCTCCTGTGACTTCTTAACCGTCTCTTCCTGTTACTTTTATTTCACTATGTCGCTATCTTGTAACAGGAAATTATAAATAAAACGCCCTATTTTTAATAACTAATCAATGAATTGTTTTATATCAGCTTATGTGCTTTTCTATCTCGTTCATGCAATAAACAAGAAAAATACATAAATTTTCACAAAAAATAAATACAAGCAGCGAACAGCAAACACCAAATCTATATATGAATAGCCCTCGATTTGAGCGGCTTTTGAATACATGTCGATTAAATTTTTACAACTGCATTCACTGATGAGAGATATTTAGATCTTCTGCATTCCAAGGATGTGCTACTTTTTCCCATTTAATTCGATCAAGTGGTAAGTCCCTAGGCGAACTATTTTATTTACTTCATAAGGGCCCTCCCAATTTAGTTCTAGAGCTCCCGTGTGTTGTAAAATTTTACGTATGACTAGATATCCTACTCTAAAGTTGCAATGTTTAATTTCGGGAATTATAATATCTCTTCACACGATTTTGATACTAGAGGCATTTCTCTGCTACTCAAGCAGATCCAAATTTAAAAGTAGGACATCATTGTTTTGTCCTTCATTGAAGAGTCTTTCTGCTCGTTTACTTGGTAAGCGAATCTCAACAGAAACCATTGCTTCCAAACCGAATGCTAATACATAAGGAGTTTCACTTGTTGAACCCCTTCGTATAGTTTGGCAATACCACAAAACACCTTGCAACTCTTTTGCCCATCGACCTTTTAGGTCTTCAAGCTTTAACTCGAAGCCCACTTTAAAATTTTGCTAACAGTCTCCACCTGTCCGTTTGCTTGAGGATGAGCGGACGACAAACTAAAATGCCTAATTACGAGCTCCAAACAAAATTTCTTAAACTTTGGATTTTCGAACTGTTTTATGTTGTCAGCAATCGAAGCATGTGGATTTCGAACCGACATATTATACTCTGCCAAACAAAATTTCTAATCTTCACTTCTGTTATCATTGTTAACGGTTCAACTTCAACCCATTTGGTGAAGTAGTCTACCGCTACCACATTGAATTTCATCTAGCCCTTTCTAGTCAGAACTGGTCCAATCAAATATATTCTCCATTGAGCGAACGACCATGGGCTAGAAATTGGAGACAAATTTTCTAGTGGATGCCTTAACATATCGGCAAACTGCTGACATTTGTCACACTTTCTAACGAACGCTTTGTCGTCTGAACTAATGTTCGGCTAGTAATATTCCTTATGGATAATTTTGACTATCAGAGATGAGGCCCCTGAATGATTTCCAGGGATTGCTTCATGAATATCTCTAATTACGTACTTAGCTACATTCATATCAAGACATCTAAGAAGGGGTAATGAGCATACTCTCTTATATAATCGCTCTTCGTGGATTATATAATGCGCTACTTTTCATCGGAGCTTTTTTGCTTCCTACTGATCTATAGGCTCTATTCCTTGTAAGAATTCCAGTCTGTGATCATCTAGCAATATTGTAGAACTCACATTATTCCGTTTCGAATATGGAGGGTGCCTTAACACTCCTACTAGTACAGTTGGGGCCAAGTCGGTTTCATAAGCACTAAAGGCAATTTAGCTAAAGCATTGACAAGGAATTTGCGATATCACAAATTCCTTAAAATGAGGCATACATATACGTGCTTTATCTAGATACTTCAACATGGTAGAAATATTGAAGATAATAAATGAAAAAGGCCCAAGGTTTAAGTATTGTGTGCGAAGAAAAAAAATGAAAAATTAAGCTCAAATGTGGTTTTCTAAAAGAAAATGTAAAAAGGTTGGCCTTTTAGAAGTCTGAAATTTAGGTAAGCCTAAATTGCCCTTGTCATATTAAAGCATCACTTCAAACATGTGGTCACAAAATGTATTCATAAGCAAGTTCTAGAATAATCATGCTAAGTTTGATTACACTCATCAAGAAAAATAAATAGAGTAAGATTTAATGTATTGCTCAAAAGCTCAAAAAAGCTAACTTGTGTGTGTAAATTGCATCAAGTCCAGTGCATTTTTCAATAATAAAAAAAATCAATGAGATACTATCATATAATTTTGAAAGAAAAACACTAATCATGTTGATCAACTTTCATGCATAAAAAATTCAAACCAAAGATGCATTCTTAACATACAAAGCATTCAAGGGTATTGATCAAAATATCAAGGTTTAAAAAGGAGAAACCAGTGTATACGAATCAAGACATACTAAGTCTAAACATTGAAAAAGATGCAAAAGTTTTTGAAAGATGACAAAAAATCTCCCCCACACCTAAACTATACGGTGTCCTCAACGTATAACTATGTAAATTGCTTATGAAATGAGAAAATTGAAACTTCCCTTATTTGAAGCTATTTGGACTGAATAGTTTAGGATGTTGGCGGTGAGAAAAATGTAAGCATGCTCTAAAGTTGGACTTCTTCTTTTAATACCTAACCAAAAACCGAATAAACCAAGTGAAAGAAAACAGAAAAACTAAAACTATAAATGAAGAAAAGAAAACATTTGGGTTGCCTCCCAATAGCACAACTATTTAACGTCAATTTGCTTGACGGTGTGCAGAAACATTTAAATCATCCAAAGTCAAATTGCTCGATTGAAGGTGACATTTTTTCAATTGGGACAGAAATTTCAACATTTAATGGTTCTGGCATCCCTTCCACTCCAATGTCATCATCAATTTTGTTTAAACTAGACTTTTCATCTAGCTCTTGTTCATAATCAATGTTTTCATCTATATTTATGTCTTGCACAACTAGATCAATCATGTTGTTTCGATAGAGAGAATGTTTATCATTTATAATATCAAAACTATTAAATTTTATATTCTCTCTGTTTGCGGAAGAGAATACCCTGGACACGTGGAGGACCCCTATTGGTGCTCCAAGATGACTCATGAGTCATGCCCAGCTCGGACCGCTGAGATCACCACCACTAGCGTTGACAGATGCTAAGTATGAGAGCCGAGGTGAACCTGGCCGATGTCCGACCTACCGGGAAGCTCGGTAGGGGCCGATGTGAGCTACTGTCAGCGGCGTGATTATCGGGTGTAACCGTCGGTCCCGAGATTACCGGGTGTAACCGACGGTCCCGAGATTATCGGGTGTAACCGTCGCGAGATTAGCGGGACTACGACCCATAAGTAGAGGGCCTCACTCCACGATCAGGTACGATGATTTCTGACCTCGAACTAAACTGGGAATCCGACCTATACTGACTTGATCGTCGGAGTGCTCACCTTTTTGTGCAGGTCCGCCCAAGTATTCAGATCGGTCCGGAGGCCGAGTTCGAGCTGCAATCTGAAATACACTGTTGTGCATATCCTTGCATAAACATTTGGCTCCGTCTGTGGGAACGACAATCTAAGTCATCCCAGTCCTTTTAAACCAATACGCGAGCGAAAATGGTTCAACCAGCAAATTCGACCAATACGGCAGATCGAAGGACTCTAGCTGCCAGCGATGCCCACCAGAGGGAGGTCGGAGCAGCAGTGGTAGAGGAGCAAGGTCACGACGGCCTAGCAACAGAACCCCTCCGCAGGTCGGCACGAATCACCGCGCCTGTCCTACCACCTGCGCACCCCCAAAGGACATCCAAGGCCACCCGTGGCCGAGGTGGAACCTCTAAGAAGGGCGCCCGGGGTTCAGCCCCGGCCCCGACAAGTGAGAACTTGGACGCACTCCAGAGAGAAATGGAGGCAATGCGCACGAAAATGCGGTCCATGGAGGAAATGTATAACACACTCGCCAGAGAGGAGACCTCCGTGAACACCTTAACAGAAGGAGAGGCTCATCTCTCCGAAAAGGACAGTCACCATCCCGCTCACACAGGAGCTCCAACCAGCAGGCTGAGTCCTCTCGCAACCCAGTAACTCCTGCAGGAGTGATTACAAGGGAGGAGTTCGACCAGCTGAGGGGCCAGCTCGACGCTCAGGTGGAAGCCTTAAAGGCCAAATGTGAGCAGAAAGAAGGTCCACTGAACGATGGCGACTTGGGAGAATCGCCCTTCACCTCGGACGTTTTGGAAGCACCGATCCCTCCGAAGTTCAAAGCTCCTACCGTGAAACCTTATGATGGGTCGAAAGACCCCAAGGATTATGTTGAGGTCTTTGAAGGCCTCATGGATTTCCAAGTGGCATCAGACGCAATCAAATACCGCGCCTTTCAGATTGCGCTTACTGGCAGCGCCCGATTGTGGTATCGGAGACTGCCAGCCAGGTCGATCTCGACCTACTCTCAGCTGAGAAGGGAGTTCCTCGCCCAGTTCTCTTCTCGGCATTATGACAAAAAGACATCGACCCATCTCGCCACCATCAGATAGAAGGAGGGTGAGACGCTGCGAGAATATGTCACCAGATTCTAGGAGGAGCAGTTGAAGGTCGCAAACTGCTCCGATGACTCGGCCATGTGCTATTTTCTCACCGGTCTAGCCGACGAGGCCCTCACGGTGAATCTTGGAGAGGAGGCCCCGACCACCTTCGCCGAGGTGCTTCAGAAGGCGAAGAAAGTCATCGATGGACAGGAGCTCCTCCGAACCAAAACCGGCCGACCAGAACGAAAGATCGGCCGGGGCAGAAGTGGAAAAGATATAGAAAAGGCAGATCCCAAGTCCAAGGACAAGGGATCCTTTTCCAGAGGCCGAGCTGAGTATCGGAGGGCGGAGAACGGACCTACCAGGAGCCGACCTTACGAACGCTTCACCCCGATCACGATTCCAATTTCCGAGATCCTAATGAACATCGAGGAGTCTGGAATGGAAAAACTACTCAAACGTCCTGAGAAGCTTCGGGGAGCCCCAGAGAGGCGCAGCAAGGACAAGTATTGCCGCATCCATCGGGAGCACGACCATAATACGTCGGACTGCTGGGAGTTGAAGCGCCAAATTGAGGATCTAATTCAAGATGGCTACTTCAAGAAATTTGTGGGAAAGCCCAGGACAAGCTCGACAGAGAAAAAGGAAGAGCGGAAGCGTTCGAGGACGCCGCCCCGGCGCACTGACCGACCTGCGGTCATCAATACCATTTTCGGAGGGCCAAGCGGGGGTCAGTCCGGACATAAAAGAAAGGAGTTAGCTCGTGCAGCCAGGCGCGAGGTGTGCATCATCAGGGAGCAGAGGCCGACCTGCCCAATCACCTTCGACAGTACAGACTTAAAGGAGGTCCACCTGCCCCACAATGATGCACTTGTGATCGCTCCCTTGATTGATCATGTGGTGGTCAGGAGGGTGCTGGTAGACGGAGGCGCATTTGCTAACATCCTGTCCTTACCGACCTACCTCGCCCTGGGATGGACGAGGTCGCAATTGAAGAAAAGCCCGACACCGCTGGTTGGGTTCTCTGGAGAATCGGTCATCCCAGAGGGTTGCATCGACTTGCCGGTCACGCTTAGGCAGGACCAAACTCGGGTCACCCAAATGACCGAGTTCGTGGTGATTGACGGTAGATCGGCCTATAACGCCATCTTTGGGAGACTCATCATCCACTCATTTCGGGCCATTCCCTCGATACTTCATCAAGTTTTGAAGTATTCCACCCCCAATGGCGTGGGCACGGTCCGAGGAGAACAGACCGCTTCAAGGGAGTGCTATGCCTCCGCACTCAAAGGCTCGTCGGTCTGCGCCCTTGAAACTCTCGCCAGTAGGGATGGGACACTCGAGTTCAAGGCCGACCTGCCGAGGAGGGAGTTTGCCGCACCCACTGAGGAGCTCGAGCTTGTTCCTCTGCTTAGTCCCGAGAAGCAAGTAAGCATAGGAACCAAGCTGGGGGCCACCGACAGAGAAGAGCTAATCCACTTCCTCAGATCCAACTCGGATGTCTTTGCGTGGTCCCATGAGGACATGTCTGGCATTGACCCGAAAATTATGACGCATCGCCTTAGCATAGATCCGTCATTCCGACCTGTAAAGCAAAAAAGAAGACCTATAAACAAGGAGCGGAGTGATGTAATTGTTGAGAAAGTTAGCAAACTTTTGAAAGCTGAATACATAAGAGAAATTTCGTATCCCGAGTGGCTCTCCAATGTTGTATTAGTTAAAAAATCTAACGGAAAGTGGAGAATGTGCGTAGATTTTACGAACTTAAATAAGGCATGCCCGAAAGATTGCTTCCCACTGCCGAGGATTGATCAGCTCGTGGACGCCATAGTCGGGCACAAACTGCTCACCTTCATGGACGCCTACTCTTGGTACAACCAAATAAAGATGCATGTCCCAGATCAAGGTCATACCGCATTCATAACAGACCAAGGTCTGTACTGTTACAAGGTCATGCCCTTCGGGTTAAAGAACGCAGGAGCGACCTACTAGAGAATGGTGAACAAAATGTTCGCCAAGCAGATCGGCCGGAATATGGAAGTGTATGTGGACGACATGCTTGTCAAGAGCAAGCAGTCTAAGTCGCATCTCTCCGATCTGACCGAAGCCTTCGAGGTTCTGAGGACATACCAAATGAAGCTCAACCCAGCTAAATGTGCCTTTAGAGTCTCTTCGGGAAAATTCCTTGGCTTCATGGTGAACAACCGGGGAATCGAGGTCAACCCCGAAAAGATTAAAGCCGTGCTCGAGATGGAGGCACCTAAGACGCTGAAACAGCTTCAGTGCCTCAATGGCAGGATTGCGGCCCTGAAACGGTTTGTTTCAAGATCGACAGATAAGTGCCTTCCTTTCTTCAAAGTCCTACGGAGGAAAGGGTCGTTTGAATGGACAGCGGAGTGCGAGCAAGCATTTCAGCAGTTGAAAAGCTACCTCTGTTCGGCACCTTTGCTCGCCAAGCCCATGCCGGGGGACAAGCTCCAATTGTACTTAGCAGTGTCTGACAGCGCCGTCAGCTCGGCCCTAATCAGGCAAGAGGAAGCGCGGCAAAACCCGGTCTACTATACAAGCAAGGCTATGACCGAAGCCGAGACCAGATACCCTCAAATGGAAAAGTTGGCTCTTGCTTTAGTCACCTCGGCCCGACGGCTTAGACCATACTTCCAAGCCCATACTGTGGTGGTGCTCACTAACTTGCCCCTAAAAAACATCTTCCATAAGCCAGAAGCTTCTGGACGCCTGATGAAGTGGGCAATGGAGCTAAGTGAGTACGACATCCAGTTCGAACCAATAACTGCATTGAAAGGACAAGCAGCGGCAGATTTCATAGCCGAGCTCACACCACCTTCCGACCTGAGCGAGTCCGACCTACCGTGGACAATCTATGTCGACGGATCCTCCAACGAGAAGGGGTGCGGGGCCGGGGTCCTCTTGCTCAGACCAGGAGGCGAGCGATTTGAGTATGCCTTGCGGTTCGGCTTCCGGACTTCTAACAACGAGGCTGAATATGAAGCATTTATTGCCGGTCTGCGAATCGCTAGAGCATTGGGGGCCTCTAGTGTTAAGGTCTTCAGCGACTCCCAGCTGGTTGTGGGCCAGATCAAGGAAGAGTACCAAGCCAAAGACTCCCGAATGGAGAAGTATTTGGGCAAGGTCAGATCGTACCTCGCCCAGTTTCGAACTTACGAAGTAAGCCGGGTTCCCCGAGCAGAAAATTCTAATGCGGACGCCTTGGCCAAGTTAGCATCGGCGTACGAGACCGACCTGGCCAGATCGGTCCCCGTCGAGATCTTAGATAATCCCTCGATCTCAGAGCCAGATCTGATGAAGATCGGCGCTCCAGAGTCCTCATGGATAGACCCGATTGCGGACTTCATTAGGGGCAACTCACCACAAGACCCCAAGGAGCGCAGAAAGTTGGCAAGGCGAGCAGCTCGGTTCGTTGTCCGAGGTGGAGCATTGTACCGACGCGGCTTTTCCCTGCCTCTATTGAGATGCCTAACCCCTGAAGAGGGCCTGTACGTCCTCAGAGAAATCCACGAAGGAGTGTGCGGCAATCACTCAGGCGCCCGGTCGCTGTCAGCCAAAGTGATCCGACAAGGATACTGTTGGCCGACCCTCAGCCAGGACGCCAAGAAGTTCGTTAGAACTTGCGACAATTGCCAACGCTACGGAACCATAATCCACCAACCTCCCGAGCTGCTCACCCCCATCTCGGCCCCGTGGCCATTCGCGCAGTGGGGGGTAGATATCATTGGTCCTTTCCCTTTGGGCAAGGGCCAGACCAAGTTCGCTGTGGTTGCTGTAGATTACTTCACAAAGTGGGCCGAGGCCGAGGCACTCTCCCACATAACGGAATCCAGAGTTACGTCCTTCGTATGGACAAATATCATATGTCGCTTTGGTATACCGCAGGCCATTGTGACAGACAATGGGATACAGTTTGATAACGCCAAGTTCAAAGACTTTTGCAGCAAGCTTGGCATAAGTCACCTTAACTCGTCCCCCGCACATCCGCAAGCAAATGGGCAGGTGGAGGCAGTCAACAAGATCATCAAGCGAGGCATCAAACTTAGACTGGACTCCAAGAAAGGCAGGTGGGCCGAGGAGCTACCAGAGGTTCTATGGTCGTACCGGACCACCCAAAGAGAATCGACGGGTGAGACCCCGTTCTCCCCGGCCTTCGGCTCCGAAGCTGTAGTCCCGGTTGAGATCGGCATGCCATCTGACAGAGTAGAGCATTACGAGCCTACGGCAAATGAGGAAGAGCTGCTCCTCAACCTCGACTTGTTGGAAGAAAGAATAGCAATGGCCCAGCTACGCCTGGCGGAATATCAGGGCAGAATGGCCAGACATTACAACGCCCGCGTTCGACCTCGGACCTTTCAGGTCGGACATCTGGTCTTAAGGAGGGTCCAAACCCATGTGGGTGCCCTTGATCCGACCTGGGAGGGCCCGTTTGAGGTCAAGGGCATAGTCCGACCTGGGACGTACGTATTGGCTGATCTGAAAGGAGACGTCCTCGCGCACCCGTGGAACGCGGAGCACCTGAAGCGTTATTATCCTTGAAATGCCAAAAGGGTTTTCAATGAATCTGTAAAAACTGTTTCAAAAGAATTATGATCGGAATAAATGTGATGATTTAATTTCATGATTCCGAGTTCGACCAGAAATTAAATGGGGGCCACAGACTCCCACGCGATCACATTCCAGCAGTCGATTAAAATTCAATCCTCCAAAACCTAAGGGTACGAGGTACGATGCCAAAACCACTTATGAACTTAAAATTCAAACCTTCAAGGTAAAGGGACGATGTGAAAAGTTCAAAATGATCAAGCCTCTGAACCTGAGGGTACGATGTACGATATGAAGAACAGCTACGGACTTAGGATTTTAGCCTTTTAACGTTTTTAAGTTAAAGGTGCGATGTTAAAAAATCCAGAGTTGGTGCAATGCATTGAATGCTAGACAGAGATTCAAATTCAAACTTTCAAATTATTTTAATTGAAGGCGCGACCTCAAAAGTAAGAGGTGCGAGGTGACATTGGCTGCAGTTCAAAGAAAAAGCAAAGAAAGGAAAGATGTTGCCAACAACAAAGTAAAAACAAATGGGAGCTTCTTTATTGAATGGAGAGCAGAGCCAAGGCTTATAGACCTTGCAGCTCTGCCCTGACACTTACAAACAAAAAACAAAAGAGAAGAGAAGAAAGACAGCGAAAAGCCTCTTGAAGGGTGGTCGCCTAAGAGCCTGCTTGAGGAGCGCCCTCTTGAGTGATGCCGACCTGATCCTCTTCGAGGTCGGAGTAGTCAGAGTCCAGATCCCTGACGTACTTATCCACCAACGCTTGGGGGCCAGGGGTGCCGCTAGGCCCAGACGCCCACTGCTCAGCATACCTCTTCTTCAGACCACCGAGATCGATCTGAAGGTCAGGCATGTCGGAAGTAATGCCCTTCATGAAAAACTTGAAGCCCGCGTCAGAGAAGTCTTTGGCAAATCCATCGAAGTCAGGATGTTGCCTAAACGATTCCTCCAATAGGGCTCCATTGCTGAGACGCTCCTTCACCGTCTCCAGCTCGGCAGTCGCATGCCTCAGCTCCTCCTCCTTCGCTTCAAGCGCCTGGAGCATGTCGTCCTTCTCCTTGAGGAGTTGAAACTTCTCCTTCTCCAAGCCCTTGGTGATAGCATGGGCAGCTCGGAGCTGGACCTTGCGTCTGTCTTCTTCCTTCATCAGCAGCTCGGCCTTGGTCTCCACCTTGGCCTTCAAAATTTCCACCTCAGAGTGAGCCTTCAGCAGCTCATCCTCATGGTGGAGGAAGCAGCCTCCAAGGCAGCAGAGAACTCCTCTTTCTCTCTCGCTGCCAGAACTTCCCTCCCATCCAGCTCGGCCTTCACGGCCAGAGCCGATTGAATGGAAGCAACGAACGCCTGAGAAAAGGTACAAATAAGAAGTTAGACCGAGCTACCTGTTAGGTAAATTGAGCAAAAACACCAATCTTACCTCAGCGGCGTAGTCGATGGTCCTCTGCAGAACGGACCCTGGGTCAATTGCAAATTTGGACGCCCTCCTTAGGCAGTGGTCCAAACTTGCGGCCGAGATGCGGGACACCTGGTCCCTCACCCCAGAACTTGACGGCTCAACTCTGAACCGTGCCGTCACATCGGACGTCCCGCCCATCCTGGCCTCAGGATCGTCCACCCGATCTGCGAAGCTCGCAGGCAAGACCCCACGAGCTCCGACCTCCAAGGGGGAGGTGGTCTTCTTCTTCTTCCTCCTTCGCTTCAGAGGGACTTCCTCCCTCACCTCCTCGCCCAAGGGCGAGACGTCCACCGCCTCGGTCTGATCCCTGGGGCGCTTCTCCCTCGAAGGACCCCCAGAAGACTCCAGCTCGATCACTGGGGCTGGATCTTCCCAGGCTGGCCCTACCACAGCAGGGGTGGCAGGTTTCGAACTCTGGGCGGCCTCAAGAGCATGGGCTCGGCCCTTAGACTTGCGCTTCACGTTGCTTGCAAATCCGCAAACCATGGCTGTAAAATAAAAACAGGGGTCAACACAAGGTTAGAGGAAAAAGGAGGGAAGCAAGCTCGGCATACCAAGTTCGGAGTTCGGCCTTAAGGATTCAATGGGACGAACTGCGGGGTTGTAATCTAGCAGCCCGGACTCAAGCAGCAGCTTGTCGGTCACCAAGGTTCCGACCTTCCTACCCCTCGGAAAACGCTCCTTGTAATATTTCAGCGTGTCGAAGGAGGCTTGCGTAAGCTCGGGGACTGGTCGGATTGAAACTGCACAAAGACAAAATTTGAGTCAGACCTGAATAACAAGAAAGAAAGTTATCACAAGAATTAAGAACTACTCCGTACCTAGGTTCCCAAACCTAGTGGGAACGTCAAAGAAGGAACGACCTGACTCGTCCTTTGCAAGCCATTCCCCAGAAGCGTAGAACCACTTCCTCACCCATCCCTTGATGGAGGTCGGCCCCTTAACTATACCGCATGCGCCTTTCCTTGCGCACATATAGAACCGACCAGGCTTCTTAGCTATCCTTTTCGCTTCGAAGCACGCGAGGAGCTGGTTTACGTCTAACAGCTCGGCCTCTTCACTATCCCGAGCTCGTAGCCAGAAAAGGATGGCCAAAGCGAAAATGACACCCCACCCATTGGGGGCCACTTGAGCCGGAGCCAGCCCAGTTCGGAAAAGAAACTCTTGGACGAAAGGGTGAAGGGGAAGTCTGAGGCCGTACTCAAACATTTTGAAGTAGAGGGTGACCCATCCCTCTGGAGGATTGTCAGTTCTCTCCCCCTCCTCCGGAATCCTAAGGAGGATGTTCTCAGGGATAGTGAACCCCCTACGAGAAGGGATCCGAGGTAGTGCTCAGGTATCCTAGAAGGGTATTCCAAACCCTGACCCGAGGTGGAGGCATCACTATCCTCCCCGTCATTGGAGAACCTAAAGTTTTCTATCTCCTCGAGCTCGGACTCTAACCTACGAGCTATATCCTCATCGGATCCTAAGTTGCTGCTAAAAGAGGACGACATGGCAACTACGTTCGAAAGAGAAAGTGAGGGAAGAGACCGACCTACCAAGGGTTCGAGCTACCTTCAGATCGAACTCCAAGAATTCAGGGAACGTAAGGTATGACCTGAAGGATTGGGGGTATTTATAGCTCGTCGGAAAAATTTCCCCACCGTACACGTGTAATCAACGAGCGGCTAGGATCCTCCCTAAGATCCGAAGCGTCGGAATATTTGAATATTCCGACGATAAATCTACCGCAACGGTTATATTTTCCCACGAATAGGAAGTCCCCACGCGTCCATACCAAGTCGAATGAACTTCTCTGCCAGGTCGAGATCGGACCAGACAGAAAGGGGGCCAATGTTTGGGGAAGAGAATACCCTGGACACGTGGAGGACCCCTATTGGTGCTCCAAGATGACTCATGAGTCATGCCCAGCTCGGACCGCCGAGATCACCACCACTAGCGTTGACAGATGCTAAGTATGAGGGCCGAGGTGAACCTGGCCGAGGTCCGACCTACCGGGAAGCTCGGTAGGGGCCGATGTGAGCTACTGTCAGCGACGTGATTATCGGGTGTAACCGTCGGTCCCGAGATTACCGGGTGTAACCGACGGTCCCGAGATTACCGGGTGTAACCGTCGCGAGATTAGCGGGACTACCACCCATAAGTAGAGGACCTCACTCCACGATCAGGTACGATGATTTCTGACCTCGAACTAAACTGGGAATCCGACCTATACTGACTTGATCGTCGGAGTGCTCACCTTTTTGTGCAGGTCCGCCCAAGTATTCAGATCGGTCCGGAGGCCGAGTTCGAGCTGCAATCTGAAATACACTGTTGTGCATATCCTTGCATAAACACTCTCTATCAGAGTCTACGAGGAGAACATTTTCATCTTTATTGATCGTCGCATTGGTTATTTCTATGGATGGTTGTTCTGGACCTTCGTATTTCTGTGGTAGCTTCATTTGCAAGATAGCTGATAAATTGTTACTTACCTCTATTTCCTCTTTTTTGTCGTTTTCTTCTTTTGAATTAGTCAACCTACTAGGAAAGGGAGGTAATGGAGTGTAAGATGAAAAAGATAGAGAAGGATTGAATTTTATCCCACATTCTTTAGGAGAAATTTCCTCATTTTTATTATTCTCATTCTCCTTAGTAATTGTTTTCGAAAGAATATCCTCTTCATTTCTCGACGTAAGCATGCTAGCATTTTCCACTTGATTCTCCCTTCCAAAATCTTCCAATTTACTAATTCGTGTAGCCAATTGAGTATTTTGGTTCTCCAAACTCTACCATTCTGGTTTTGTTTCTTTTTTAAATAGAAGAGCATTTGTTTCCATTCTTTGCATGAAGGCCCTTCTTTCCTATTGAATTTGGATATTATTGTTAGCAATACTCTTAACAAGATCTTCTAAAGATGTACTTGAGTCTTGTGTAGGAGGTGGAGGTGGTCTAATGAAGTTTTGATTTCCATATGTCAAATTTGGGTGATCTCTCCATCCATAATAGTAGTGATTAGAATAGGGGTCATAGTGAGGTGAACTAGGAAATCTACCTACAATATTGGGTTCCTGAATGAAATATTGTTGAGATTGAGGGTATGTACCCGTAGGATATCCTTGAAGTGAGTACATACCATGACCCGTTTCTGTTTGAGATTGCCCTACAACCAATTGACGAACCAAAACAGTTAAATCAGAAATTTGACTTTTAAGTTCACTTACCTCATTTACCTGTCTAATTGTTCTTCTTGCTCTTATCCAGAATTGTCCATAATTCGCCATCGTGTTAAAAAAAATATATAAAATAAAAATAAAATAAACAGTTAAATAAAACAATAAGAAACTAATAATTGATTCCCCGGAAACGGCGCCAATTTTGGTAAGGGTTGTCGAGGTCCTCCAAAATAATTACTGATTTTACTAAATTTAACTTGTAAAAGTAGCAAGACCAGGTCAAATCCCAATGAAATTAATTTCTCAAAGTTAAAAAATGGGGGGTTTTGTAATTAAATTTTGAAATTTAAAAAGATAAACTAAAAGAAAAAGGAAAGTTAATGTTACCGAGCTTCCAATCCAAAGGTGTGATTTTCATCCAATTGTAATCTTGATCATCGGCTTTATATAAAAAAAATTGATTTCTTGATTCAAGAACTTAATCTACTTACTCGGAACAACCGTGGTAAGTTTTAATTCTCCTAATTTAATTAATTTAGACCAAGCATCAAAATTAAATCTTATTAATTAATCAACTAGGCACGATAGCGTTCCATATTAATCAAAGAATAGCATTAAGGATGATGAGAATGACTAAACCAAAATCAATTAATTTGAGATAGCTGCAAGTTAATTAATTTTGTCCCTTTGTTTCCCTAGAGTCTATTATGCCAGCTATGTAAACATGGAAAAGCCATAATACACACACATAAGCCAACCACTTGCTACTTATTTCAATCATTCATGACAATTACGGATCACAAACTCATGGATAGCAGTAGAACAATTAATATGAATTAAGGCATCAATTTAATTAATATAAACTGTTCATAAATAATAAGAACAAGAAACAAAGAATACTTGAAAAAAAAAAGAAATCTCTATCTAACTTGAGCCTCCCAAGCTTACAATCGGACTTGAATCACCCTTGAGTTGGAAGAATTAAAGCCGAGTCATTCATGGTAGAGGGAGAGAACTGAATTTTGGAGAAGAGAGCTTTTCGTTGGAACTTAGATGATGGATCTCCCAATAAGGCTTCTCTATTTATAAAGATTAACTTTATCCTTTTTTAAAGAGGTCTCTAATAAGAAATTTCTAACTAATTGGGAAATATCCTTTTTAAAAGAAAACAAATTAAATAAAAAAGTTCTTAATCAATTGAGGATTATGTTTCCTACTTTTTGATTATATCTCTTTATTTACAAAAATTCTAAAAATTCATAATTCTCAAATTGAAGCTTCCCGCCATAATAATTGTGTCTGTATTTATCCGTTGAACTCTTCCCAATTTAGTGAAGTTCGCATTATCTTCTAAAATTGCGTTTTTAAATTATTATTCTTGAATATCTTCAATCTACCACAAAATGATAAATTACAATTAAATTCCAATATTTAAACATAATAAATTAATAAAATGTAAAATAAATATATAAAATATGGGTATATTTTTCATCTTATCAAACATGCGACTGTCATTCGCTTGAAACTCCTCCATAATTTGATGAACAATCAACTGACAATCATTGAGGATAAGTAGATATGCAACTCCCACCCATTGTGTCATTCTAAGTCATACAAGTACGGCTTCATATTCGGCTTAATTGTTACGGCTCCACACAGACGACACCAAATGTTTTAGCCAAAAAACAATCGAAGCATCAAAGTCTACTAAAACACTCGAAGAAAGCCTGCAAAACAAGTACTTAGCACTTCGAAGATTCTGTCAGTAATGGAATGATTATGAGAATTGTAGTTTGAATTTTTAAGTTCCTGTAGTCCTTTCTCCAATATTTTCATAATTATTTGAAAGAGATGGCTGTTAGGATGACGTATGATGACCGTGTCCACTTAACGGTTATCTTCGAGATTTCAGGCGAGAATTATGCTAAGTGGCTGGAGATGCAGTTAAGCGGTTGTTACTTACGAACCAAAATATTGTTTGATAAAGATTGGTTCAGATTATGCTTGTTCGACACATTCTATATGCATAAAACCGAACTATTTCCTCAATAGATATATAGTGAGTCGGAACTATTTGTTTAACATTGATGTGTCCTTTGTCCACATTCACCTTTCATCGTCATTTAAAAAAAAACTATAATAAATAGCATAATGTGATAATATAAATAAAAAATAATAATTGTTTTACTTTTTTTTATATAAATATTGATTCAATTCCAAACTTGAATAACATTTCAATATTTATTAAATCTTGTTTCTTAATAACATATAATAAATAAAATAGGATAAAAGGTATCTTGTTTTTTCAGAGTTATCAACATATAAGGTGGGGACCAACCTAGACATAGTTCAACTAATTAAGACATTATCTGCAACTAAAATGTTAAGAAACCTGAGAGTTTGATCTAGAAACCTGCTAACGAACAAGACCCATAGAACTCAATCCCGAAAACCTCAAAAAAACAAGTATGGCCAAGGAAAAGTTTAAGAGCGGATTACCTTGATGATCAATATCAAGAGTAGAAAAAACTCATTTCTAAACTCGTGATTCGAATCACTCCACAAGAGGTATGATCAACACCGCTTGAATGATCCTAACATGCAAATTCTAAAGACATAAGAAATGAGAGATAAAGCTCTCAACCAAGCTAATGAGAAAACTCACTTTTCATTAAACTTCAAATTGTGTTTACAACAAGACATCTCAAGGCTATATATAGCCATCCGAGCAAGCCATATGAAAAGTCTTAAGCAAAGGAAAAGACTTGTAACTTACAAGAAATGAAAAGACATGTCAATGAAAAGACATAACTTACAAGAAATGAAAAGGCTTGCAAATAAAAAGACATAACTTCAATAAATGGAAAGACAAGCAAATGAAAAGGTTAAGAACATGGAAAGCCAACCACAATAAGTGCAATCCCGTCCATAATGAGGGATGTGAGTGTTTGACTTGGTTTTTGAATTGAATGAGTTGACTTTGACTTGTCTTGATGGAGTTGACTTTGACCTTGACCAAGTTGACTTTAACTTACCTTAAAAACACTTAGAAATGTGAATTGTTGAAGTTTGTTAGTTCTTGATCTTGTAATCAGTCAATGAGGTATGACAAAGGGAGCTCTTTGGTTCATATTATAAAAGATTGTGACTTCTGACATATGTGAGGTATGTTCAAGTTGGTGATATCAATTTTTTTTTTTTATCAACAAATTATATAGGTGATTGACCAAATAAATACTTTTCGTTATTTAGAATGACAACTTTTTTTTTTTTTGGGTTATCATGACAATAAATTAATTGATGCTATATAATTATAACTCTTATTCGACATACTAATCATTTAGCACATATTACTAATAATATATTTCAAATAATTATGGTAGTTTCCAATAATTATTGAAAATTATCGAGCATAATTTAACAAATTAATAGCAACTAATATATAAAATATGTTACATAAAAAGAATCTCAATATAAACTTTGACATATTTTAAAATATCTCCACGTCCATCTCACCCATTTATTCATTTCTATAGAAACAAGATAAGTCAATGCGTTCTTAAATTAGTAGTTTTCCTTTTCTTTCTTAAAACAATACATTACAAATAAACAAAAACAATTCCAACTTAAAATCTAGAAAATTTCAATTAGTATCATAATTTTCTAAAATATTTTGTAAATATATAATTTTCTGAAAAGTAATTATAGATATAGCATTTTAAAAAACAGATCTTAAATATAACATTTTTTTATTACCTATAAATTATTGATTAACTTTTTAGTAGAAATGAGTGATTAACTTAAATAATGATAATTACAGGATGTTATTATTTTATAGAATAGTTATTCATTATCCTAAGTATATGATTAACCTACATACTTAGTTGTTATTTGTAATTATTTCGGTTTTTAGTTTCATATTTTAAAAAATTATGCTTATTTTTTTTTTTTGGTAAAATTTCATTGGTAAGCTTTTTCATTTCTATTAAAAACATATTTGAATTCTAAGCTAAATTAAAAAATAATAATAATAATTGAAAACAATTTTTTTTAATTTCAAAATTTGGCGTAAATTTTTAAGAAGTTTATAAAATTATATAACAAAAATACAAAAAACATATGGACAAAAGTAATATTTCATATCTTAAGTTTTAAAAATAGAAAGAAAAAAAAATATATGGTCATGAAACATGACCTAAATAATTATTGAATTTATGCATTTTGATTTTCATTTTATCTACAATTATTTGTTAGCTGATATTATTTTTGTAACCGTTTATTTCATGTTTTAGATAATACAACTCAAACTATGAGATAGGAACTCAAACAATTTTTGTGATGGGATAATTTCTTGACCCTACTACATTTGATTGTCAATAAAACACATAAAGAATTAATTCTTTGGTAGGTACCCATCATAACATATTCCCTCTAAATTATTTTGATCTACTTTGGTTTATTTAGACCAATAAGCTAACCATGATGGATGAAAGAGGAGTAGTACGTGAGGCGTGTGAATAAAATAAATTACAAGTTAAATTAATTTAACTCACCCACCCTTTTTGCCATATCCTACCAAACCATTATTTGTTAGATCAAATTAGTGTGTCACACTAATTTTCCTCGTTTTCGGGCTTAATTAAGATGGATATCTCCTCAAATGTAATGTAGTGGCATTTTTTTTTCCTAAAACAAAGACTTGATATTAAAAAATATATATATAGTGCGTCACACATCAATGTTTTTTTTTTCTTTCTCTCTTTTTTTTTTCGAGAAATCACACATCAATATTAACAAAAGGACAGTTATGAGAAAGTATATATATTGATGGATAGGTATCTCGTTATTTACTATCCTCTATTTTATTTAACCAATTTCAAACCTAAATATACACCTGGCCATTTGATAGTTATTTTGTTTTCTATCCATGGTTTTTGAAAAAATAATGAAATTAATTTTCCTTTTTTTCTATTTTTTAAATATGTTTTTGAAATTCTAAGTAAATTTAAAACAAGAAAAAACAGTTTTATATTTTTCTTTCTTACGTTGAACCTTTTATTTTTTTTAGTACAACATACGGGGTAGAGATGTATATGTCAATTATCGCTAAGCTATACTCGCTTTGACTCATCTCTAAAATATTGACTATAATTTATCTCTCCAAAATTTTCATATCTATCTCATATATCATTCTCATTTTTTTCTGTATAATTTTTATTTCTCTTTATATTTTTTAGCAAATATATTTTCAGCATTTATTTATATAAATATTTTCCCTATGACGACTTTTCTTTTACTAGAGCTTTTTTTTTCTCTTTTTATTTTATTTGTCTTTTCTACATAACAAATATATCTCAAATTATTTTTCAGTTTAAAATTTTTCCTTCTTTCTTTAACGTGTTTTTTCCTCTAAAATTTACTCTTTTTCTTTAAAATTTTTTCTTCTTTGTCTTTACTTTCATCTCATAATTTTTACTCTAAATCTTTTTATTTATCTCTCTAGAATTACTCTCCCTAAAATTTTACAATTTTTTTTCTTGTTAAACTCTTATTTTCATAACTTTACATTGAGATCACAAAAATCCCTTCAAGGTTGTAAAAAATAGGGAATGTGCATTTCCAACGATGCCCCAAACTCCATCCACGATTCTATATTTTAAATAATAAATATATATTTTATTAACTATTTTACAAAATTAAGAATAAACTGTTAAATATTTTTTGGTAAATAATAATTTTCATATATTGATTGTTTTTTTTAACTCTAAAAATAATTAAAATTTATTAATAAATCGGTAATTTTTCTCACAAAGATCCCTTATCCCAAATGAGATTCTGGACCTCGATTCCTGAAATCTGAGAATGAGGTGGAGACAAATACTAAAAATTTTCACTTGACAATAATGGAAGAAGGGCATGTCCGACTCCCGTCCCATATCGTTTTCATCTCTACTCTATATAGATTTTTCTTTTTTAAATTCAAATAATTTTTTTGCTTAGTACACACATTTTTCTCTCTCTAGCATATCTCTACCTAAATTATTTTTATAATAACCAAAGTAACATAACTCATTCATTCAAAGCATCTTGGTCATTTTCTAATGGCGAGAGGTTGAATTAAAAATTATATATATTTTTATAATAGATTCATAATACAAAGAGACACTGATGTGTAACTACTTGAACCGTACACCCATCCTCCATTTCACTATAAAATGGGTCGCTTGGTTCCACCTATTGATGTGCAGAGAGAGGCTTTTTTTGTTTGAGTATATATTAATATTTTAGGTTGAAAAATGGGTTCGGTTCATGATCCGGAGGCCGGCGACGGTTACCGCAGCGGCGGCGCTGCCACCGCCGACGTGGAGGAGTTCGTGTCAGTAGAAAACCCAGACTCCAAACTCTCCAAGTTTGGATCTATCTTCCAAAACCTTTACCCTCCTGGGTTTTCCCGAAAGGTACCTTAAAATCATCAAACAAACAATTGACCCTTTTCCTTTGTCCTTTTGTTTTTATTTTTTTTGGGAAAAATCATTCCCTGGTGGAGTAGAATGAAAATTTCTATCTCCTGTCGCTGACGAAATTTTTAGAATTGAAAGATTATATACATAAAAGTGAAAATTTATGGCTTTGCCTCTTGATATGGTGTTCAGCTGGTGGCGGAAGTGATAGCGACATATTTGCTGGTGTTTGTGACGTGCGGGGCGGGGGCATTGAGCGCGAGCGACGAGCGGAGAGTGTCGCAGCTCGGAGCCTCAGTCGCGGGCGGGCTGATCGTCACCGTGATGATCTACGCTGTCGGCCACATATCGGGCGCCCACATGAACCCGGCTGTCACCTTAGCTTTCGCTGCAACTCGACACTTTCCATGGAAACAGGTCTCAGTCCATACACTTTTTTTTTCTTTCCCTTTTGATGCAATTCTCAGTTATTTCTGTTATAATCAATAACCTAATCATTTGCTCTCACATGCTATCTTGTCGGTTTTATTATCCAGTAACATTCGTGTTTTCTTTTTTCCTTTATCGTGACCCATTTTTTAGATCTTGTTTGATTCCTAAATATTTTATTTTATTTTATTTGATACTTGTACTTCAATTTTTTTTTTCATTGAAATTTATTATCCATCTCTTTAAATGTTGCATAAAAAATATTTCTCATTTGCATGATCTATAATCATCAATCTATGATTGACAAATGTTTGAAACCACATATATTAGATTAGTTGTTGGCGAGTCTTAATTTTTTTTCTTGTTCTTTTAAATAATTGATGAATCTTTTTAAGTAAAATTTGGAGATGAAAATCAATCACTTGAATGTTAAAGGACTAAAAATAAAATAAAAGAAATTTGAAGTACTAAATATAGGAGTTAAACTTAAATTTATTGAATAAAACTATATTATTTATTTATTTTACTAATATCGAAATGAATAATTATTTAATTCAAGTAAATAAATTATTAAATAATATGTCAATAATGATAAGAGCTGATTTTAATAGAGCTAGTTGAATAAAAAACATAATAATTTATAATAAATGAACACGTATCTTATGTTTTTACTGATAATATATACAAATGGTTTTTTAAATGAATATTATTTAATTATCAAATTGATGTGTTAGAATAATTATTTGATATAGTAGAGCCTATTTGTTTGAGGTTTATTATTAATATTCAGGTGCGGTGCCAAGTACAGAGGACCCGGCATCTATTTCCCATTAATTTTGAATTATATAAATTCAATTTCAAATATTTTTTCTCCTTGATTATCCCATACAAATTGAAATTTAAAATTTGTCCTCACTTTCAAGTTTTCCTGAACAACTTATTTTTACAGTTCAGTTTTCAAGTTGTTGTTTACTTTCATGCCTTTATAACAACTATTTTGTTTTTAATTTTTTAGTTTTTAAAAATTTTGTATAATTAAACACTTCCTTTTGTTTTGCATTTACTTTTAAAAACATTTTCAAAATCAAAGCTAAAATTTAAAAACTTAAAAAAGTAGTTTTCAAAAACTTAATTTTATTTTTAAGATGATGAAACATACCATTTTAAGATGGTGAAAACATATCAACGGGGATTGTAACCAAACAAGACTGATTTTCAAAAACAGAAAATTAAAAATGAAATAGTTATCAAACATGTCCTCACTTTCAAATCGTTACTAAAACATGATATTGAGTATGATTCTATGATTAAGTGATGGTCAATCTGAACCTAATTCAACTGTACCAACATCCAGTGTCTTTCCTATAAGTCATAAGCTCGAAGCAATCGAGTGAATAACACTATTTTGACTAATAATTTAAACATAAATTTTGTGGGGTTGAAAAATGAACCCTTTTTTCCATGTGTAGTTTTGAAGTCCTAGAAGTAGATCATTATATTCATGATATAGAGAGGAAATGGAATAATGGACATGATGACAATAAAAAAGGGAAAAATCTAGGCCATATTTAGTGGCCAACATGAGGTAGGGTCCAGCCCAAATATTATTCTTGAGACCTCACGCAGCCACAAGACTTGTGATTTTTCCATGGCCATGAGCCTTTGGCCTCACTCCGCCGGCCACAAGAATGGGATGGGACATGAGCCATATGATAGCTCCAGAACACTTGAGAGAGGGATAGAGATGTCCACCAAACATTTTCTTGGCCCATTGGGAGTGGGGGTAGTATAGGACAACATGATATAATAATTCATGTGTGTGTTTTACTGTTTAGAGTCAAAAGAGCAGTGGACGTCTTTTAACTTTGCTTTTAGAATTAAAGAATTTCAAAGTAGTGTTGATAACCATTTTGTTTTCGGGTTTTTCTTTTTGAAAGTGTTTCTTTCCCTCATGTTTTCCGTTGTTAGTGTTATATAGTTTTTTAAACATTTTCATCTCTAGGCCAAATTTTGTTTTCATTTTTTAAAGTTTCAAAAACTTATTTTTGTTCAAGAGAATTAGCTAAGAATTGAAATACGTTTTTAAGAGTGTTGAAAAACTTACTACTGATATTGTAAAAAAAAACAAACATAATTATTAAAAATAGAAAAATAAAAATGAAATAGTTGTTTGGATACTAAGTCGTTGACTTTTAAAGTCCGGTTTCATCTTTGTTAGGAGATGGTACTTTTTGGCTCATAACTTTCGCAAGTCTTTGTTTAAGAGTTTTTATATATTAGAGATAGAAACTGGGTTTATACAACATCTATTGGTTTCGTAGGTTTGTGATTTGTAAATGTAAGATTCAACTTCTGAAGTAGATTTCAAAAGTTTAACTTGGGTTTATGGAAACAGGCTCATGGAAATATCTACTTATACTCTTGTGAAATGTTTGGTTCACAATTTTAATATCTATAAATTTCCATGACTTGAAATTAAGATTTTTGGGACATGAGTTCGACACCTAGATTAGAAACGTTAAGTTTAGGAATTTAAGTGGAAATCTTCGTAAACCTAGCTAGGTTTAAGAAAATTGTGTGGGAGATGAGTGAGTACTGAAATTTGTCCATCAAATTCTAAACTTAATAAACCTAAACAACAAACATAGGCTAGTTCCACATCTCAAACCAAACCCACACCCTAAACATCCTATATATCAAAGAGGTTCTAGTTTGTACATCTTACATTTCCACTATAAAGAAGAAGTATAATTTATTAAATACGTTGTATCAGTAAGGATATAGGGCCTTGTGATATTTAGATACTTGAGCGGATAGTAGATTTACACAGAAGAGGGCTTCTTTTTTTTTTTTCAAATAGTTAATAAAATTTGGTAATTAAAGAGTTAAAAGGATTGGTTTGGGTGGTGGCAGGTTCCAGCGTATGCAGCAGCGCAGCTGAGTGGAGCAACATCTGCGGCCTTTACGCTGCGAATATTGCTGCATCCAATCAAACACGTGGGCACAACGTCGCCATCCGGATCGGATTTTCAGGCATTGGTCATGGAGATAGTTGTTACATTCTCCATGATGTTC
The DNA here is from genome assembly GCF_013281855.1 of Momordica charantia. NCBI lineage: Eukaryota > Viridiplantae > Streptophyta > Magnoliopsida > Cucurbitales > Cucurbitaceae > Momordica > Momordica charantia. Next base: position 14,767,982 of record NW_028275166.1, on the reverse strand, counting down.
GTTACTTCAGCTGTCGCAACCGACACCAAAGCTGTAAGAATATAATTAATTCTATCCTTTCCTCTCACTTTCTTCATTGTTTCACATGTTCCACGATGATAAACTTACATGACATGTTTGGTCGAAATTTCTTGATTATCTTCTAAATTTCTGTTAACTCGTTTAAGTATCATGTAATAAAGTTTATTATTGTCAACCAATTTTAATATTTACCACTGAAAAAGTGATGTAATTCAAAAGTTTTAAACCATAGAGAATAGATTCTGTTTTTCTTCTTAGGAAAAATTGTTTTCCAAAATTGTATTTATGAAAAAATTAAGGACTAAAGCGCATAATCTTGTAAATGTTGTGAAATTACACTCCACATCATAAATATAATATGTATTTTAAGAAATGTCATAACTTTTCATTTTGTTTTTAATTATAGCATAAATGTGATTTTATTTTGAGTTTATTGCATTTAGCAAACTTGAGTATAGACAAAACAAATCGTGTGTTCAAATTTTTACTATATTTGAAACAAATAATAACTCCAAGTTTAAAAATTAAATAATATTAAATAAAAAAACTGATATACTTATCTCCAATGGTATATATGCGTAGAACAGAATATATCACATCCTAAATTAAAGAATATGTCTGACTAGTTGATGTGTAATTAAATTTTATTCATTTAACAAGTGGTGCTTGATTTTTGGCAGGTGGGAGAGCTAGCAGGTATGGCAGTTGGCTCAGCTGTGTGTATTACATCCATCTTAGCTGGGTAAGGAAACATATAACACATTTTTGGATTGGCTTTTTACCCATAAAAATATTTGATTTCTAATTAACATCTTGAAATAAAACAAATTTTGAAAAGTTTCTAATTTGTTTTACCAAAGAATTTTGAGCATACACATGAAATATTAAACAAATGAATCTAATGGAAGACTTGTGTTAGCCACTGTTCAGACCTGTATCAGGTGGGTCGATGAACCCTGTGAGGACTTTAGGACCTGCAATGGCAAGTGAATATTATAAAGGACTTTGGGTGTACTTTGTCGGGCCGGTTACAGGAACCCTTTTGGGGGCATGGTCATATAAGTTCATACGTGTCAGTGACAAACCTGTGCATCTAATTTCTCCTCATTCATTTTCACTCAAACTTCGAAGAATGTCGAGATCGGACACTGCTGAAAGTGAAAATTGAGCATTAGCTCAACATTCTCTTCTACCATCTTCAAAATGTTTGGTGTGTCGGAAAACATATGTGAAATAGTTTGAGTGTTTCATGAGCTTCGTGATGTACCATGCTCTAAGCTTACTTTCTTAGAGTTTAGCAATGTATAAGAAGCAGCCTTTGTAATTTGCTTAGCATCTTCATTGGTATATTTTCTAAATTTTGTAACTTTCCTTTTCCAAATAATAGCCAAATTCTAGAAATGGAATAGTTCACTTTAACTACTTTTACTTTTTCAAAATTGGGATAAAAATTTGATAAACATTTTTTTAGAATATATAAACAAATGAAAATAATTAATCTCTAAAAGGGTTAGATATATCTTAGTATTTAATTGAATATACTTGTAAAAAAACATTGAAAAAACAGTTACTAAAAAACTAATTATAAATATATGACAAAGATAAGTAGGTTAAATTAGTGATGGCTATGTGTATATATAGTTATCAATTTCATATCACATTTTCTTTCCTAACCATTTCTAATTATTTTTAAAGTAGCTTAAAATTTGAATAACATTTTTAGAAAATAAACAAAGAGGCAATCACTGAAAGTATTTGGCCAATGTGATGAAACAGAAAAAATGAAGAAAGGTATTATTTTAACCTTAAAAGGGTTACGTGATATAGCTATACAATTTAGTATGACCTAGGTAAACTATTACAAAATTAGTTGTAAAAAAACATTTAATAGATTAATAGAATTGTCCCCAATAGATAGTTTGGGTGGCTTGGGGCTCAAGGAATAACCTTGAGGTCTTGGGTTCAAGCCACATGAGATGCAACAAAAACCTAATTATAAATAACGGATCAATATTGTGCCAATTCAAGTTTTGAACTACGTAGGCACATCTGATTGATTCCATAGTTACTTTGCGTGCCAAATTAGGAATTCCTCTTTCAACTCGTCTCGAAATGGGAAAGCGGTACGTGAGCTGGGTTCAGAACATCGTGAGATTTTTAAGTCCATATCCGGTGTGGGTATTAGAGCATTGAGGGGACATTTCCCTAGAGACTGTTCTAGAAGCTTTACGTGAGAACTAGCTTACAGAAAAGCAAAATGAAGAAGAGGTGTGCCAATCAAGCAGCGATGCTACTCATGATAGGCTGAGTTTTAAGTCGTTATTCTTCGGTTTGAATAAGTCAAGTTCCGTTGGGAGCCCAGAGGAGCAAAGCTCATTTTCCTATCAAGGAAAAGTGTCTGGTTCATCCAAAGTCCAGTTCCTTCACTGTTTATGCAAAAAATATGACGGGGTATGACCTGGTCAAGGTCGGCCACAAGGAGAGCTCGACCTACTCCAGGTATGACCGTCGGGAGGGCATGACCTGCTTTTCAGGTACGACTGCGGGAAGAGCTTGGGTTTCCTTGGAAAGGGATGACCAGCTCAAAGGGTCAAGGTCGGCTGACTGGGATGAGCTGGTGTCAGGAATGAGCTGAAAGGCCACTTGGCGAGGAAAGACCTGCACAAGGGAACAAACACTCCGACGCTCAAGTCAGTTTTGAGTCCGGCCTTAGTATGGAGGCCGAGCTAGAATAGATACCTGACTGAAGAGTGAAGTGCCCTATTTATAGGCTGAGGTACCCGACAAAGAATCCGACCGGCGGTGGAGCATGTCGGGACCAAGGTCGGCCTGTCGGGGGTAGCTATTCCAGTTCATACTCTTGTCATCTGGAATTTGACTAAGTATGGAAGGTCGTTCCTCCCTTGAATGATCTTCAGGGAAGACCTTCAGATCGGCCTTTAGGGAAGGCCTCAGGTCGGCCATTAGGCAAGGCCTTCAGGTCAGCCTTCAAGGGAGCTCTTCAGGTCGGCCATCAGGCAAGGCCTTCAGGTCGGCCCTTAGGGGAGCTCTTTAGGTCGGCCACCAAAATGTGGCTGGATTGAAGTATCTCAAACATTTTTTACCCGCTCGTCAATTGTAGAGGGGGTTTTGATTCCCGTTATACACGATGTGGGAAAAGGCGTTTTCTTCTCTACCTTCTCAGAAGGGTTGTCGCTCCCATCGTACGTCATGCAACTTCATCGTTGTGGGTTTGGACTAGGTCGTTGCCTCTAGGCCTCTCACTTTGTTTTTTTCTTCTTCTCTTGAGTCGCTTGAATGAAGCTATTGCCCATGGCCATCGACTTGACCATTGTACGAGTGCTTAAGGCTCAAAATACTTGTTACAAATAACATCTTGTTGTTGCATCGAATGAAGAAGGGGGAGTTCACACGAAGCCACTACCAACTCCCAATGAGAATGAGTAAGTCCACAATGTACGTATACATTAGTTGCTAGGAGATCTCTCATTTGCAACCCAAGGAATAATCATCGAAGGAACAACGAGATAATCTTTTCTACACTAGATGCATCATAAATACAACGCCATGTAGTGTTCTTATTGATAATGGTAGTTGCATGAATGTTATTAGCACCTATATAGTGTAGAAATTAAAGTTAGCCACCACACCACATTCACGACCTTATAATTTGCAGAGTTTAAGTAATAGTGGTGAGATAAAGGTCTAAAGTCACAAATTAGAGTTTCATTTGCAATAGGTAGGCATAATGATTAAATTATTTGTGATGTCATACCTTTGCATGCTCGTGACCTTTTGAAGACCTTGGGACTATGATAGGAAGATGAAGTATGATAATTTCCTTAATAGAAATTATTTGATAATAATGGGAGGAAAACTAATCTAATTCCACTACCTCCAAAAAAAAGTTGAAATTGATCAAACAAAGTTGGAGGATAAAAGAAAGGAAGCCACAACTAAGGAGGCAACAATAATCCAAGAGAAAATGATAAGTGCTCCAAATAAAGAAGAAAAAGGTCGAACATCTCATGGTAAGTTCAAATGAGATTGAGGATAAAATTTATTGGGATGATATGCATGTTGATCATAATTTATTGGAAGGAAATACATTATTATATGCCTAACGTTGAAAAGGAAAGTATTGAGATTGACAATTGCAAAACTATGTATAAAATTAGATCCTATGGGTTACAAGTTATCATGTGATATCATGCCCCTTGTTGAGATAAAGAGTACTAACTTGGAAAAAGAGATTTTTTGTGATATTCATGCAAATCCAAGTCTTTTAAATAGATAAGATTCTCATGTTGATAACATCTCAACTCTTGAATAATTAATGCATGAAGAATTATTTGTGGATATATGTTAGTTGAAGAAAATGAGAGAAGAAAAATATGAGACAAAAGAAAGTAGCTATATCGAGTCAGAAGAGGAAAAGCGTAAGTTCAAGCTATTTGCATTCCAACCAAAATCTCAACAAATTAATGGATAAGCACCCTTAATTACAAAATAGAATGTTTAATCCAAGTGTTTGTACTTCTAAAGAGTACTATAGGAAATTTCAACTATTAACTCAATGATGGTCAAATGCAAGGAGAATTGAAAGCTATAGAGAGCTATTACAAGATAGAGATTAATGGACTCATCCTACCATCTTCCAATAACTTTGAGATCACCTTACAAGCTAAGTATAAAATGAATCATGATTTTGAAGATACTAACTTGTTTTCTTTGTGTGTAGGTAATCATGGACAAGTAAAGATATAGCCAAGTATCATGAAGTACTTGTTGATAAAAAAGTCTTTTAAACAATGTCATGGCCTAGAACACAAATTGCTATATTGGAGAATCAAAATGCCAAGCACCATGTGGAGGACAACGAAACTAAAGCACAAAGTCAACAAAACAGATGATTGGGTTTGGAAACACTTTTGGGAAGAACGAAAAATATTTTTGAAAGAAAATTCAAAGGAAGAATGATAAGAGCATCATTAGACTTCAAGACTGCTATAAAAGGAACCCGATGAGGTATGCCAACTCAAGAGGCCAAAGAAGGAAGGGCCATATAATTTCTCAAGAAGAATGAACTGTCATGCCCATGGAAAAATTCATAAGCCTTCAACCATGTAAAGAGAACCCACAAGATAAGGTACACTTTTTGAAGCTTATCATTGGACTAATTTGTTTGGTTTGAATGTAGTTAACCAACTTGATTCAAGGACAAATCCTTGTCAAGAAGGAGGAGATGATATGATCATGATTATCCAAGAGCTCTAAGAATAAAACTACATCAACAAAGAAGATTATCAAGAAGTGAGACTCCCTCAAATAGGAAGCTACATTGGACACATTATCAAGTTTTGAGAATTTGAAAGGACTAAGAGCAATCATCAAAGGTCAAGAGGAAGATAGAGATGGAAGATAGGCCAAGCAAGTGGTCAAACCTCAACGACATCACCATTGCTCGCACTAGGATCACATCGCACGCCTCACCACAGTTAACATGCCCTCCCGCTCGCATGTGCCAGTGCGATGCCTAACACCGGTGCGTCTCCCTGATGCTCACCTGCGTGTACACGCCCAGCCTTACGCACGCTTCATGGCCCATGCCTCTGCTGCACAACACCCGTCGCCCACTAACCCTTGTAGCCCCACGAGCACACCCTATTGCCCCATGCACAATTCAATCACTGCACCTCGCTTGCCCATCACTTAGCTCATAAGCATCCTAACCCTTGTTGCCTCGCTCATCAGCGTGTGCGCTAGCCCCTTGCTACCTGTTTTGTGTTTGCTTGTCGTCCAAGTGTACAAAAAACATGAATATATTTTTCTTAATTATTAACTTGTTTTTATTCTCTTTAGATTTTATTTTTAGAATTATTTTTATTTAATTTTAGGCAAGTATGATTTTGTTTGTAGGAAAACATTTTGCATTATTTTTATTTACCTTAGATTTTATGATTATTTTTATTTTGTAAATTATTGTAAAAGGCCTTGGGCTCTTGGTGCAAACCAAGTTTAGGCATCCCTTTATAGTTTGAAAACCAAGTTTTGAGTATTGAGATATAGAGTTGAGAGGTTTCCCATTCCGTTACCCTACCCCCCCCCCCCCCCCCCCCCCCCCATTGTGTTATTATTTGTGTGATCAAACTTATGGTGCATTATTATCGAAGAATGCTTGTTTGGTTAGTCACCAAACTTGTGGAGTGTTTCAAGCCTCGAGTATAGTGAGAGTTTTATCTACTGATGGTTTCGACTTCAAAGCAAGCCGTATCCATAGTGTTACCAAGATAAGGTATCCAACTTCATCCATGTACTATAGACCGTTTAGGTTATTACTAAAACATTATCCACTTGTATATCGAATATATACTGTATATCAAATATATACACTGTATATTAAATATATACCGTATATAAAATATATACTGTTCCAGTTACATTAAATAACCTTGGATCTTAGTTTATTGGAATACGAGTGATACAAAGAAATAATAAAATAACTCTTTATTAAATAAATAAATAATTTGTTCATTAATTATAAATACACGAGGTAAGGGCACCAAACCCAACATGGGAGCCCTAGTTGGGTCTTCTTTTTGGGAAGAGGCTTTGGAACATCAAGTCTCCAGAGGATTTCTTGTCGCCGGGTAAAAGCCACATAGGCGTCTGATAACTCTTCATAAGAGAATATTTTATGGTCTAATTTGGATATTAATTGTGTGGAAATGTGAGGATCCTTGTTAAAAGACCATGGAAAATATGAGAAATTATTTATTTAGGTCCGTGAACCGTTAGAATTCTCAATTTCCTCAATTGGAATAAATTATGCTTAATTATTCACGTTTTTATTCAGGAATTGTAGACTTTGTTGAGGACAAGTTAAGTATTGCCAAAGCTGTGAGAGTGTTGCTGGAGCATGACTAAACGAACATTTATGCTGGAGCTTCAAGTCTCGGATGCCCTAACACATGTGACTGCCCAGTAATTCTTTGCATCTACTTTTCACTGCATCCGTACAGCTTTCAGGGGATGCCCTAAATTTTAAGGACCCGATATGTAAGGAAAAAATACCCTAGCCGCAAAAAGGGGGGACAGAACAGAGATCCATTTGGAGAGCATTGATTTCAAAGAACATTCCTTGTCTTGTCATCATCTGTTCATCGAAGAAGAAGCTGAAGGACGTGGACTGACTTTCTTAGCGTCACCATTTTTGGCTGAAGAAGCTTCCACTTTTCCGCTGTCTACTTTATTTATGGGCTCCATTTCTTCTCTACCCTCTATTCTCTTTTATTTCGTTATGAACTAAACCCAACCTTCGGAGGGGATGAGCTTGCTGTAACCTTGTGGTTTACTGTGCTTTAGTAACCTAGAATACTGTTTTAATAGAAGTGTTTTTATTCTTCCATCTCACTGAATTTGTTTAGCCAACTTATTGAGTGTGTATTGCTTGCTTGAGGCTTAAGAGAGTCCTTGTTGAGTATGATTGCTTCTATTAGCTTTAGATTTCTCTCATTTGAAGTAGGATGATGAGTATTCAGGGATGAGGCTCACCCTATTGTGCTTATAGGCTGATTTAAGGGAGTTGTGTTGAAGCATGTTTTAGGTATCTCGGGAGAGAACCACGCCAGTCTGAGCATTTAGTATTTTTAGGTTGCTAGAGCATAGTTAGAAAAAGGTGAAAGCATATGAGCGAATCCCCCCCAATATATCTTTAAATCGTTTCTTCATTACACATGTGTGTTTTCTATGTCGGATGCTTCAACATTGTATCGAAATATTTCAGCAGTTGTCCATTTACTGCTTTATAAATTTATTTTCATTGTTATCACAATATTCCAATCAAATTACTCCTTTAATTTTGCTTTTTGGTATTCTCAACTACCGAATCGAAATATAACTCAAATCCCTTAGAAGACGACATTGTTTGGTACTACAATTGATCGATTAGTGTATACTTGCACTATTTTTCTCCTAGTTGTGAGGAAGCGAACAGTGTCATCGACTCGGCAGGAAGACTTGGAATTTTGACATTTTCCAAGGGCAAGGAAAACGTCTTTGGGGGAGCCCTAGTTGGGTCCTCTGCTCGGGAAGAGGCCTTGGTACATCACGTCTGCAGAGGCGTGCTCATCTCCGATTGGAAGCCACATAGGTGTCTTCGACTCGGGAGGAAGCCTTGGAATTATGAGTTTTTTCCAAAGGGAAGGAAAACATCCAAGTGGGAGCCCTAGTCGTGTCCTCTACTCGAGAAGAGGCCTTGGTACATCATGTCTGCAGAGGCGTGCTCATCTCCGATTGGAAGCCACAGGCGTCTTCGACTTGGGAAGAAGCCTTGGAATTATGAGTTTTTTCCAAAGGGAGGGAAAACATCGAAGTGGGAGCTCTACTTGTGTCCTCTACTCGGGAAGAGGCCTTGGAACATCAAGTCTCCAGAGGCTTGTTCGTCGCCGAGTGGGAGCCACGTTCGCGTCCTCTACTTGGGAGGAAGCATTGGAATTTTGAGCTTTCCCAAGGTAGGAGAGGCACGAGGGCCACGTGGCAACTCCATACGACGTGAGATACTATTTGCCGTTTTGGGAGGCGCTGGGACTGGGCCCTAGTCTGCGAGGGCAGTAATCGCTACTTCGATATTTGTTTTGTCGTTATGTCGTGTGCATCTCGCGGTTAATACCATTTATAGTACGATGCATCCTTTCGTCTTTTTGTGGGATCGGTTGCCCTTCTCTCGAAGTGCCACCTGGATGGTTGAGTCGACGGTAGGGGTGCGTCCTTGCTTCTTTTTAATTGAGGACGTGTGTCTCTGTCAATCCCACCCACATCCATTTCGTACATTTAGCAATATGTCGGGAGTTTTTGGAAGTGACCCTATCCATGTCAACTCTCATTTAGAGGAGGATCCTCCCTCGACGATGGAGGAACTTTCTGAGGAGGAGGAGGAGCGGGAGCCATCAGAAGAGGGAGAAGAGGAGCATGAGCGATTGGAGGTTGAGCCCTCCGAAATTGAACCATCGGGGCTGTAATCCTTAGACGATATGTACTATGAGGACCCCCAGTATACAAGGCTTTACGATCCTCCTGACATCGCCGCGATGAACCGAGATGAACTCATCGCTACCATCCTTCGCCACAAGGAGAAGATCCTCGAACTGAGGGAGAGATGGGTTGAGGCGGATGGGGCTCGGCGGGGAGCGATGGCGATAGCCCGCAAATCCTTGTGGGGATGGAAGAAGCGAAAAAGACCTACAATGACCTTCGGTACCAAGTAGAGTACCTTTATAGGAAGTATGGTCCTTTCGGACCAAACGTCTAGGTCTAGGTTTCTTTGCACTTCCCCGTGTAATCATTGGCGGCTATTTCCACCTCTTTTTTGTAATTAGTGGAGCTTGTGGTTCCTCTGTTGTATGTTAATAAATCTCTTCTTTTTGTTATTCTTCTGTTGCACCATACTCTTGCATGACTTTCCTTTGGGCTTCTCGTTTTACTTTACACGCTTACATAGTTACGAGGATGGTCTCTAGCGGGGCTCCCCCTTTCTGACTGGCCGGTTTGAATTCCCAAGGGTGGTTTTTGCGTATGAACCAAATTACTCTTAGTTCAATAGCAGCCTGGGCTATGAAAGGAAGGGTGGGGCTTTAGGGGATGTAAATCCCGGAGCAGAAACGAGAATCGTGTTCATGAATTTAAGGAAAAAAAAATGACAACACAGTGAAAAACAAAAATAGGGAAGAATAAGTTTTCTCACCTTTGAAGACTATTCTTCATGTAAAGCCAATGAGACAACCACCACTGTCTTCCTTGCTATGACTCTCGATGAGGATCCTAGTTTGTGGTAACCAAATAGTATGCAAGAAAAAATGAGAGAGGCAAAGAGATTTCTTTTTGTTATGTTTTCTTTTGCAGGAAAAAAAAACAAGAACCCAACTGAACCCAACTGCAAAACTCTTTCTGCAATTTAACGAGCACCCCACGTCACTCCCTCACCACTCCCCTTCTATTTTGGGGGAGTTTTCTTTTTTTTTTTGTTTAATTAATAACCAAATTAATAAAATTAAATATTTAATTTAATTAATTAAATTAATAATTATTAGTCAAATTAATAATTAATAAATTTAATTAATAAATATTAATCTAATTAATAATTAATTAATTAAATCTGAATATTAATCAAATAAATAATTAACTATTTCACATTTAATTAAATATCACATATTTAATTAAAAACTATATATTTGAATCATATTCAAATTCATCTCTTTTATATAACCTATAGTTTTAATATGAATCCAATTCATATTAATTATTGTCTGAATCTCATGCAAATAATTATCTCACAACATATAGTATCAATTTTGAATTAATATCCAAAATTAATATATATTTATACATAATGTATCAATATACATTATATACATTCTCTTATATAAATTGAACATTTCAAATTATTTAATTATTCTTGATCCTTGTTTTATATGTTGTGAGCTAGCAAGGGGACGTCTACAGATCATAATCTCCAACAATACGAGATTAATTGGTCAAACTCATTAATCGAGTTAACCAACATTTGTTAATTGCGGGTCACTCCTCTAAAAACCTGCAACTGCACTATTCTCACTGCAGAATATTTTTGTGTCCACAGGTGTATGACCATTAACGGCAAGTCAATCCTTCACGAGTACTCGTAACTCTAGCGGGGTCAAATTACCGTTTTACCCCTGAGTTACGTCTTGCTCTTTAAATACCACTGCTCCTCTAATGAACAACCCGATTATGGTCCGACCAATAACCAGAAGTCCCTCTCGGGCTAGTGAGAGGGTGGGGCCCCTTGTTCAAGTCCCAGAGTCAGCACTTAAGGGAACACTGATCTACTCCCCTAAAGTCGGGAATGAGTGAATTCTATCTTGTGTAGTTATGTTCCCAGCTCCTCACTTGGTCTCGTCCCAAAAATGGTAGGAATGTTGAGTCGGTGATTCAAACCACTCTCACCCATACAAATCAAAGGACGAGTCCTCACGGGCAAGAGTCCATAACTCACTCAAGATTGAGAATGAGTTGCCTGATTATCCTATGAAATATCAATCTATTAGTCAACAGCGTTACATCTACAGATTGGCTATTTCATGATTCGGTCTTAGTCTGGTCTTATACAAACTCATTGTATTAGGATACCTCGACTCGCATGTCTACAAAGTGGATAAGGATGGGTACACACAAACGACTTGGATCGATTTGTTTGCATTTACAAAGTGGCCCGTATCCATAGTGTTGCCAGGATAAGGTACCCATCATTATCCATATACTATAAACCCTTTAGGTTATTCCCAGGACATTATCCACATGTATATCGAGATCAAATATATACCCAGTATATATATTGTCCCGGTTATATGATAATAACCTTGGATGTTTAGTTTATTAAATTTGGACAATACTTGTAAATTCAACAACAATTTGATTGAATAAGGAAACATAACTTTATTGAATATAAATTTGTTTTTACATAATTACAAACTACGAGTTCAGGGCAACACACCCAATAAGGCTCCCGTTTTCATCACCTCATTTTATGCGTTTGCTCACTATTGCAGCGTGCCAATCTCATCCCGTTCCATGGAGATTTTTCTCGGTTATTCTCGTCCAAGAATCGGGCACGATTTCTCCTACATTGGTCGTTTTTCCTTGATTATCGCTTGAAGGATTCGGAGCGTGCTCGTGCTGTGGCGAAGAAGAGGGCTCGCCTCGTATGGAGGCACTTCAAAAGAATGAATTTCTCTTTGGAGGGATTGAGGTCGCACGTGTCGTAGTTGGAGAAGAAGCTTGGCTTTTGTTTGAGATTTTGGAATGAAAATAAAAGATAGAGCGCAAATGTACACCCATCACAAGTAGTAAAACAAAATGAGTATTCCGAGTATCGATGCTCAAGGACAAATGAAGTCTTTTTATAAGAAATGTTAATGATCGGTGACTTTGTAATTGATTTAGGGGTAACAAATATCATGGATAATGTTGCTTTTGATGTTTTAAGATTCAATGCAATAAACTCAGCCCAGTTACTTGGAATTAGCTAAAAATATGCAAACTTTTTCCAACTAGGCGCCAGATGCCTCTCAATATTTTTCATCGGTTTTGTTTCGTCATCTCTTATGTCTGAGTGATTTTGAAGGCATAATTTCATCCCTAATATGTTTATTAGAAAATTGAACTTAATTAAATAAAAACCAACCGTAACCTTAGGTCGAGGTCCTATGTCTAGGCTACTCGAGCGAAATTCTTATGTCTAACGTATTTCTCTCCAAAGTTAAATCATTAAAGTTGTGGAAATGTATCAACCCTTTCAGTATTGATGCTTGGTTAAAACATTAATTTGCCAAATCAAGTTTTAATTTTATAAAACAACATGAATTGATAAAATAAGAGAAAACATGTACACCCCGCGTTCTCTGGCTCGTCTATTTTAACGTATAAATAGTGCCTTTGGATTTTTTCCTAAGCTGATGATTTTAATTCTTGGATTTTCTAATATTGGAGTCCTAATTTTGGGTAAACTAGAATTAAGTTCGTCGGATTAAGAGAAATTAGGTTTTCAAATTTTGGAGAGAGATTTTATTTCGATCTTAATTCAAGGTTTTGGAAATTTATTTATTTTTTTTAGACTTTATTCTTGGGTTTTAGAGTTAAAGTTAATTATCTTATTTTGGGTTGTTGTGAGATTTACTTTAACTAATAAAATGTAATTTTGGACTTCTTGTTGGGCCGATGGTTTTATTTAGTTGGATCTCCTTTAAAATTTGAGAATTTAGATTATTGGTTTTAAAACAAGGTTATTAAATAAAGAAAAGAAAAGAAAGAAAAATGGAAATTAAAGGATAAACAAAACAATGAAACCCAAAGTGTTCTATCTCATTCCTCCCCTTCTTTGTGTAGCCGCCGACACCCCCTCCCCCCCGAGTTCTCTTCGTCGGTGACATCTCAGCGGCCGGACCCTCCCTCTGACGACCCTATATCCACGGTGGTAGCAGTAGTGGTGTTCCTCAGCAACGACATCTTCTTCGACAGTAGCAACGACGTGAATCCGGCCCGTTCCATTAATTTCGATGGCTTCCTCCACGATTCGGTAGATCCACGGCCTCCACGAGTAGTGGCGCAACAAATCGCAGCAGCACGACCCGAGATTGAGCATTCCGCGACGTTCTCCCTTCCCCCGCACATTATTTTGTAGCAGAGTGAAAGTACAGCTCCTCCGGCGGTACCTTCGAGCAGCTTCGGTGACCTGCAGCGGCGTTGGAGTAGTGACACGACTTTGGTGTCGTTCGAAAGCAGGACAACTCGACAGTGAGACACACGAGCGGTCCCGATCTAGTGACCTTTGAGCGTCCCAATCAGTAGTGCGACGCCACTGTTTCTTTGCCACAAACAGACCAGCAGTGACGATTTTCCTTTTTCGGCTATGTTCGATGCTTACCCACACTCAGGCGGAGCTTGATTTATGTTACCCAATCTTGTTCAAAGCCATCCGAAGTCAGTTCGTGATACCCACCCCCTTCGACATCCATTCAACACTTACCCACACTCGAACGAAGGACGATTCGAGTTAACCATTGTTGTTCGATATCGGACAAGCAAGCGTGAAGCCTTCCGAACTTGGATTTTGAAGCCTGAACCTCCTGGGGGTTGACCCACTCTTAACCAAAGTGGGTTCGGTGTGAGTTATAACTTTTCGGCAAAGCTTAGGAGTGTTGGTTCTTTGTTGTAAGTAGTTTCTTACTTGAGGGATTGGTTGTTGTGTGCTGATATGATATTGTTGTTTGTTCGTGTGTCTATGTGTGATACTTGCATGATTGCTTGTCGTTGTTATCATTTAGTAAACGTCATTGTTAATAAAACTGTTGATATATCTTAGGGAAATTATGTGGTTGTGTGAATAAATTATAACCAAGTAATCTTGGATCGCTATGTTTGAATTGTGGTTATGTTCTAATTGGTTTTCATGATGAAAATTGTATACTGGTACTATAACCTGTTGTTTTGAAAGCATATTGAATATTTGTGAGAAATCAGTTGTGTTTGATGTATGCTGGGTATCTATTGATTATATTTTGGTTAAGTTGTTGGCTGTGCCTCTTTTGTGAACCATGCCTGTTGGAGCTGTTGGATCATGCTGGACTATTTTAAATTGATTGGTATTTACGTATGATCATTTTGGTGTATTGCATATTGGACTGTTATGAGATTATTGATGCATGAGGCATGGCGTAGTAGCAAGTAGGACTCTTGTGAGAGTTTCGAGGTATAATGAAGTGAGTGGATGAGTAACAGGGCCAGAGGGCTGGCACGCCACTAGTTGCGTATCGAGGCTCCAGGTACAAAAGTCGGGGATCGATACCCCAACTTTGGTAGAGACGAGTGTCGAGGCTCCAAGTACAAAATCGGGGGTCAACACGGTGATTCTATTGATGAGTAGTGTTGGGTCTTGATGTGGTGGCGGTTAAGGACCAACATGCCTAGTAGACGTCGAGGCCTTGAGGATAGATGCCAAGGATCGATGCACAGTTCGAGGACTTGGCCATGCGTGGTCAAGGGTTGAACGCTAAGCGCTGTAGAGAAGTGTTGATGCCTTAACTATGCGTGGTCAGGGGTCGGAACAACTCGAAGGAGTAAGTCTTGGAGGTAGAAAAAAGAGAACTAGTGAGCTTAGAGAATCTCGATGCCTTGGATATACGAGGCCAGGGGTCGGTACGACTCAAAGGAGAAAGTCATGGAGAAACAGGAAATAGTACTAGTGAGTTGAGATGTGACGGTGGATATGAATGTAGGTTGCATGTTTAGATGTATGTTTATTTTCTTATTATGTAAAGTATGATAAACTGATAAACATGTCGTTTGAACCTCTTTGTGATAAGCATGTTGTTTGTGCGTGACCTTCAGGTATGGACTGCTTACTGAGTACTGTGGTTGTACTCATCCCTCTTTTTCCCCCTCCAGTTTTGCAGGTATCGAGCTAACTTTTGGGATGATGATGACAAGGAAGAGACTTGGCTAGAGAGACCATTTAACGCTTCGTTGTTAAGTTCCAATTTGGATAGGATAGTTATAGTTGTTTATTTGTAACTTGAGTCTGCTATTAGATTAATAAATTGGGTTGTTAAGTTCCATTTTTAAAGAATGTTTTAGGGCTGACAGTTCCCTATTCTTTTGAGAACATTAAATGTTGTTTATCTACTTGAACTTTGATGATGTGATATATTGAGGATATTTATCAGGATAATACATTTGTTCAAGCTGAATTTGACTTAGCCTTTACTTTGCTGCTATTCGAGAAAGTTAGTTTTGTGTAGTGGATAATTTGTGATTAGTGATGTTTTTGGTGAAAAGTTTCTATAAGGTTGAATTGTTAGTAAATTATTAACTGAGAAGAATTTGAGTTTCGTCAGAACATTAGTATTGTTTGTTTTGTTTAGCGCAAGCTTTTGTAAGTGTTATTAATCAGAGTAGCGTAGCGGAAGCGTAGTAAGAATTTGTCATAGTTTGTATTTCTAGTGGTTTAATTCTCTAGTACAAGTGATACTTTTTTTAGTGGCTTTTAGTAACAATCCCTGTTGGAATGTTGAAAATCCTGGGGCGTTATAAAACACCTTTTGCCTTGTTGGATTTTCAAAACTTTGCTAATCATCCAGAATCGGGCTTGGGAAAATAAATTTAGTTCATAAATTTAAGAGGAAAAACATAATTTAACATTGATGTAAACAAGAGACATGATTAAAAGATGAATCGAATTAAAACAAGCTGAAAATGGTGGAGTTGTAACCTGAGTGACCCTAACCCGTTCTCTTTCAAGATTGGGGAGCAATACTCGGTCGATTACACAAGATTGTGTGATTACAACTTTGTAATGAGAGAGTGAGAGAGAGACGATATCAAAGAACTTGCTAGAATTTTAATTGGATAAGATCAAACTTACAATTGAAGAATAACAAGCTGAAAAATAAAGGATGAACTTGAAATAAGCAAAGTTCAAAACAATAACAACTCAAAACTTAAAAGGAGAACGTAAATAAGCTGAGAGTAAAGTGTCTAAAGCTGAAATAATCACTTTAGGATGATTATTAAAGTGAGGGGAGTTGATGTATTTATAGGAACTTCAAGGCGGTTAGAAGGTTGAGACATTTATGGAGAGTCATCCCTTTAAAACATCTTTTAGTTGGTTTGTTGTTGAATTAGCAATCATAAATGCATGGAAGACACATGGAGGGGCTTGAGAAAGCTTCAAAACTGACCAAAACTTGCATTTTACATTAAGGGCAATCTCGGGATTGGGGAAGGTGCCAGATGCCTAGCTCTGTATTTTTTTGCACAAAATTGTAATTTTTATTAGAAATCAACTCTAAAGTATGTAAAAATGTCCTATATGCATGTATAACCTAAGATAACTCCAAATGAAAGGGTTTGAGCACTATAATAAGCTTAAAACATAGTTTTCTGAGTGTAAAACGGTAGAAAACAACACCAGTTTAGCTTCTTTTTACCCTTGTAAACAAGGAAAATCAGCTTTTAGAGGCATTGGAGACCTTCTTAACTACCCTAACCCGGTTTCTTTTTTTTTTTTATTTTGTAACCGGCACACACCACCATTCTCGTGCCACCGCGCATGGTACCTATAATTCATTACCTTTAGCGAATAAAAAGAAGTTTCGTTTTTTGTGCTTACTATATTTCTTGTGTTCACGTTCAATTTTCTGGGTTTCGCCCCCATTCCGGTGGTGATTGTGTATAATCTTGTGTTCACGCGCCGTAATGGTGGGGTGGGTGTGTTTCCATGCTCCCATGCGGTGCACGTGTCATAGTTCCTCTTAATTGGTCCCCTTCCAGTTTACCCGTGCAATCGAACGCTTTAGCCAACGCGAGAAACATGTCCAGGTTGTCTCCTTGGCTTCCTTTCTTCTACTATCACTTCATTTCAAGCGACCAAAGTTAAGGCTAGTAGTTAGTGCCATAACTGCAACCGTCTTCTTCCTTGTTCGTAGGGGGTTCGACCCTATAAAAAGATCCATCCCCTTCTTAATGCTCCCTGCTTTTTATGGTTGGGGGGGGGGGGGAAGAGGAATTGTTCTGCCATCGACGATTGTCCACGTGACACGAGCAGATTCCCTCTTAGAGAGGACGAGCTTGCCGTGGAGGTAATATGGTTGAGACGTGCCTTGGCCAACATGAAGAGTCATGCTCACTACCAGGCGAATCAAGCTGAAAACTTCCACCATGCCCACACCATCCTTGACATGAAGAAGGTAGAGTTGGAGATGGAAGTCGAGGTTCTCCGTTCCCAAAACGAAGCATTACGTGAGTGTGTTTCGACACTAGAGCACGCCCTCATTATTGGTGTCGAGGCCTGTGACGGCGCGACGGTTGGCCGACCGAGGAGGAACAATCATCGTCGGTCCTTTAGGAGGGGCTCTACCAAGAAAGCATCCGTCTTGGCTCGAGGGCGGTCCCGTCGTCTGAGGTTGTCATTCTTTCGGAGGGCAACTCTCACTCGTTCAGATGTTCAAGGTGTTCGACCACCTTTAAGGGAGAATGATACCAAAGTTTTTGTATGTTTGCACTTCTATGTAATTCTCCTTTCTATTAGTGAGAGGATGGTTCACCTTCTTTGGTTCTTTCCTTGAGTCTGTGCACACATACGTTTATAAATTTTTTCTTTTCTGTTTTTTTTTTTATGTTCTATGAAATGGTGCTAGCTTTGTTTTGCTCTGCTCGACCTAGGTTCTAGGGAGTTGTGGTTATGTTTCCATCCCTGGCCAAGGTTGTGACCTATTCGTGGAATTGTCATGGTACTGGGTCTTACTGTACCACACAAATTCAAAAAATAGAAAAACAAGATTTTCCATGTCATATAATCATAAAAAGATGTGTACATACATTTGGAGGTGCTCGATATTCCATGGGTGGCGTAGAGTTTTACCGCATGTCTTCCTGGGTGTAGGCTCCTAGTCGGATAATGCTAATTACACAGTAGGAGCGCTTTCAGTTAGAGCCGAGTGCCCCATTTGATCGGTCCTGTGTGTTCAAGATCACCTTTATGAGCTATAGAGTCCAGATGTCGAAATTGCGCTGCTTCACCCACGAATTGTAATATGAGGCTGCTCGACTTTGATGGTGAGCCAGCGAAGCCGAGTAGCCTCTTTGTGTTGCTCCAATAGATATATGGAACTCTGAATCCCTTGCTGGTTATGCTCTTCCTCAAAATCCTTTATCCTGTGCGTGGACAGCTTCATCTCTACGAGCATCACTGCTTCCATATTAAAAGAGAGGAGTATGGGGTCTCACCGGTGGAGGATCGAGCATAGTTCTATATGCCCAAAGCATGTTGGGGAGCTCTTCGGCCCAGCGGCCCTTGAGCCTTTCCAGCTTTGCTTTTAGGATCCTTTTGATAATCTTATTTACAGCTTCAACCTACCCATTGGTTTGTGGATGGGCTGGGGAAGAGCTGAGGTGTTTGATCCCCACTTCTGAGTAGAACCTTTTGAAGTTAGTGTTGTTGATTGCTTGTCGTTGTTTGAGATAATGGGTGTGAGGTGCCCCGAACTAGCACATAATGCTCTTCCACACGAAGGTAGTTACCTTATGCTCGGTGATCGTTGCGAGCGTTCCGCTTCTGCCTACTTCGTGAAATAGTCAACTGCCACCACCGCGAACTTGGTATTACCTTTCCCCATGCAGAGTGGACTGATCAGATCGATGCCCCACTATGCGAAGGGCCAAGGGGCAACGAGGTTAGTCCGCTGCTCCGGCAATAGCTTAGGTACGATGACTGTTTTCTGGCATCGGCTAAGGAATGGTTAAGGAAGAAAGGGAAGAAATGAAAAGTGGTGAGAGAAAATTAAAAAGAGAAGAGGATAGTGGGAGCAAAAATGGAAAGATATAGAAATTGAAAAACGGGTTAAGGGGTGACTACTAGAAAGCCACGTAGGTGGGTAAGAAAAGAGATAAAAAAATGAATAGTAATAATAAATAAATAAGTATATAAAATATATATAAATTATGATTCACGTGAAACGATTTTTTTTTCATTTCCATTTTTCCACTAACGTGGCTATATATTAACCACTTTTTTTTTATTGTTTTCTTTCTTTTCAATACCCTCTATTTTCAATTGATTTCTCCCTCTCTTTTTTCCCTCTCTTTTCTTTTCTCGTGCTTTCTGTTTCTCTCATTTCTTCTCTTTACTCTTACCATCTTTCTTTTTCCATTTAATCTATTCTTAGACTCGATTATCATTTATTCTCTCGGTCTTCTTGTAGCTCTCCCCTCTCTCTCGTGGAATATTGGGATGAAACTTTAGATTTTCTTCTTATTTTTTTGTTCTATAAGTCGGCCGATCAGTCGGTTCCTTTGATATTGGAAGATCCGATCAACCGACTAATCGATTTTTCACTATGAAAATTCGACATCGATCGACTCATCCAATAAACTGACCGACCGACTAATCGATTTAGTCTGTGGATCGATTTTTCGGCTTGGTTTGATCACCCCTACCCTTGACATAGGATCTTGCAGGCTAGCACTCATCTGCCCAACTGGTCTCCACAGACGCCTTCATGTACCTTGCTAAGCACGTACTCTGCCTCTTTGGGAGTTTCATGGCCAATACACCAACAATGAACGATTCTTGTATGAGTTTGAGGATTCGTAGCGAGTGATGGGTTTGTTACCCCCAGCCCTGAGTTTGCTCTATACTCGTTTGAAGATTTATTCCTTCATAAGGTCCAGCTCTTCAAGTTGACCCCCACGTGGGATTCACTCGGGTGGCTGGACGTCTCGGTGTTAGTGCGAGATTCCACGTTTAAGCCAGTCGCCTAACGTCAGTTTCGGTTCCTGTTAATCTTGTGTCAGAGGTATTGCGAGCCCTTGGGGAGTTCGAGCCCCACGAGGGGGTCCTCGTTGATGAGGCATCATTTTGCTTGACTCAAGGCTCTCCCTTAGCCGTTTCACCTACATCCACATTCCTGTTTGGAAAATTGAGGGTTATCTCAATTCGTTTAGTTAAAATTAAATCGATCAATCTTCTGATCTGAGCAGGCATTTGGGCATTCATAGCCCGTACTTCGCTCCGAAACATGGAGTTCTTACGATGGGGGTTTCCCACCTTTCGCTTTCCAAGATGACCAATAGGGCAAAGATGGTTTACAGTGTCTCAGGCCTTCCTGATCTTGTGTGGAGTCGGAGGGGTTAGGCTACCTTGTCAACGAATTTGTCGCACCAATGATCCTTGTTGATGGATTGTTCATAGGATGACTTCTTCTCGAAAGCCATTCTCTTAGTATCTTAGTGTAGAGAACTGGTTTTCATTTGGCTTGAAAATGTCATCCCACAGACGACGCCAACTATTGACGGTAAATTTCGGAGAAGGTCCACGTGTCCCTCGGATGAGTGTTAGTGCCAATGAGTATATGAGCCTGCAACCAGAAAACTCGACCTTGGTACAGTGTCCCGCCTAATACATTCTGAAGTCCAAGTTAGTAATCAGAGTAAGAAAATAGGGTAGATACCTTATGGTTTCAGTGGCATGTTTTTCACCTTTTTCCTTTTTTTTTTTTTGGTAAAGGTGGGAGTTTTTCCCTTTTATAGGCGCAGATGGCCAACTAGGAAGGACAACGGTTGAAGTGATAGGGGTGTACCGGAGTGTACGTGGTCCTGAAAGTGGAGTGTGCGCCCCGACAATCAGTGGGTGGTGCTTCTGTCTGCAGGCCTACAACCTACAATCTGCGGGTGCCAAGTTGCAGTCCTTGATATCCTCTTTGTATTGCGGTGGTGGCGACACACCCACATGCCAACGCAGGGTATAGTGGTAATCGTCAGTGATCCCGAACCTTGCCGTCATTCTAGGGTTTGGACATGTGTGCTGCTCAAACTTACCCTCAACATAATGTTTATTTTGATTAGAGAAAATATGGGAAATTTATTTTTGTTATAAAATGAAATGATTTAGAGTATATTATTGAAGGCAGAAAATTAGAGGCAATAAATTAATTGGGCCCATGAGATATTATTGTTTGAGAATTTAAAATATATCATATTTAATATGGGAAATTCAAATTTGGAAACATTTAATCAAAAATGAAATCTAAATATTAAAATAAAACACCAATCTTATTAAATAAAAAAGTAATTGTTTGATCAAGAAATTGACCAAGCTGCGAACCTCGGCTCGGAAGGTAGGCTGACCTGACGAACGAACTGGTACTTGCTGGACGATGACCTACAAAAACACTTCGATGCCCAAGTCAAAAAGAATCCAAGCTATATCTCAGAGAGAAATATAGTGTTCGGGTACCTGAAAATGAAGCAAATGGGTTTCATTTATTGGCGAGATATCCAACAGTGTCCCCAACAAGGTCTCAACGAATTTTTAAGGTAACTGTAAATCGTGGCGTGTTGGATTGGAGCCTATCGGAAACCGGGGCTGAGTTGAAGATAAGCATGTTAGTTCGACCAAAATTGGAACAAGACTCAAAGAAGCTTGGTCGGCTTGGCTATGTAGGGCATCAGATTAAGGCATATAAGATAGCACCGAGGTAATGAAACATAAACCTTATCGAACAAAAGCCACGTGTAGCTTTTGTTCTTCAATCAAGACGAGCCACATGTGGGCTGAAGATCACCTCCAACAGTAATAAAAGAGAACAATCTTGGTATTAGTAAAAAAAATAAAAATTAAATCTCTTAATCTCAATATGTAAAATATGTAAAATATGAAGACACAACCTATTTCAAAAAATAGTTTTGAAAATGACCCACAAAACACATTTCTTCATAAATTATTGGTTAGGTTGTGTTGGGTTATGTTTATGCAAAAAATGTGACGGGGTATGACCTGGTCAAGGTCGGCCACAGGGAAGAGCTCGACCTACTCCAAGTATGACCATCGGGAGAGCATGACCTGCTTTTCAGGTATGACTGCGGGAAGAGCTTGGGTTTCCTTGGAAAGGGATAACCAGCTCAAAGGGTCAAAGTCGGCTGACTGGGATGAGCTGGTGTCAGGAATGAGCTGAAAGGCCACTTGGCGAGGAAAGACCTGCACAAGGGAACAAACACTTCGACGCTCAAGTCAGTTTTGAGTCCGACCTTAGTATGGAGGCCGAGCTAGAATACGATACCTGACTGAAGAGTGAAGTGCTCTATTTATAGGTTGAGGTACCCGACAAGGAATCCGACCAGCGGTTGAGCATGTCGGGACCAAGGTCGACCTGTCGGGAGTAGCTATTCCAGTTCATACTCTTGTCATCTGGAATTTGACTAAGTATGGAAGGTCGTTCTTCCCATGAATGATCTTCAGGGAAGACCTTCAGATCGGCCTTTAGGGAAGGCCTCAGGTCGGCCATTAGGCAAGGCCTTCAGGTCGGCCCTCAGGGGAGCTCTTCAGGTCGGCCGTCAGTAGAGCTCTTTAGGTCGACCCTCAATGGAGCTCTTTAGGTCGGCCACTTCAGGTCGACCACCAAAGGGAAGACCTCCAAAGTTGGACATTTTTTCTGTCCTCCACGTGGCAGTACGATTTTCAACCCCTAAACATTGGCCCCCTCTCTGGCTGGTCCGAGTTCGACCTGGCAGAGAAGTTTTTCCTGGGTTTGAAAATTTGCCTAAGTGGTGACTTCCGTCTTTCGAGATTGAAATAGATCACATGTCAGATGTCGAACAACATATAGTAGGTCAAACATCGAACATAGTGTTATGGTCATGACTTGAGCCGACTTTGAGAAACTTATCTTAGACTTGCCATGTTGATTAAGTTTGGTATTTGAAGAAGCTTGACCTAAGTTGGGCGCTGAGGAGTTTGATGTAAGAGCTGAGAAGCTCGACCTAAGCTGGATGCATAGGAGTTGGAGTAAAAGCTGAGAAGCTTGGCCTAAGCTGGGCGCTTAGGAGTTGGAGTAGGACATGCATACTTTGTATTGGGTAAATTCAATCTCATCTTTGTCGTTTCGAACTTGTCGTAATTTTCGTACATCGCACCTCGAACTCGTAAGTTAAGAGGTTTTAATTTTTTCTTATCAAATTACATCGCACCTCGAACTCGTAAGTTTAGAAGTTTGAATTTTCTTGTCAAATTACATCGCACCTCGAACTCGTAAGTTTAGAGATTTGAATTTTCTTTTGTCAAATTACATCGCACCTCGAACTCGTAAGTTTAGAGGTTTGAATTTTTTCTTGTCAAATTACATCGCAGCTCGAACTCGTAAGTTTAGAGGTTTGAATTTTCTTCTATGGAATTACATCGCACCTCGAACTCGTAAGTTTAAAGGTTTGAATTTTCTTCTATGGGATGACATCTCACCTCGAACTCGGAAGTTTAGAGGCTTGAATTTGGTTTTGAATTGTACCTTGGCACTTATGCCATGTGGGAGTACTTGGCCCTTACTCGAATGTAGGTCGGCAGCCTCTAAGTTGGATCTGCCATGGTGGATGAAATATGATCAAACAATCGAAGTTCTTCATTTGGATGAGGATGAGCTGTCTGATGGCAGCTCTTCCTCTAGCCGGGGATGAGTTGAGATGAAGCTCCTCCTCTTGGCGAAGTTGAGTTTATCTGATATGAAACTCTTCTTCTAGGCGGGGATGAGCTATCTTGATAGCTCTTCCTCTAGCCGGGATGAGCCAAGATTGAGCTCTTCCTCTTGTCGGGATGAGCTGAGATGAAACTCTTCCTCTTGGCGAGGTTGAGTTATCTGATATGAAACTCTTCCTCTAGGCGGGAATGAGCTATCTTGATAGCTCTTTCTCTAACCGGGGATGAGCTGAGATTGAGCTTTTGCTCTTGCCGGGATGAGCTGAGATGAAACTCTTCCTTTTGGTAAGGTTGAGTTATCTGATATGAAACTATTCCTCTAGTCGGGAATGAGCTGAGGTTGAGCTCTTCCTCTTGTTGGGATGAGCTGAGATTGAGCTCTTCCTCTTGCCGAAATGAGCTGAGATGAAACTCTTCTTCTAGGTGGGAATGAGCTAAAATGAAGCTCTTCCTCTAAGCGAAGTTGAGCTAAGATGAAGCTCTTCCTCTAGGCGGTGAATGAGCTGAGATCGAGCTCTTCCTCTTACCGAGATGAGCTGAGATTGAGCTCTTCCTCTTGCCGGGATGAGCTGAGATGAAACTCTTCCTCTTGGGGAGGTTAAGTTATTTAATGGTAGCTCTTCCTTTTGCGGGGATGAGCTGAGATGAAGCTCTTCCACAAGGCGGGGATGAGCTGAGATGAAACTATTCCACAAGACGAGGATAAGCTGAGATGAAACTCTTCCTCTTGGCGAGGTTGAGTTATCTGATGGCAGCTCTTCCTCTAACCGGGATGAGCTGAGATGAAACTCTTCCTCTTGGCGAGGTTGAGCTACCATCGTTTACACATCGATCGCCTAGCTCGGTCTTTGAAAACATCTAGAAGATCCCCGTTGAGACGTGGATATTAGATGATTTTTACGTGTCATAGCTTTGTTTGGTAGGAATGACTTAAAATGTCCCTCCCCACAGACGACGCCAAATGTTTATGCAAAAAATGTGACGGGGTATGACTTGGTCAATTAGGTCGGCCACAGGGAAGAGCTCGATCTACTCCAAGTATGACGGTCGGGAGAGCATGACCTGCTTTTCAGGTATGACTGCGGGAAGAGCTTGGGTTTCCTTGGAAAGGGATAACCAGCTCAAAGGGTCAAAGTCGGCTGACTGGGATGAGCTGGTGTCAGGAATGAGCTGGAAGGCCACTTGGCGAGGAAAGACCTGCACAAGGGAACAAACACTTCGACGCTCAAGTCAGTTTTGAGTCCGACCTTAGTATGGAGGCCGGGCTAGAATACGATACCTGACTGAAGAGTGAAGTGCCCTATTTATAGGTTGAGGTACCCGACAAGGAATCCGACCAGCGGTTGAGCATGTCGGGACCAAGGTCGGCCTGTCGGGAGTAGCTATTCCAGTTCATACTCTTGTCATCTGGAATTTGACTAAGTATGGAAGGTCGTTCCTCCCATGAATGATCTTCAGGGAAGACCTTCAGATCGGCCTTTAGGGAAGGCCTCAGGTCGGCCATTAGGCAAGGCCTTCAGGTCGGCCCTCAGGGGAGCTCTTCAGGTCGACCGTCAGTAGAGCTCTTTAGGTCGACCCTCAGTGGAGCTCTTTAGATCGGCCACTTCAGGTCGGCCACCAAAGGGAAGACCTCCAAAGTTGGACATTTTTTCTATCCTCCACGTGGCACTACGATTTTCAACCCCCAAACAGGTTAGAATCGTCAAGAACGACTGGTTCAATTTGATTTGTTGAGGTTATATGTGTTGTTGTTTTTTTTTTTTTTGGGCAAGGTTATATGTTAGTGTATATTGCAAGAAAGGTTGAACAGGAATCTAGATGATTGAAGAGGACAGGTTGCTAGTTCACGTATCTATTTGTATCCATTTGTTTATCTATGAATTTAAGGTTGCAATTGTTCTCTCCCATGATTGCAAATGAGGATGGAAAATAATTTGGCACTCAAGGGTTGATCTATATTGTTGAGAATCTTAATGGCATGTAAGTTAAGGTACGAAAGTATTCTTTATTACTTGTTTTCTGCAATTTGGGATCGAATGCTGGTGATTTTTTTTTTTTTATTAATTACATCTCATAGATGGTTTTTGTGAGATTAACAGGATTTTCTGTCGAGTGAGACTAGATTTAGAGTGTTGTTGATATGTTGAATAAGTTGGTTAGCATAACTTTTTAGACTTTATATATTCTCTATGCTCTCTTTTGCTCAAACTCATCAAGAATTTCTTTGTTTAGTGCGGTGGTGTAATATATTCTTACACTCATAATGTAAGAATATGAACCCATTGTGCATGCAACATTTTCTTTTTCATCAAAACAAGTATGGGTTGGAGAAAAGATCGCAAAGTCTTTTTACCAAGTATGATTACTTGGCGTTGAAGGAGTAGCTTGTGGAAGCAATAGTTTGAGAAACGAGAATGTTCACGGAAGAGTTTTAGTGTAGCTTCAACGTATACGAGGTATGATATCTTATTCCAATCACCTCCTCCCCCAATTAATATGTTAGGATTAGCTTCAAGTGGGCTTCAATGACAGTTTATAATTGTCATTAACTTAATTTACAACATTCATGGATTAATGCATCAAGGAAGAGAAGAACATGACAGTTTTTGAATTTTGTCATTAAAACATTTACAACTACAATTATAATTTGTCATGAATAAATATTTTATCACAATTTTAAAATGTCACAAAAACTTATTTGGTGATAATTTATAACTGTCACTTAAACTATAAAATTTTTTGTTCTCATGTCAACAATAACTTAATAACGACAGTTTATAATTGTCACGAAATGCTTTTTAACGATAGTTTATAATTGTCATAAAATGTATTTTAACGATAATTTATAATTGTCGCAAAATATTTTTTATCATCTATTTATAAACGACAAGAAAAACATAATAATGACTATTTATAACTGTCACAAAAACTTTTATAGTGATAGTTTTAAAAGTCAACATTTACAGTTTTAACGATCAAGAAAATCTTTATATTGACAATTTTTAATCGTCATGAATGCCTTTATAGTGACAATTTTTATTTGTCACAAAACGATTTTCAATAACATTGTTTTAGTATCAAAACATATTTTGTTGACAACTATAATTATTTATGTTGTTTTATAACGGTCATAACTATTAAAACAACAACACTTTTAAAATGTCACATATTGATACTATTTCAATAACAAAATAAAATTGTCACGAAATATTTTTTCGATAAGCTTTTTTCCACAATTGTACCTAATACCTGTCAATTATACGTATTACACATACAAAAGCATATATATAAAGAAATCTGTAAACCAAGAAGTCACATGCATACATAAATAAAATATTAACATGTACTTGGACCAAGTATTCACATATACATAAACCAAATATTTACATATACATAAATCGCTAACTCAACATAAATGGCCCATAAATCACATAGTTACAATCAAGCTTCTACACGTCGGTTCTTACAAGACCTAAAAAGTAAAACAGTATCAAATATTTGTTCATAACAAAGTAATTGGGAATGGTCAAATTATAGTATTTGTAGCTAAATATATTACTATTCAATGAAATAAGAGTCGATACCCCGTACACGTCCAAGGTATGCCAAAATTATTTCCTGAACATCCTCTTTCTCAAATTGTTGCTCCCACAAACTACTCCTCAACAAAATAGAACAAACAATTACGAAAATATTAATATGAACTCATACATTGCTTTCTAACTCATGTCCACTACAAATAATCACACTCTAACCAGCATGTTTTTCACTTAACAATCAATGCTATGCAAAATCCCACGGAGCTAGGACAAAAATAAAATTTTCGAAATAACGAAACTGACTTCATTCATACTTCACCGTCATGATGAAGAAGGTTGATTGGAACTATGTGATTTATCGGTTGTTTTTGTTGAGTTAGCGATTTATGTATATGTAAATATTTTATTTATGTACATGGAATTTATGTATGTTTGAATACTTAGGTTTATATATATGTCAATACTTGGTTTATGTATATGTCAGTATTGAGTTTATGTATATGTGAATACCTTATTTATATATATGTGAATATTTTGTTTATGTATATGTGACTCCTTGATTTACATATATGTTTATATATATGTTTTGTGTGTGTAATAGGTATAATTGATAAGTACTAGGTACAATTGTGGAAAAAGTTTTATCGAAAAAACATTTTGTGACAAGTTTATTCCATTATGAAAATAGTATATATATGTGACATTTTAAAAGTGTCATTGTTCAATAGTTACGGCAGTTATAAAAGAATATGAACAATTGTAGTTGTCTAACAAAATATGTAAATATTTTATTGTAGTTAAAACTGCTAATATTGATTGTTAAAACTATCACTATAAAAGTTTTAGGTGATAGTTATAAATAGTTATTATTACGTTTTTCTTAACGTTTATAATCCGTCATTAAAAAATATTTTGTGACAATTATAAGTTGTCTTTAAAAAGCATTTCGTGACAAGTATAAACTATTGTTGCTAAGTTTTTGTTGACAAGAGAACAAATTTTTATTTATTTATTTATTTTTTTGCCAAACCGAGCATAGCTCAAGTAGTGAAGGCATCTATCTCTGACCGAAAGGTCATGAGTTCGAATCTCCACCCCCACATGTTCACCGTTCTCAGTGAGCATGTATAAAAATTCCACATAAAAAAGATAAGAGGCCTTACAAGGTTTATATTTTTAGATTCAGCCCATGAATCTTCATAGTTTATTAACAAAAAAGAAAAAAAAAGTTAAAGCATAAATAGTAAAAGAAAAAAAAAGTAAACAAAAATATGTTAATTTTTAGTGAGGAAGAGTTTCAAGGGTCCGAAAAAGGGGGCAACTCAAAAATAGTAAGTGGAAAGAGCCAAGTTTAAGGTTCTTTTGAAAGAATTTAGGGTAGACTGCCATTAAAATCATATATAAATTCCCTCTCTATACTTTTCCAACACACAAAACAAATCTCATACACAATACAATCAAACAAAGAGAGTTTGTCCCAAAGAAAAACTTTGAGATCCATTCTTATAAGCACTTTGAAGATCAAACCCCAATTTGAAAGAATATGGCAAAGCAAGTTAGAAATCTAAGGAGCTGGATTGATGAGGTTGCTCCATCTACACTCATTTCCCCTAAAAAACCTTCCACTGTTCCTTCATTGGAACCCATCATAGAAGAAACTCCACAGGAATACCACGAAGCTTCATAAACTAATCCAACCACATTATATTTTGCCTCGTCTTCTCACTCCATATCCATGGCGGTCTTCAAACCCTAGTTTTTTGGATGCCAAGAATGATTTCGGTCTATAATTTATCTTTACGAACATTTCTTGTCACGTGATTAAATTTGAAGAGTCGAAGAGATCTTACGGGAACTACTATATTATTCAAAACCAGATCCATGCGGAAGATGACAATATTGATCATCTAAATGATCAACAAGCCCGTGGGCGATCATTCGAGTGGATGATCCGAGAGAATGAATTAAAACGAAAAACATCAAAATTTGTACTATAATGTACATAAAGATCAATAAAAATCTTATTAAGCACATTTCATTTTGCTTGAAATCTATGTGTACAAAGTCATGGGAGGGAAAAATTACATTCAATTATATTCGTCTTCAGATATTTTTTTTTTCCATGATCGCTAGATTTTATGGTCAAGCTAAAGATTTTATATTGTATATTGTAGACAAAGATTAGTTGAATTTCTGATGCTTTGTGAATTATTGGATCTAAATGCAATTTATTTATTCCTAGTATTCTTTGAATTTCTATATTTTATATATAATTAACCAAGACCTCATTTAATAACTATAGTTTTTTCGTATTATGTTTTTTAAAATTATTGTTGATTTCTCAAAATTGTTTAGCAGGCCTCATTTTAATTCTTAACGAAATTTCAAAAACAAAAAATAAGTTTTTAAAAATTATTATACTAAAAAAAGTGTTTAAAAACTACTTTTATTGGTTTATAAATTTCTACAAATAAAAAACAAAATTGTTGACAAATGGGTCTTTTTTTAGTAGGATAAGTGGTAGGGAGATTCAAACTCATGATTATTTGGCGTATATATCAACTATCGTTGAGCTAAATTTATATTAATTTGTTAATTTAGTTTTAAAAACTAAAAAGAGAAAATTAGGTGAACTAGAACACTGATAGATATTTGACATTAATCTCCATAGATTTATAAGCGAATCTTGAAAGTATTTGGATGAGCTTCAACAATAAATTAAAACCACCTCTTACAATAATGGACAGGGACTCGTCCCCTCACACCAGCGAAAAATAATGAAGAATCTGTAGAGTGTGTAGTTGAAACATGAATCAATGTGGCTGACGCCATTTTTTCAAGAGCTTAATAATGAGCCTCGTAGTAGAGTCAAACAATAACTATACAGGCCTCTTGCACACTTACAGACTGTCGAGTCCTTTAGGTCAAACTATGGTATTAATCTTGACCAAGAAAGGTCAGACTGAGTTTACAGGTTACCTTTAGTCGAATTTGAAAGGTCAGACATATCTTGTCCGAGATTATGAGTTGGGATCTTGCATACCGATCTTTCATGACTCTCTACGTCGTGACTGGTCATATTTTACCCTTCAACACTTATAAACACTATTTTTATTTATATATTTTTTGGTTTGAAATATAATTTTTACAGGAAGTTCGAGAGAATGGAAAGTGAGAGGAAGAAAGAATAGTTTTGTAGGGAGAGAAATGTTAGAGATATATAAAATTAAATTTCAAAGATAAAATAATTTTATTAGAAAGGAAGATAGAAATTACTATGAGAGAGAAAATAAAAGCCATAAAGAGGAAAAAAAATTAAGATTGATTAGTAGTTAGGCTTTTAAACTTCTAATTTGAAAAACATTTTTAAAGATTTTTTATTGATAATTCAAGAGATTATCAAACAACCTCATGTTTTTAATGAAAAATATAAAGAAGAAATGAAAGAAAATAAAATAGTTCTCATATATTGCTTAAAAATATAATAGTTAATTTTTTATTATATTATAACTAAAATTAATCATGGAGAATAAATTTAACTCATTTGCAACAAATAGTATGTTTGGAAAATTCAAAACTGAATAGACACGGAGATAAAAATTAGAGAATTAAAAGTATAATTTAATATATTTTTCAAGGTGAGGAAACTACTTTAGAATCTAAAGTAATTTTTTAATCAATTCTAGGTAACTTATAATAATTAGTGTATATTTTATTTAAAAAGTGTGACCTAATAAAATATTGAAATTTTAAAATAAAACAAAAGGAAAAGTACCTCTTACACACTTTTATTAATCGTTGAAGTAATAATAATCATTTAAGATAAAGTGTAAAGCACCGTTTTTTTAATAAATATTGTCGGATATTAACATCTTCCCTACCCATAATCATGATCTCTCGCTAATCTGATCTACTTTTGTATAGTCCATTATTTAGTTGATAATTAAAAAAGAAAAAAAAACAGTAACTTCTAACTAAAGGTGTTATCTAGAAATTTGAATTTATGAGATTTCGTCAAATTCTCACCATCGTATAGAATAAAAGGTATCAACAAACCTGGAAGATCAAATAGCACTAAATATCAGTATGATTCTTACCACACAGACTCCAAATGTTTAAGTTAGAATTAGAATAGTCGAGTATGGAGAGTAGTGAGAAGGCAATGCTAGTTATTAGGTAAGAGAGACGCCATATATTTTTATAGGGTACCTGCAGTGAAAGGGTATCATTCAAATTTCGTAGATATTTTTATCCTCCTATATGCAAAGATCTTCAAGATAGTGATGAATCTCATTTTTAGATCGGATGCTTGTTTGAGCGTCGTTTTTAGCTCTAATAACGTATTAATATTCATGTAAGTCTATCTTAAAATATATTGGCTATGAGATTAGTAATCCACTTCTATTATAAACTCTTATTAGGTCTTTTATTTTTTGAGATTTTTAAAGGCGCCTTGCCATGGAACACTTTTATTCTAAGTAAAATTTCCCTTTAAATCCTTCAACTAAAATTAGCAACAATCAATAATGGTTAATATAGTTTTTGTTTTTGAGGTTAAATCTTCATATTTGAAAGCTTAGACCTCGTTAAGTGACGTTTTCATTTATTATTGTTTGTTGTATATTATTTCCTGTAATTAAAAAAAAAAAAAACATGACTATGTCTCGATAACTAATTCTTTCTTTCCTTTTTTTTTCCGTGTTCCTTGTTCTTTTGTTCTTTCATTTCTATTTAAATAAATAAAGAAAAAAAGTTATGGATACCCCGTTTTTGTTTTTGCTCTCTCAAAAAAAAAAAAAAAAAAAAATTTATAATCATTTTTAGCCTTTTCTTTTTTGTTACAAAGTTACTATTCAGAAAAATTTGTTAAAAATGGAAAATGAAAAACACAAACAATTAGTAAATCCTCAAGGTAAAAAAAAAAACGATATTTGACCGTCCCATAAAAAAAAAATTAAATGTTGAGAATTAAAATAAGACTTAAACATAAAATATCCTTCAGTGTTCCTCTTTTTTAAGCTTTATTTTTAAGTACAACAACACGTTGGTGTGGTGATTCAAGCCCCTAACTTTTAATTGGTCAAAATATGTGTAAACCCTATCGAATTATGCTTAGCTTGACAAGTCTCTTTTAAAGTCCAAGTCCACTTTTGCACTTTTTAAAGCTTCCAATCCCAAAGCTCCATCTATATCATCACTATTAAAGGAGGTCCTCCATTTTCTACCAGTGTTCTAGTTGTTCAATAATAATTAACTTCTCTTGCTCCTCCACCTTCCACTATGGGTGCAACACTTCCAATTATGGATAAAGCTACTCCAAAAAATGGTTGAATATTTGTTCATTCCTCCATTAATGCATGAACCTTGTCTCCCACTTATTCAATATCCATCCCTTTAGTGCATCAACCTATCTCCACTTCTTTTGTGATCACATGATATAAATGAAAAGTTCTAATCATAATTATTCCCAACTTTTTAAGTATTTTATTTTAATTAATGCACTTTTAGGTTCAATGTTCATATTGTATTTTAATAGTACTGATATTTTTGTTATTAATTAATTGTCTAATAGATAGATATGGTATCTTTAAGATATGTATTAATGTGTCGGCATGAATATGTTTTGTAATCACACCTAACTAGATTGATCCGGTTAGGTATAACAAAATTTAAATAAGAATTTGAATTTATAAATCAATGTAATTTATCTTGTGGTATTTTATAGCCGTGGTAAAAATGATTGTGGTTACATTATTATTTGACTTTTCTTTAAATTACTTTCAACTTTCTTTATTGCTAATGAAAGATTCGATTACATATTCATTAGGAAAAATAGCGGAGTTTAGATTTAATCTCAATACATTATCTGTTTTTCATTTAAATGGTGCGTACTAAAATATTAGCAAATAAAATAAATAGGAGATTGTTGGGAGTGCGAGTAAAGTTGGAGAAATTCATGGTAAATGCGTGGGTGATAAATATCTCCTTTTGGTATGCGATATTTCATTCAAAAGAAAAGCAATATAAACTTATATTTAAAGTAGATGATATCATATCATTGAAGAAATGCAAGGACTACCTATTGGGTTGACAAATTCAAATGAATAAATAATTGTAATGGACTCATACGGTAACAACATGGTGGTGGATCCAACTAAAGGAAGTATGCCAATATATTATATTATTTCTTCCAACAAAAAATATTCCAAATAAGTTTGTATATTGTTGTCATTAAAAAAAAGTACAAATAAAAAAAAATAAGTTGAAGTTTGTGGGTGGAAGACTTGAGATTTTTTATTTTATTATTTATTATTATTATTATTTTTAGAAAAACGCAAACTAGGACATTAGGGTTTGAACCTCTACTTCAAAGAAAGAATAGGTGCCAATTACTCGTGAACTATGTTCGTTGGCAAAGACTTGAGATGTTATTCAAAAAAAGAATAATGAAATTTGATGATAAAGTGACGTATAGTCTCCAAAATGATCCATATATCAATATATAGGCCGATAAAGGTTATAGCTAGCTCTACATGCATTAATTTATGATCCGTTTTGTAATATTCTTATTTCTTGTTTCTTTATTTTTTAATTAGTGAAAACATAATGGATAATTGCTTCTAGTTTATTACTCTTTCTTTATTTTTGTTGAAAAATAAATAGAAACATGTTTCATTTCTTATTTCTCTTCTCCAAAATTTTAAATTTTTTATATTAAATTTGATTGTTTATGTTATATTTAATTTATAATATTTGTTGTGCAAAGTCAAAACTCAATAATGATAAAATAATGTTTTTATCTATGTTTTGAAAAATATCGAAAGGGGGACAAAAAACATGAAAACTTGATTTTGTTGTTTCTAAAAATTTCTATACAATTTTCAAAATGTTTTTTTTAGGAATGAGAAATAGTAATAGTTACCAAATAATTTTGTTTCTAAAAAACTATAAACAATAAACAATAAATAAAAAAAACGGGAACATTACCAAATAAAGCCCCCTAGCTTTTTATTTTGTGTTTCAGCTTCTAGTTTTTTCAAAATATAAACAAAAGCATCATTTTATCAACTCTCAACATATAAAATGCACAATAAATATATCACAAAAATTCATTTTTATATAAAAATTTACTTTTTTAACTAAAATTTTAGGAAATGAGAAACAAGACATTGTTACTACTTACCGAACATGATTCTGTTTCTCTTCTAATAAAACAATACAGAAAACGAAAAGGAAACAGTTATGAAACATAAAAAAGAGAGAACTAGAAAGAAAAAAAAAACAAAAAGCAAAACAAAAAGAAAGACATTTCCAAACAGCCCTTACTAAAAATGACTACAAAATGTACCGAAATTGTTATTATCCTTTAGAATATGATCTTTGTAAACCCACAAGAAAGCCTACCTTCCATATATGAGAAAATAATATCAAACAATACAGTTTGGAGTCATGGCCCTACCTCTTGTCTTCTTTCTCGATGTTAATCTATGTTTCTACCTCTCACTCAAGTCAAGTATGTTCAAAGTCAGTTTACATGTACAATAGGTCAAGTATCCTACCTTTAATAAATTAGAGACCTAACAAGAGTTTATAAGATAAGTGGACTACTCCTCCCATTGTCAGTTGATTTTAAAATATAACTCTATGAATATTGATATATGGAATCATATATATCCCAAAAGTCAAACCAGCATGGGATATCCAACCAAGATGGTGAATCCAAAAGAAGCACAATTTTCAGTTTCTCGTTTATTTTGCCTAATTTTACCGGTTTGAAGTTTTTAAGTCCCATGTAAATAAGTTCGTATAGCAAGGACGAGTCAGATGAAGGGAAACCTACCACGTGTGGTTCTGTCTGGGCACAATAGTTATTACACCCGAAACTTATTTTATCGCTTGTTTTCGAATAATGTGAGATGAGTAAAAGAACAAATATAATTATTTCTTAGAAACAACGTATTCGCAAATTTGAAAATGATCGGTGATGGGTAGTCTCCATTAATAACTTCATCTTCCACTGGCGCCCATAATTCAATATCTATTAATATTTATGAGTTTCATCTTAAAATCAATTGCCAATGAGAAGTATCTCACTTATATTATTGTTGAGAAATTAACTGTCCTGTATAATTTCCCCTTCCACATAAAATATCCAAACACAACTACACTATGCAAATCGGAATAAAAACTGTAAAGCACAAGATTAAATGACACAGCAGATTTATACTGGTTCACCCCAATCGTGGGCTACGTCCAGTCTTCCGTGACAACGGGTTCTACTATGATATTTGGATAAATACAATGGGCAATACAATCTCTCAAATCTAGAGGCCTAGACAAAAGCCACTTAGCTTCTAGGAACTACATCAATATGATTCTAGAAAATACACTAATGAAAAACCTCACAATACTCACGAGATTTAGTTGCCGACAATGCACTACAACCC
The DNA here is from genome assembly GCF_013281855.1 of Momordica charantia. Classification (NCBI taxonomy): domain Eukaryota; kingdom Viridiplantae; phylum Streptophyta; class Magnoliopsida; order Cucurbitales; family Cucurbitaceae; genus Momordica; species Momordica charantia. The sequence continues at coordinate 14,732,421 of NW_028275166.1, read as the reverse complement.
AGGATCTTGAACTCTATACTGCTTTGCCAAAATACTGCCAATGTCCTCTAAAATGTGCATCTGCACGTTTGCATGATGGCCCTCAATTGTGGAACCACACAACTCTCTAACTCACTCCAAGCTGCTGCCATCCATTTCTTTTTCCACTTCTTCTATCTTTTAGTCTCACGATGGAAGAGACATGAAAATACCTCCAATCATATGTATTAATATTAGGTCATCAAACCTAATGAAAACAAGGACAAGCTATTGGGCTTTAGTTGACTTTTTGGCCCAAAACCATGCTACAGTAGTTTTGATATATGTATTTGAGTTTTGGTTCCATAATTAACCAAGAATCTCCCACTTGGAGACAAAACGACAATCTCGCCTCCCACTGCAACAACAGTGTCCCTCATGACTCAATTCTAACTGCACCAATAGCTTCCAATTGATCAACGTCCTCTTGGCATCAATCAAGGCTCAACTCCCACTGTACTAACAGTAACTAACTTCTTCTTGGCACTAACCAAGGCTCCATCTGTGATTGCCCTGAGACTGAGCAATCCTACGTGGTCTTGTCTCACAAACGTAAGAGACACAGCCACGTGCTCCCACGGGAACTAAGTGGTCCCGACGCTTCCTTTTTGACTCGCACCCAACGACTCTTGAAGAAAGATTTCCTCTTTGATGACTTGACATTCCAACCCAAGTTTGTTGCCACTCTAGAGACACCACCATCGACCTCAGCACCAACTGTAGTCTTTCTCAATGCATCCTTTCGCCTATGCGACTTCATCTGTTGAACACCTCACTGAGTTGTTCCCCTTTCCCTTTCCTTTACTTCCCAGCTGTTGTACTTGAACTGATGGTAGATTCTCCTGATCTGTCCTGACTGTCAATGCTGCTAGTTCTTTCAAGTCTCCCCCTAAACTATCTGCAGCCTTGTGATCTCTCTGATTCTCTGGCAACACCAAACCTCAACACATACATTAAAGCTTTTATGCGGCCAACGACCACTATCTCAGATCCCCTCATGAGTTTCCATCTATTCTCTACAATCTCACTTCTGTAGCCTCTGTCATCCAGCTTCCCTACTGATATCAAATTCATCCTGAAACTGGGTACATACTTCACATCATGCAATATTAACTCGGTCCCACTGTGAGTCCTTAGACGAACATCCCCAAGTCCTCTGATCTTGGAGAGACTCCCATTTCTCATCCTCACCACACTATGATTTCCTGCAGTAAAGGACGTGAACAAACTCCTGTCTGAAGATACATGCACTGAAGCTGCACTGTCCACTACCCACTATGATGATCGATCTACAGCTGTTGTGTTACCTTCAATATAAGCTAATACATCCGCTGACACGTAATTTAGAGTGTCCTCATTTTACTGATCCTCTTTAAGCTTCCTGCAGTGTTTCTTGAAGTGGCCATTCTTATGGCAGTAAAAACATTCAACTTTTCCACTGAAACTCCCACTACCCCTATTATTCCTATGTTGTTGCTTCCCATTGTACCAAGCTGATTCAACCCCATTTTCTGCCCCTGAAGTAATTGCAGACATTTTCACTAATTTTCTCCAGGCTTCCTCAGATAAGGCGACATCACAAATAGCTGAAAACTTCAAGCTATTTTCCCCTAGCGAATTCAACACCGCGGTCTTCATCGTCTCCCAACTGTCAGGCAAAGATGTCAACAACCTTATAGCCTTCACCTTTTCCTCAATCTTGACACCCATACCTTCTAATTTGTTCAAGATATCAGTGAGCTCATTAATGTGGGAATTCACCGAGGTTCCCTCCTCCATGTGGATGTTAAAATACTTTGTCCATAGAAATAATTTTGTATTGGTAGAAGGTTTTTCATATATATCTTGCAATGCCTTCAATAACTCTTTTGCAGTCATCTCTTTCGCCACAAGACTACATACCCCCATTGATAATATCATTCTGATATTTGCAACGGCCTGCTCATCCATCTCATTCCAAGCTTTCTCTGTCATATCCGCTGGTCTCTCCCCCAAAGTCTTGTGTATCTTCTTGCACGTAAGAAGATCTTTTACTTGCATCTTCCAAAAACTGAAATTCTCTCCACTGAACTTCAGAACCCCTTCATAGTAATGGTGTGCTTGATATTTGTCTCCCATAACTCTGCAACATACTCTCTGATACCACTTGTTGGGAAATTAATTGTCCTATATAATTTCCTCTTCCACAGAAAATATCCAAACACAACCACATTATGCAAATCGGAATAAAAACTGTAAATCACAAGATAAAATGACATAGCAGATTTATACTAGTTCACCCCAACTATGGGCTACGTCCAGTCTTCCGTGACAACGGGTTCTGTAACGCCCCGAGTCCCTCAGGTTAGTTAGTCTCGAATAAAGAGATTTTCATTTAATTTTAAATTAAACTTTAAGTAAATTTATATATATCGAGCTCCGTGTGGTTGGTTTTATCTTAAGTTGGGATGGGTTTCTTTTCTCTTGGGCTTGGTTATGTTGGGCTTTTTGGGTTGGTTTGGTTTTAAAACAAAGGAAAAGGAAAATTAAATAAAAGAAAAGAAAACAAACCTAGGGTTTCATCTCTTTCTCCTATCCCACCCTTCTAGCCGCTACACCACCCCTTCCTCTATTTTCCGGTAGCTCGTAACCCTCCTCCGGGGACGACGGCAGCAGCGACGCACGGTAGCAGCGTGAACCTTCAAGCCGGCGATTGGCGACCCAGCTTTTCGGCGTCGTTGGTAGCAGCAGCTGCGGTAGGTGGCGAGGGGTAGCGGGTCGCGCGAATTTATTTTCCTCCGGCGACGTGTTCTGTGGCGAACGGCAGACCTGCAGCAGCAAGAATCGAACAGACCCGACGACTCCATTGTTGCCCAGATCCGACACCTTCGAGCAGACCACGAGCAAGTCCGGCGAAATCCTAGCGGCGACGCGTGACTGCTCCGAACAACATCGGTTCTCGCCAGATCCGACTGTCTCGACGGCGGCTTTCCCCTCGTGCGTTCTTCGGTGCCCTGTACCTACAGCACCTCTCCCCGACTCGGACAGAAGCGACCAGCTCGTGTTTGGCCCAGATTTACGGCGTTTTATTCTTCCCGGTGACTTCCGGTGTTGACCCACGTCCGTTCGAAGCCCGAGTTAGGCTACCCACACCTTGGCGAGCTAGATCTAGGTTACCCATACCTATACGAAGTCGATTTTGTGGTAATGAGTCATTTGAACCCTCTTAGAATTGATTTCGAAGGCTGAATAGTATATGTAACTTGCTGTTTTTTTTTCTGTTTTAGTGCCTAGGTGTAAGATCGAAGCAAAACTAAGGGGCGCGGTTGTGTGTAAGTAGACAAGGGGCGTGTGCGTGCGTTAATGTGTGCTAGTTGGTCTCTAATGTGCTGTTTTGTGATGTTTAATATTGGTTTTGATACGCTATTGTGCTAGGTAACTCTCGTTTGTGTTAATCTGTATACTTGGTGTAGTGTTGAATATTCGTCGGTGATAATGGTGGAATTTTGCCTTGCTAAACTGCTGAGAATTGTTGTGAGATGATGTATGTTCACAAAGGATGCACGTTAAATTAGAATCATTGTGATTATGTTTTCTTATGATGTGGGCGTGCTTGTATAGTTTATATAAATGTTCATTTATGATGTGAGCGTGCTGGTTGAGCATATATAAACGTTTCTTCATGTTGCGAGCGTGCTGGTCTGAGTCGTATTATTTTCTTATGAGATGTGGGTGTAATAGAAGCATATTTTCGGACCCTGTTCGTAGGCTAGGGGTTGATGTGGAGTTGGTTATGACAAGGAACGTTGGGTTCTTGGGGAAAGTGAATGGGTGAGTGTCAGGGCCTCGGGTATAAATGGTCGGGGGTTGATACGTCACTAATTGAGTATCGAGGCCAAGGGTAGAAATGGTCGAGGGTCGATGCGAGGAGTCTTTTGAAAGGAAAACTATTGGGGCCTTGGGTAAAAATGGTCAAGAGCCGATAGATGGTGAAGTCATCGGGGCCTTGGGTAAAAATGGTCGAGGGCCGATGCAGTAGTGTCGGGGCTCTGGGTAAAAATGGTCAGGGGCCGACTCTACTCGAAGGAATTAGCTGTGGAAGGCTTGGATAGCTGTGATAAGTGTAGAAGTGCTTGAGATGTTAGGGAGACTCGAGGTTGGTTGTAACGACCTAGAATTTCCCACACACTTTTAGATCACGTTAACTACCCAACTGATGACACTTAACCCCAGACACGAGATGCCACTCCCTATACAATAATTATATAAAATCAAATTCCAGCTCTCATCAATTTAACAATAAATCAATTCCATAAAATATCAATCAACAACATCCGTGGACAACCTCACAAGGCAAATTTATTATTCACACTAGGCAAAACTCAATGAATGGGAGAAAAAATAAAATAAACACCTATCCTGAAATAAAATAAACAACAAGTGGGAACCTCCCAATTATTCAAATAAGAACAAATAGTTTATCGACCAAAACATAGGGTCTTAACCATCTAAAAACTTAAGCTAAGCAAGAGTAACTATGCAGCCTATGGTCCTCGCTTGTCATGTCTCCTCCGTCTCATCACCAACGAGTCCTTCACCTCAAACAATAATTGTAGAAGGGGGGGGGTGAGTATATAAAATATACTCCGTAAGTAGCCCTCACCAACAACACACACACATCATGCTCAACCAAATCATGAAACATTCATAGTCATGCTCTTCATCACATTATGCAATCAAACATAGACACATTCTATAAGATTCGGCAACAACCACAACCATGAACTAATTAGTTACCAACCTCGAGTCTCCCTAACATCTCAAGTACCTCCACGCTTATCACAGCTATCCTAGCCCTCCACAGTTAACTTCTTCGAGCAGAGTCAGCCCCTGACCATTTTCACCCAGAGCCCCGACACTACCGCATCGGCCCTCGACCATTTTTACCCAAGGCCCCGATAACTTCACCATCTATCGGCCCTTGACCATTTTTACCCAAGGCCCCAATAGCTTTCCTTCCAAAAGACTCCTCGCATCGACCCTCGACCATTTTTACCCGAGGCCTCGATATTCAATTAGTGACGTATCAGCCCCCGACCATTTATACTCGAGGCCCTGAAACTCACCCATTCACTTTCTCCAAGAATCCAACTCACCCAGAGTCTTACCATATACTTTCTTAAGCCATGACCCATTCATCCTTCAGCTCACAACCAATTCAGCATGCTTCCACAACATAAACAACATTCTAATAATGAAATAATAAACCCATCATGCTTTCACAAAATAACATTTCTTAACAACAGCTCTACAATGAGTTTGTCACAACATAGCATAACCAAGCAAATTCTTAAACAATTAGAGCCCAACACAGTTCACCCAAAATGCTTATTATCCAACATTAATATTCAATAAGCATTACTAGATATAACAAAGCACACCAAACACGCCGAACAATCCATGCATATTCAGACAACAAACATCCCCACAACAATTCTCGGCAGTTTAGCAAAGCAGAAATTACACCAATATTACCGACAATTACTCAACAATACTCCATGTATACAGATTACCACAACCGGGAGCTACCTAACACATCAGCGTATCAAAAACAATATCGAACATCACAAAAACAGCACGTTAGAGGCCATCTGACACACATTAACGCACGAACACGCCCCTTGTCTACTTACCCACAACCGCGCCCTTAAGTTTTGCGTCGATCTCACACCTAAGCACTAAAACAGAAAAATACAGCAAGTAACGTACACTATTCAGCTTTTGAAATCAATTGTAAAAGGGTTCAAATGACTCATTACCACCAAAACCGACTTCGTATAGGTGTGGGTCACCTAGATCTAGCTCGCCAAGGTGTGGGTAGCCTAAATCGGGTTTCAACAACGAATGTGGGTCAACACCGAAAGTCACCGGGAGGAAGAAAACGCCGCAGATATGGGCCAAGCACGAGCTGTTCACTTCTGTCCGAGTCGGGGAGGGGTGCTGCAGGTACGGGGCGCCGAAGGACGACCAGACTTGCTCGTGGTCTGCCCGAAGGTGTCAGATCTGGGCTCGTCGTCGCCACCCGCCGCAGCTGCTGCTACCTACGACGCCGAGACTGCTACAATGGCTGCCACCGTCGGGAGCACCGTCGCTGTGGAGAATGCTGGGAGATCTGCCGCCGCCGCGAGGACGTCGTCGTTCGGTAGTGAGCCGCCGCCGATCGTGCACCTACGCCGGAAAACGCCGCAAAGCAGCAGGAAGGTGACGTTGAGTGCTGCCCCACCGCGACGTCGCCGTGCCTGCTGCTGTGACAAACCCGCCGCCGTTGGATGGGTCGCCGGAACGAGAATAGAGAGGAAGAGAAAGGGGGGGTGGGCTGCTAGGGCAAGAAGGAAGAAGAAGAAGAAAGAAAGAGAACTTGGGCTAGGGTTTCTTTTTTTTTTTTTGTTTTCTTTCTTTTTCCCTTTCGTTTTACTTTTCCTTTGTTTTAAAAAAGAACCAAACCAAACCAAAAAAAAACCCAACATAACCAAGCCCAAGAGCAAAAGAAACCCAGCCCAACTTAAGACAAAACCAACCACACGGAGCCCGATAAATATAAATTTAATTAGAGTTTAGAGCCCGATCAATATAAATTTGATTAGAGTTTAATTTAAAAAAAATAAAAATCTCCTGATTCGAGACTAACTAACCTGAGGGACTCGGGGCGCTACATTGGTAACTAATTTGTTCGTGGTTGTGGTTGTCGCCGAATCTTATAGAGTGTGTCTATGTTTGATTGCATAATGTGATGAAGAGCATGACTATGAATGTTTCATGATGTTGTTGAGCATGATGTTTGTGTGTTGTTGGTGAGGGCTACTTACGGAGTATATTTTATATACTCACCCCCCCCTCTACAATTATTGTTTCAGGTGAAGGATTCGTTGGCGGCCATGGTGATGAGACGGAGGAGACATGACGAGCGAGGACCATAGGCTGCGTAGTTACTTTTGCTTAGCTTAAGTTTAGATGGTTAAGACCTTATGTTTTGGTCAATAAACTATTTGTTCTTATCTGAATAATTGGGAGGTTCCCACTCGTTGTTTACTTTATTTCGGGATAGGTGTTTATTTTAGTTTTCTTCCATTCATTGAGTTTGCCTAGTTGGAATAATAAAGTTGCCTCATGAGGTTGTGCACGGATGATGTTTGATTGATATTCTATAGAGTTGATTCATTGTTAAATTGATGAGAGGTGAAGCTTTATTTTATATAATTATTTCACAGGGAGTTGTCATCTCGTGTTTGGGATTAAGTTTAGACTGGTGGGTAGTAGTTAACGTGACCTAGAATTGTGTGGGAAGTCCTAAGGCGTTACAGGTTCTACTATGATATTTAGATAAATACAATGGGCAATACAATCTCTCAAATTTAGAGGCCTAGACAAAAGCCACCTAGCTTCTAGAAACTACAACAATACGATCCTAAGAAATACAATAATGAAAAACCTCACAATACTCACGAGATTTAGTTGCTAACGATGCACTACAACCCGGGATGTAACGCCCCGAGTCCCTCAGGTTAGTTAGTCTCGAATCGGGAGATTTTTTTTGTTTTTCATTTAAATTTCAAAGTGGATGTTAATTGAATTTATCTATATTTATCGGCTCTAAAAAAATTCAATTAAATTATTATTTACCGAACTTGGTATGTTGGGTCTTGTTTTGAGGGAATGGACTCCTTCTTCATTGGGCTTGGATGATTGGGCTTTCATTGAGGGAAATTTGTTTTAAAACAAAACAAAAGGGAAACCCTAACATTTTGTAACGCCCCGCGTTACTCAGATTAGCTTGCCCCGAGTTCCGGAAATTTTTATGACAAAATGGTTTTTTTTATTTATTGACTTATTGATTTATTTCATTGTTATTTTTAATTCATTCATCAGTGATCTAATTTAATTTAAGTGTGACATCTCGACTAGTGTGTATAGTTACAGTCTTAGTGGTGAGTTAGTAGCGTGTAATTATTTATCAAGTTACATTTAGTACGAATTTCCATTATGCGACACTTGTTTTGGATCTTTGGGCCAATTACGAAACTCTATTATTGGTTGTGTTAACAAGGAAGGGTTGGGTAAGTGGGCCTTAAACATACGGAAAAGAACCCAAGCCCAAAGGAGTTAAGAGTTTGAATCAAGAAAAGGGAACCCTAGCCACTTGTTCTAGTTCCTCTTCTCCTTTTTCCCTTTTCCTCTCTTGTTGAAGCCGTCGGCCACCCCCCTCCACTCGGCTCTTCCTCTTCGACGCAGCAGCACCGACGGCGGCCATCTCCGGCGGACACAGCGGCAGCAGCGGCGGCGGCAGCAGGCGCAGCGTCGAACAGCAGCGGCGCGTGACGGGCGGCGGCGGCGGTGTGCGACGATCAGCGGCGGTGCGTGACATTCGGGCAGCTGCAGGCGGCATCGATACACGCAGGGTTGTGTTCGCGGCGTCCTTTCTCCGATTCAACAAGCCTAACGACCTCGAACAACTTGGATCCGTGAAACCCGGTAACTTTTCTTTGACCCACCTTTGTTCGAAGTTAGATTTGGAGTACCCACACCCAAACGAAATCGATTTAGAATACCCACACCTAAGCGGGGTTGTTTTGTAGCAAGGGACATTGAAACGAAGCCGTTGGAGATAGTATTGGACGTTTTCGCTGCTACAAAAACGTGGACAGCAGCGTATTGGTGGTGTTTGGCGATTCTCTACATCCGTTTGAAACCCGATTTACGCTACCCACGTCTTGGCAAGCTAGATCTAATTTACCCACACCTTTACGAAGTCGTTTTGCGGTAACGAGCCCCTTTGAACCCTCTTAAAGATGTTTTTTTTTAAGGCTGAATGGTACATTAAATTGCTGTATTTTTTTTCTGTTTTATGCTTAGGTGTGAGGCCGACGCAAACTTTAACACGTGGTTGTGTAAGTAGCACCAGGGGGCGAGTGCGTGCGTTTTTAGCGTTAACAGAACGTTCTTGATGCTGTTTTTTTTTGTTTTTGTTTGTTTTTCTTGATAAAATAATTTAAATGAGCATGTAAGGATTGTTGGTGTGTTTTGTGAATTCTAGCGATCTTGTTGCCGTATTTCTATTATTGAACACTCTTGAGGAAACATGCTTCCTGTTCTTGTTGTTGTAGGTGACTAGTAGATTCTGAACTGTTGTAGTTAGAAGTAATTGGCTCATGACGTTTTGCAAATGGGTTGTAGATGAAATGCTAGCTTGGTTATACCGATAATTTAATTCATATTGTCTGGTTGTGAGCTGTTGGATGAATTTTGTTTGTTACGTGGAAAAGTATGTTTGTAAACGGTGCAGTGATTTTAGAATGTGAGAGGTTTACTTGTAGGTGGTCATGGAAGGGTTAGTGAAGTGATGAAGGGTGCAGGGTAAAGGGACGGGATGATAGTCCGTTAACCATGGGTGCTCTGACCTGAAAGATACATATAAAGCGCTTGGAGGTTCAAAGCCTTGAGTAGTGGCCTTGGGGATAAATGACAAGGCCAGGCGTTAATTTTTTGTAAACATGTATTGGGGTCTTGGGGATAAATGTCAAGGACCAATACGCTGGGAAGTCATCGGTACCTTGGGGATAAACGGCAAGGACCGGTGCTCAGTTCAGGCCTTGGGGATAAACGGCAAGGCCGAACGTCAAGTTTCTGGAGAGAAGTATTGAGGCCTTGGGGATAAATGTCAAGGGTCAATACGACTCGAGGAGTTAGGCTTGAGGGATTAAAGAAGAATGGAGCTTGCGAAGTAGTGGTGTTTGGCCTTGGGAATAAATGGCAAGGTCGGACATCAAGTACTGGAGAAGGAGGAGGTACGGTGACTTGGGAATAAAAGTCAAGAGCCGTCATGCCTCGAGAAGTTAAGCGGGGAGTGATAAAGGGGGGTGTTGAGGAAGTTTTAGTACTATGAAACAAGGGCTAGCGATTCATGGGTTGAGGTATTGGTAGTTTCGACGCTTAGTTGTTGTATGTAGATGTCAAGTTATTTGTTCGCTATCTCTCTCTGCTTATTTGGTTGCCTTGCTCTTGTCTTGTTTTAAATGTCAAGATAATTGTTCGCTATCTCTCACTGCTTATTTGATTGTCTCGTTATTGTTAGTTTTTATGTTGTGGCTGTGAGCATAATTTATTTTGTGCTAGTTAGGAAGTGCTACTTACGGAGTACCTTATGTACTCAGCCCCCCCTTTGTACCTTTATATGTTTCAGGTGTGAACGGAGTCGATCGCGGTGATGACGTGGAGAGTGCTTGACCGAGGAAGGATCACTAGATTAGTTAGTGAGGTTATGAGGGAAGGGTAGTTGGGTACAAGTAGCCTTGAGACTTATGTTATTGCTAGGTGTGAACCGCGGAGGAAAATTTTGTATTCTTTAGAACTACTTTAATTGCTATGGATGTTGTTGGTAAACGCGTCGTTGTTGTCATTGGAGTTTAGGTGCACGGTTGTTTTTACTATTTAATAATTTTGCCACTGAGGCGAATTTGAGATCTTGTTGTTTTCTTTTAAATTGCCCACGGAGGGCGGAGTTCTGATAGTTTATGACATTTTTATTTTTGATAGAACGTATGGAAGTCGAAGCTTTATTTCATCTAAAATATTTTCCAGGAGGTTGCTTATCTCGTGTTTAGAGTTAAGGTTAGCCAGAAGAATTAATTAGCGTTGCCTATGATGTTTATATGTAGTCTTGGGTTGTTACACATTTTCTCCTTCCTCTTTTCTCCCTTTTCTTCTTCCCCATTCCTAGCCTAGCCGACAGCCCCCTCCCCCCAAACTTCTTCTTCTTCTTCTTCTTCTTGGAGCATCCCAGCTAGCGACCATTCTTCTCCGGCGAAGCGGCACAGCAGCAGCGGCATCTCCACGCCGGCGTCTTCCTGCAGTAGCTCGCGGCGGCGCACGACGCACGGGCCCGACGATCTGCTGCTACTCATCCTCCGGCGACGTGCGCAACCCCCGGCGGGCCTTCTTCACGGCGGCGACACGTTCTGAGCAGAACCGGACAGCAGCGGCAACAGCCCAGGTCCGACGTCATTCCTCCGGTGCCCCCGCGCCCAGATCTGTGACGCCCAGCAAGTTTCTTGACGTTTTCCTTCCTCAGTTTGGTGTTACCCAGCCCCTCCGGCAACGTTAGACAATTACCCACACATAACCGAAACTTGATTCTTGATACCCACAACTTACGGCATTGAGTCGGCATTAAACCACCTTCAATCGGACCCAAATCTATGTTACCCATCAGTTTTTAACATCGGTTCAGCAAGCCTAAGGCCATTCGAAGTCGAATTTTGGAGCCAGAATATCCTTGGCGTCGACCCACTTCTAACCCAAGAGGTTTTGGTGTGAGTTAGTAGGTAACAACTCACCTAAATTTGGGTTCAATATTATTTAAATGTTTCCAATTGGCTACTAACCTCGAATCGTACTTTTTCCTTGTAGGAAGTGTTTGACAAGCTTAGGAGCTTTAGGACATTTGGTAGTAAGTAGCACGGGGGCGGGTGCGTGCGTTGATGTTGGTTATTTGGTTGCCGATGTACTGTTTATGATGCTTAATATTGGTTCTGATACGTGATTGTGCAGTGTAACTCTTGTTTATGTAGTTTTGTATGCCTGGTTAGTGTTGAATGTCCGTTGGTGATAATAGTGGGAATTTTGTGTTGCTGAACTGCTGAAATCTGTTGTAAAATGATGTATGATTGTAGGGAATGTTCGTTAAAGTGAATTTATTTTGGAAATGTTTGTTGTCTGAATTCGTATGAAGTGTTTGGCGTGTCTCATGAGTTTTTATTATATCTAGCAGCGCTTATTGAATATGGACGTTGGTTATTAAGTGTTTGGATGAATTGTGTTGGGCTCCAATCATTTGCAATTTGTTGACTAAGCTCTGTTATGACTAAACTCACTGTGGCGCTGTTGATAAGATTTGGTATGTTGTGAAAGCATGTTTAGTTTATTGTTTTGCTATTAGAATGATGTTTATGTTGTGGAAGCATGCTGGAATGTGTTGGTGAGCGGTGAGATGCATTGAAATCATACTAGTGGTGGTGTTGTTGATGGGCGTTGTGGTGGTTGGTGTTATTAGGGAGTTAGTACTGGAATCTTGGTTGGAGGCTAGAAACGATATGTGGAGTTTTGCAAATTATGAAGTGAATGAGTGAGTGTCAGGGCCTCAGGTATAAATGGTCGGGGGCTTATACGTCACTAATTGGGTATCGAGGCCTCGGGTATAAATGGTCGGGGGTCGATACGCCAATATTGGATAAAGATGAGTGTCGAGGCCTCGAGTATAAATGGTCGGGGGTCGATGCAAGGAGTCTTTCGAAAGGAGAACTATTGGGGCCTTGGGTATAAATGGTCAAGGACCAATAGATGGTAAGACATCGAGGCCTCGGGTATAAATGGTTGAGGGTCGATGCACTAGTGTTGGGGCTCTGGGTATAAATGGTCAGGGGCCGACACTACCAAAAGAATGGTTTCGAAGAGCTCGAATAACTGAGGTGAACATAGTTGTATTTGAGGTATTAGGGAGCCAGGTGGACGGTAATGGTTTTTATCTGATTGTGGTTAGCATCGGGTCTTATAGAGCATGTTTATGGATGAATGTATAATGTATTAGTAGAGCATGTCTATGGTTGTTCGCATACTGTAATGATAGAGCATGACGATGTATGTTTCCTTTATGGTTATGAGCATGATGTTTGTGTGTGCTTGGTGAGGGCTACTTACGGAGTATATTTTATATACTCACCCCCCCTCTACAATGATTGTTTCAAGTGAAGGACTCGTGGGTGACCATGGTGATGGGACGGAGGAGACCTGACGAGCGAGGACCATAGGCTGCTTAGTTTTCCTGTTTAGTTTAATTCATTGGTTAGGGCCTTATGTTGTGGCCAATAAACGGTTTATTTGCATTTGAATAATTGAGAGATTTTTCCTTGTTGTTGGTTTTGCTTCGGGTTAGGTGCCTATTTGAGTTTTATTCCATTTGTTTAGATTCATATAGATTGAATAATAAACTTGTCTCGTGAAGTGGTTCACGAATGTTGTTGAATGTTATTCCATGAGATTGGTTTATCGTTAATTTGATGAGGATTGGAACTTGATTTTTATAAATTTATGCGTATAGGAAGTTGGCAGGATGTAGCCGGGGTTAAATTTGATTAGTTGGGTAGTTAATGTGACCTAGAGGTGTGCGGAAAATTCTGGGTCCTTACACGGGATCTCGAACTCTGTACTACTCTACCAAAATACTGCCAATGTCTTCTAAAACGTGCATCTGCACGTTTGCAAGACGACCCTTAATTGTGCAACCGCACAACTCTCTAACTCACCTCAAGCATCAAAATTAAATCTTATTAATTAATCAACTGGGCACGATAGTGTTCCATATTAATCAAAGAATAGCATTAAGGATAATGAGAATGACTAAACCAAAATTAATTAATTTGAGATAGCTGCAAGTTAATTAATTTTGTCCATTTTTTTCCCTAGAGTGTATTATGCCAGCGTTGATGATTTTTGGGAAAACAAAATCTAAGTGTTGAGATGAAAATACAGGGGAAAACCATACCTTTGAAGAACTTTTCTTCAACGAATTCCCCTCGAACACCACCACCGAGTCTTCCTCGCTATCCTCTTGGGTCTCTAGATTGTGCTTGTGGGAGCACCGTTTTGAAAGAGAGGGAGAGTTGAAAGAGAGCTTGATAGATCTGGATGAGAGTTCTTTCTTTTCTTGTTCTGTAACCCTTGCAGAACTGTTCTGCAACCCAAGTTAAAAGAAAGAAGAATGACGTGGGGAGTTCCCCACGTCATATTAACTCCCCACTCCCCTGCAAATTTTCAGGGGAGTTTAATATTATTATTATTATTAATAATATATAACATATAATATATATATATATAAATAATTAATCATATTAATTAATAAATATTAATTAATTATTAATCTAATTAATAATGAATTAACATATATATATATATATCAAATAATTAACATTTAATTATTTATCACATAAATAGAATCATATTATATAGCATTTCTCTCGTATAACCTATAGTTTTAATGTACATCTTATGCACATTATTTTTAACCTATAGTTTTAATATCAATCTTATTTATATTAGTTTTATTTGAATCTCATTCAAATAATTTCTCTCATAATATATAGTTTTAATTTAGAATTAACTATATATTATAATGTATCAATATACATATAATCCCTTATTAGTTTGAACAGTTCAAATTCTTCCAAAAACTTGATCCTCGTTTTACCCGTTATGAGCTAGCAACAGGACCTAATGAACCAACAGATCAGAAGCTCCAACGATGCAAGATTAATCTGTCAAACTCATTCATCGAGTTAATCAAGATTCGTCAACTACAGGTCATTCCACTAAAGACCCGCAGTTGCACTATTCTCACTGCAGAATGTTTTCGTGTCCATGGATATACGACCATTAATGACGAGTCAATCCTTCACGAGTGCTTGTAACTCAAGTTGGGTCAAATTATCGTTTTACCCCTGAGTTACATCTTACTCCTTAAATACCACTGCTCCTCTAATGAACAACCCGGTTATGGTCCGACCAATAACCGGAAGTCCCTCTTGGGCCAATGAGAGGGTGGGCCCCTTATTCAAGTCCCAGAGTCAGCATTTAAGGGAACACTCATCTACTCCCCTAAAGTCGGAGATGAGTGAATTCCATCTTGTGAAGTTATGTTCCCAGCTCCCCACTCGGTCTCGTCCCCAAAATGGTAGGAATGTTGAGTCGGCAACTTGGGCCACTCTCACCCATACAGATCAAAGGACGAGTCCTCACGGGCAGGAGTCCATAACTCATTCAGGATTGAGAATGAGTTGTCTGGTCATCCTAAAAAATATCAATCTATTAGTTAACAGTGTTACATCTAAAGATTGGATATTTCGTGGTACGGTCTTATACAAACTCATTGTATAGGATACCCCCACTCGCATGTCTCCATACGAACGACTTGGATCGAGTCGTCTGTAACCTTTACAGGGTGGGCCGTATCCATAGTGTTGCCAGGATAAGGTACCCAACCTTATCCATATACTATAGACCCATTAGGTTATTCACGGGACATTATCCACTTGTATATCAGGGTATATCAAATATATACCTCGTATATCAGGGGTATATCAAATATATACCTAGTATATCAAATATATACTCAATACATATACTGTCCCCATTACACTAAAATAACCTCTGATGTTTAGTTTATTGGATTTTGGACAATGCAATGCTATGAATTCAACAACAAATTTATTGAATATACATTTGTTTTTACATAAATACAAACTACGAGTTTAGGGCAATACACCCAACACCAATAAGGCTTCTCTATTTATATAAATTAACTCTATCCTCTTTTTAAGAGGAATTATCTCTAATAAGGAATTCCTAACTAATTGAGAAATATCATTTTTAAAAGAAAACAAATTAAATAAAAGAGTTCCTAATCAATTGAGGATTATGTTTCCTACTTTGATTATATCTCTTTATTTACAAAAAATTCTAAAAATTCATAATTCTCAAATTGAAGCTTCCCGCCATAATAATTGTGTCTGTATTTATCCGTTGAACTCTTCCCAATTTGGTGAAGTCAGAGTTATCCTCTAAAATTGCGTTTTTAAATTATTATTCTTGAATATCTTCAATCTGCCACAAAACGATAAATTATAATTAAATTCCAATATTTAAACATAATAAATTAATAAAATGTAGAATAAATATATAAAATATGGGTATATTTTTCATCTTATCAAATTCCACCACACCTAATTCATGCTCGTCCTCGAGCATATCTTAATTCGATATACTGACTCCCCTATCTACTCCTTTTTATATTTCTCAATATCCAAAATACCGGTAAAGTTAATCACACATCAATGAGATGAATCATAATGACAATCAAGTGAATAAGCATTGATAAGTTATAATTTATAAAAACTCAAGTATCTCATTAACTCGTTAAAATTAAAATGCAAAAGACTTGACACCCTCACGGAGTTTCACTCAATTCTCTCAAAGTATTTTTAGGGTGTTTTACTCATCAAAGAAAAAACTTAGCATATTATTACCATAGGCTTGCAAATGAATCAAATATCCCCACTTAAAAATGAATTGAATACAAAAATCAAAGGGACTTTAATATTGGTTGTAACGGGGCTTAGGTAAGGGTGTGGTAAAATGAAATTTAGGGGTTTACAATCAAGACAACATAGTTATTTACTTGCATGATATTTATACAAATGTACTACTTGTAGGCTTGTATTCTCTTTTCACATCTTCCTCGGACACTAAGAATCTTGGAGAAATTGATTGCTTCTTGAAAAATATTTCTCCAAATATTCTCTCTTCCAATAAGGGAACGAGGTGACTTCTTTTCATGATGTGACTTTTTTTTGCAGTAAATAGTTTGAACAGTAAGAATGTAATATCATGCAATTTTTTATTTAATTGTTGTCTTGACAAAGGTAGAAATATTGAAGATAATAAATGAAAAAGGGCCAAGGTTTAAGTATTGTGTGCGAAGAAAAAAAATGAAAAATTAAGCTAAATTGTGGTTTTGTAAAAGAAAATGTAAAAAGGTTGGGCTTTTAGAAGTCTGAAATTTGGGTAAGCCTAAATTGCCCTTGTCATATTAATGCATCACTTCAAACATGTGGTCACAAAATGTATTCATAAGCACGTTCTAGAAAAATCATGCTAAGTTTGATCACACTCATCAAGAAAAATAAATAGAGCAAGATTTAATGTATTGCTCAAAGGCTCAAAAAAGCTGGCTTGGGTGTGTAAACTGCATCAAGTCCAGTGCATTTTTCAATAATAAAAAAATCAATGAGATACTATCATATAATTTTGAAAGAAAAATACTAATCATGCTCATCAACTTTCGTGCATAAAAAATTCAAACCAAAGATGCATTCTTAACATACGAAGCATTCAAGGGCATTCATCAAAATATCAAGGTTTAAAAAGGAGAAACCAGTGTATACGAATCAAGACATACTAAGTCTAAAGCATGAAAAAGATGCAAAAGTTTTTTGAAAGATGACAAAAAATCTCCCCCACACCTAAACTATATGGTGTCCTCAACGTATAACTATGTAAATTGCTTACGAAAGGAGAAAATTGAAACTTCCCTGATTTGAAGCTATTTGGACAGAATAGTTTAGGATGTTGGCGGTGAGAAAAATGTAAGCATGCTCTAAAGTTGGACTTTTTCTTTTAATACCTAACCAAAAATCAAATAAACCAAGTGAAAGAAATCAGAAAAATTAAAACTATGAATAAATAAATAAAATAAAATATTTTGGTTACCTCCCAATAGCGCAACTATTTAACCTCAGTTTGCTGGATGGTTCTTGAAAATATTTAATCGTCCAAATATGTAGGGTGATCTAGAGAGAAGCTAACAGGACATGGAGAAATTTCACCTTCATGAAAGATTTTCAACCTATTACCATTCACTTTGAAGATTTTGTCCGAATCCAAGCTTTCATTTTCCACTGCACCATAAGGAAAAACATTAGTAACAACAAATGGTCCTAACCAACAAGAACGAAACTTACCAGGTATAAGTTTTAATCAAGAATTATATAACAACACTTTTTGACCAATCTCAGATTGTTTTTTAATTAACATGTTATCATGGAACAACTTGGATTTTTCTTTGTAAATTCTTGAATTCTCATATGCATTTATCCGTAACTCCTCCAACTCTTGCAATTGTAGCAACCTTGATTCTCCGACTTTGTCTAATTCCATATTTCATTGTGGAATTGCCCAATATGCTTTATGCTCGATTTTTACAGGTAAATGACATGCTTTACCAAAAACTAATCGGTAAGGAGACATCCCGATAGGAGTTTTGTAAGCTGTTCGATAAGCCCATAGAGCATCATCTAGGCGTAGGCTCCAATCTTTTCTTCCTGGATTTACTGTCTTTTCTAAAATTGTCATAATTTCCCTATTTGAAACTTCAGCTTGTCCGTTTGTTTGAGGGTGATATGCAGTAGCTACTCGATGATTCACCCCATAATTTTTCATCAATTCTTCGACCGATCTATTGCAAAAGTGAGTTCCTTGATCACTAATAATTGCTTTAGGAACTCCAAACCTGTTAAAGATGTTATCTTTGATAAAACCTACAACAGCTCGAGAGTCATTAGTTTTGGTGGCTTTTGCTTCCACCCATTTTGATACATAATCTAAAGCCAAAATAATATAAGAAAAACCACAAGAAGAAGGGAGGGGGCCCATAAAGTCAATGCCCCCACACATCAAATATTTCACAAATAAGAATTGGAACTTGAGGCATTTCATTCCTTCGAGTGATTGCTCCTACTTTTTGACATCTCTCGCAATTTTTGCAGAATTGATATGCATCCTTAAATAAGGATTCCCAGTATAAACCACTATCTAAAATTTTTCTAACTGTTCGTTTAGGTCTAAAGTGTCCTCCACAAGCATAATCATGGCGAAAGGCTAAAATAGATTGAAATTCATTTTCAGGCACACATCTCCTAATGACTTGATCGGAACAAAATTTCCATAAAAAAGGTTCATCCGAAATGTAGTATTTTGACTCACTTTTTATTTTTGCTTTCCTAGACTTACTAAGCTTATGAGGTAGATTTCTTGTTACCAAATAATTTACCATATTAGCATACCAAGGAACCATAGCTTTTAGTTGGAATAAATACTCATCTGGAAAGTCATCATTGAGTGGTAGGTCATCTTCTTCCCTTATCAACCTACTCAAGTGATCTGCAACAGTGTTTTCCACTCCTTTTCTATCTTTGATTTTCAAATTGAACTCTTGAAGAAGCAACATCCATCGAAGTAACCTTGGTTTAGATTCTTTCTTTGTCAAAAGGTATTTCAAAGCTACATGATCAGAATAAACAATTATTTCAGAACCAAGTACATAAGACCGAAATTTATCTAAAGCAAAAACAATTGATAAAAGCTCCTTCTTTGTAGTGGAATAATTGCACTGAGTGGAGTTCAAGGTTCTGGGAGCATAATAGATGACATGACTTTTCTTGTCAACTCTTTGCCCTAAGACTGCTCCTACTCATAGTTAGTTGCATCACACATGATTTCAAAAGGTAAGTCCCATCGAGGTGGTTGAATAATAGGGGCACTAGTCAACAATCTCTTGAGCTTATCAAATGCCTTCTTGCATTCTTCCCCGAACTCAAATTGAACTTCTTTTTGTAACAAATTTGTCATTGGCAAAGCAACTTTGGAGAAGTCTTGGATAAACCTGCGATAAAATCCTGTATGTCCAAGAAAGGAACGTACTTCCCTAACATTGGTAGGGTATGGTAAGTTTGTAATGACATCTATTTTTGCTTTATCAACCTCTATTCCCTTAGAAGAAATCCATGTCTTAATATAATGCCTTGGGTAACCATAAAATGACACTTTTCATAATTTAACACTAAATTAGTTTCGATGCATCTTTTCATGACTTTAGTTAAATTATCTAAGCATTCATCAAATGATTCTCCATGCACAGTAAAGTCATCCATAAACACTTCAATGCATTTTTCAATATATTCAGAAAAAATGCTCATCATGCATCTTTGAAATGTTCTTGTGGCATTACAAAGACCAAATGACATTCGTTTATAAGCATATGTCCCGTATGGACAAGTGAATGTAGTCTTTTCTTGATCTTCTTGTGCAATAGGAATTTGATAAAAACCTGAAAATTCATCAAGAAAACAAAAAAATGGTTTCGGGGGAGATTTACATGTTGTAACTGATGAGAGACTGAACCTCTAGCTATTTTCTGCTATTTTCTTGAAATGGATTGTCTTCTTCTTTTACCCATTGTATTTTCTTATTTCTTCATGAACTAAACCCCATTTTGGGGGAGATTTACATGTTGTAACTGATGAGAGACTGAACCTCTAGCTGGTTCATTTGTCTTTAAATAGAGTTGTTGCTGTTTCTTAATCTTACCTAACATTTTTTGCCACTCTATTTTGCATGGTAGTTGTTGTATTAAGCCGGGAGGGCTTACGGATTGCCGACTTGCTCTATTTGTGATTAGTACTTTTCTATAGTAATCTATGGATGCCTCAGGAATGGGGTCCCCTAATCATCCATATAACTTGTTTATATTGCTTGGAAACTTAGCAACGAGAATTGTGGGCATCTATGTTTGGGTGTCTCGGGAGGGAACCAAGTCGAGTTCGACACTAATGAATGTTTGTAAGCTAAAGGGTAAGTTGAGAATTCAATGAAAGCATGTTAAATCTCCCCCACTTTTCCATATCTGTTAACCCCCATTTTCGTTATGCTATGCTGCAACATCTTCCTGTTATCAGCTTTGCGAAGTGTGTCTGCTATTGAGATTATTTACCGCCTGTTTATTTTATTTCGTTTAGTTACAACTCAAACACTGATAATTTCTTATGTTTTACATTTTGGTATTTGCGAATATAGTTTAGAATATAATCCCATGTCCCTGTGGATTCGACCTTGTTTCGTGCTACAATCGACAATTTCGAGAATATTTGCACGTGTTGTCAACATGGTTATGTGGACGCAACAAGTTTTTGGCTCCGTTGTCAAAAGCATCTTGTAGAAAGTAGTCAATACGAATAGAAGGTACTGGGCAATAAAGCTGGATGATGCTTTATGGGCTTATCGTAAAACATTTAAAATGCCTCTAGGTACTTCTCCGAACAAGTTGGTTTTGGGAAAACCATGTCACCTCCCGTTAGAGTTGGAGCATAAAGCGTTTTGGTCCGTCAAGAAGCTAAATCTGGACCATGCTGCAGTAGGAGACGTACGTCGCTTACAACTACTGGAGCTTGAGGAGTTTCGAAGAGACATATAGGAAAATGCCAAAATATATAAGGAGAAGACTAAGCGATGGCATGATGCGAGAATTCAACCAAGACAGTTCGAAAAAGGCCAGCAAATGTTGCTTTACAACTCAAGATTGAAGCTCTTCCTAGGAAAGCTCAAGTCTAGATGGCCAGGTCCATTTTTAGACTCACATGTATAGTCTCACAGAGCCATCAAGGTGCAAGAAATTGATTCAGGAAGAGAATTTACGATGAACGGGCAGAAGCTGAAGCATTTCTAATGGCGAGAACGTGGTGAGAGATGTCGGAGCCCATCACTTCGCCACAGACTGAAAGCGATCCACGAAGGAATAATGGAGCAAGATTTAATGCTAAATCATTCTCATGCTCCCGTATTTTAATTTTGCGTTTTAGATAGGTTGATTGGTTTTTCTATAATTCGTGAAAGTTAATTTTGTTAAGTTTATTTTGCAAGGGGATAACGTTGAAATCAGGCTTAGAGTGGTTTGCAAGAAAAGGTGAGCGGCAGTAATGATGCAGTGATGTCGCTGACGAAGATAAAGTCAGACAGCAGGTGGGAGCGTTAAAACGTGGCAGACATGTAAGTTTGCATTTAAGGCAAATGTGGCTACATGATTTTGAGGAGAGAGGTGAGTAATTATCACGATTTTGGGAAGATATAATATTTATCATGATTTGAGGGATATTTTTTATTTTAGGAGAGATTTTAAAATTGAAAAATCGTGGGGAATCAATGCAAATCCCATTTTGTTTCCTTTTTAAGACCCATGTTCCCCACACCATCCTCCCTCATTCTTTTCTATAACCGTCACCCCATTCCTTTAAACTTCCTAAATAATCCTCTCCTTTCCCCTTGCAAACCAGAAACCCTAACATCGTCATGCCTAGAATCAAGCACAAAGCTAACCGAAAAAAGGTGTACAAACTGGAGGTCTCTACGAGAGAATGCTCTAGCAATGAGTTCCAGAAGGCCAGGGAGACGATCCCGCCGCTGGCAGCTTCCGGCGAGCGATGCCTTGTCCAGCATACTCCGACTAGTATAGAGCATACTCCCGTAGATTCGAAACTTCCACTGCCGCCTCCACCAGTCCCAACCATCAAGTAAGTGTTCAAGACCTCACCACCCCTCTCCATCAAGTCCAGCTCGACAATCATCCGCTCTCTGTCAATAACCCGCTGCCCTTTTCCCTAGCTAAATCCATCATTCCTTCCCCCATTCAAACACCGAAACGCCTTCCATTACTAAAAATCCACCCCGTCCCCCAGCCCAATCGACTGTCCCACCAACCCCAGTCAACCCCACTCTCATATCCATTATCCACTCGCCTATTGTCATCGAGAAGATCCACCCTCGCCCGTAGTCCCCAAAACAATACCCGCCGTCGGCCCTGCCTCGCGTACCCGCAGAATAAATTTCCATCATCCTCTATACGCAGCCCCAGCCCAGCTAAAAACAAAAAGCCCCAAAAGTACCTTCGCCCCCACTCGCTAAATCGAAATCAGTAAAGTCTACTTCTCCATCCGAGGGAAAGCGGCGCAGTAGCATACCCTCTATTTTGCAGGTACCATCAATGCCAAGCTCCACCAAGCATATCAACATCATGCCTTCACATCAGGCATGCTTTCAGAAGTTAGTGGACCCAGCGGGGCAGGCGAACTACAGAGATATCAAGGGCAGAGATCTTTACCTGGAGAAGGGCTTTGTCGAGGCGGACATGCCCTAGTTCGTAAAGGAGGGAGCAACATGGCTTAGGTGGGAGCTGCTGATAGGGTGGGCCGCACAGTCGTGAGGGATGTCGAGGTGGATTGGACGTCAGAGAGGATAAACAGCCCTCTATCCGCGAGCTTGACCACGCCCTGCAGTTGGTAGAGATAGAAGGTGCCTCATGGCAGGTCACAGATAAAGGTGCCCGCTCGCTCAAGTCTGGTCAACCCACTACTGAAGCTAATGTCTGGCTCTACTTTGTCAAGAGTCGAGTCATGCCCACAACGCATGATTCAACTGTTACAAATGATAGTGTTTATGTACAAAATATAACGAGGTATGACCTGGTCAAGGTCGGCCACAAGGAGAGCTCGACCTACTATAGGTATGACCGTCGGGAGAGCATGACCTGCTTTTCATGTATGACCGCAGGAAGAGCTTGGGTTTCCTTGGAAAGGGATGACCAGCTCAAAGGGTCAAGAACGGCTGACTGGGATGAGCTGGTGTCAGGAATGAGCTGAAAGCCCACTTGGTGAGGAAAGACCTGCACAAGAGAACAAACACTCCGACGCTCAAGTTAGTTTTGAGTCCGACCTTAGTATGGAGGCCGAGCTAGAATACGATACCTGACTAAAGAGTGAAGTGCCCTATTTATAGGCTGAGGTACCCAATAAAGAATTTGACCGGCAGTTGAGCATGTCGGGACTAAGGTCGGCCTGTCGGGGGTAGCTATTCCAGTTCATACTGTTGTCATTTGGAATTTGACTAAGTATGGAAGGTCGTTCCTCCCTTGAATGTTCTTTAGGGAAGACCTTCAGATCGGCCTTTAAGGAAGGCTTCAGGTCGGCCATTAGGCAAGGCCTTCGGGTCCGCCCTCAAGGGAGCTCATCAGGCCGGCCCTTAGGGGAGCTCTTCAGGTCGGCCCTCAGTGGAGCTCTTTAGGTCGACCACTTCAGATAGGCCACCAAAAGGAAAATCTTTAGGTCGGCCAACAAAGGGAAGACCTCCAAAGTTGGACCTTTTTCTGTCCTCCACGTGGCAATACGATTTTCAACCCCCAAAAAGATAGGGTCCTTCTATTAGCCTGCATTCTATAGGCGCATTCTATTAACGTCGGACAGTTCATCCACAAGGAGATTGCCCAATGTGCTTCCAAAAGAACGGACTGCCTTTTCTTCCCTAGTCTCATCAGCAAACTTTGCCTCCGCAGAGACGTTCCAATCCTCGACGACAAGGAACCGCTTAAAGATAAACTGGTGATTGACAAGCATTTGCTAAAGCGCCTAATGCTCCAAGACCCTATACGGTGTAGAGCTACGCTTACTACGACCATTAATGAAATGATGGCCCAATTTGCAAAACTCCAGAAACAATTAACGCATATGGAAGAAGTGCAGTCGGCTTTTGCCAACCAAGCAAATAAGAGAGATGCTGGCATCTTGGCGGCACTAGAGCATTGGAAAGCGGCAGCCCCATCTGCATCAACTACACCACCTGCTGGCTTGAATGTTCTGCTGGAGCAATCTGACAGTTTCGAAGAGGAATATTAGCCTACGGGCGATCGCATTTAATTTCTATTTTTATTTTTCTGTCGAGTAGTTTCTGTTTTTTTTATTATTGTTTCAGTCAATATGTGAATCCCCCTCCCTTTCAATATACAGTATATAGGAAGAGAATAAAAATAACCAAAATTCAGAAAAATAATAAGAATTTCATTTTGTAAGGTGATGGTCAAAGGTTTGATTCCGATAGCTGGCTTTTCTCTATTGATTTTTCACATTATCAATTATGTGAAAGATCAAATAAATAGAGAAATGACTCGCTTTACTGAATTTAATGAAGATAAGTTGTTAGACATCTGGTGTGCTCAACGTCTATCTATTGTCTTGCCCTTTGTATATCGTCTTGATGCTAGAGCCTGCTAGTGCGCAGTTTTCCTGTTGATGCTGAAGCATTTTAATGAGGGTTAGCTTTCTTTTGTTCTCCCTCCGATTCATGTTTGCCTGTCCATGGCCTAGCATCTCTCTAGTAGTACTGGCCCCAGGTAATGCTTACCCTAGGGAGGAATTTCAGTGGCTATCTATCCAAAGGCAGCCCTTATCTTTGCATAGCTAGCATGGACCTCTTCCTATAAGATCCCATTAGTTGTTAGCAATAGCCCCTTACTCCTATAGGCATAAATTTAGTGACCATTTCTCTTAATCTCATATTAGTCGCAAGTTAAGTTTTGGGGTGTGCTAGAGCATTACATCTTACATGTCCTTAGCTGTATTGAGAATAATGCAACCTCTTAAGTTTAGGGAAGTGAACTTTCAATTCTTATACCTTTATTAGTTGTATACAACCATGAATCTTTCTAATCCTGTAATAAAGTCCTTAAAAAAATCATCAATAAAGGATGGACTAGTAGCCCGCATCCAGATCATAAAGAGGCTGCAGGACTAGGAACGACTGTGGTTAAAGAAGCCCAAATTGGTAGTGCAAAGGTTAAAGGTATATGCAAGTGAAAGACGTTTGACAAAGGAATCCCTAGGGAAAGTAAACTTGAGGTTGGGAAGTATAAGGAAACTAGAGTTGGGAAGAAAATAGCGTCTTCCAGAGTGTGAACAAACTTAGGCAACCTTTATTTCTTTGCTCCAGCTAAAGTACTTAGCAGAGTATGTAAGGTCCAACATTTTTTTTTTATCAAAATGAAAGGGTGAGGCATAGGGCTGCTATTTGAAGTGCAGGTTTCTAACGTTCCTCTTTTGTGAACAGAAGTGAATTGCATTCTCTTGCTTGGGGACAAGCAAGATTTTAAGTTTAGGGTTGTGATAACTCTCCAAAGGAGAATTATTATAGTGTTTATTTAGGTAATTTTATACAAAAATATGCCAAAGTTTGTCGGTTTTAGCTCTTAAACATCATGAAAAATCTTATAAACCGACCTTGGAACTAAAGTCCTAGTTCTTTAATGTTTTAGCTAAAAACTGCGCTAAACTCTTTTATTTCTGGCTTAAATGCACAGGTTTGGAAAAAAAAGATAAAGCTTGAAGAGAGTGCTAGGTCGAGAGAAGAGTGAACGAAGCATCTTCAAGACAGAGCAGACGAAAGTTGGAGCGACGCGACGTGGGAGCATGGAATTAGTGTGCAATAACAGCCTAAACACGGAAAAGTACCATATCCGTACAAACTTCAGTTGGGTGCCCTGAAAATGGGACCTGATATAAAAAAGGACATGTTGCCCTAGC
Organism: Momordica charantia; assembly: GCF_013281855.1. Lineage (NCBI taxonomy): Eukaryota > Viridiplantae > Streptophyta > Magnoliopsida > Cucurbitales > Cucurbitaceae > Momordica > Momordica charantia. The sequence goes on along the minus strand of NW_028275166.1, from coordinate 14,706,586 downwards.
CGACACATACAGATCCCAATAAAGACACGTTTTTTAGAGCTGAAACGAAAAGGAGGAAGAATCTCTTCATTTTCGGGGCAAAAAGCTGATGATAGAGGGGGATATTCGACTGCGGCATCGAGCTGTCATCTTCTTAATTGGTTTTCTACTATTCCTTTGAAATGGGTTGTCTTCTTCTTTTACCCATTGTATTATCTTCTTTTTTCATTAACTAAACCCATTTCGGGAGAGATTTACATGTTGTAACTGATGAACGACTGAACCACTAGCTACTTCATTTGTTTTTAAAAAAGAGTTGTTGCTATTTCTTAATCTTACCTAACATTGTTGGCCACTCTCTTCTATATGCTAGCTTATGTATTGACCTAAGAGGGCTTACAGATTGACAACTTGCTCTATTTGTGATTAGTACTTTTCTATAGTAATCTGTGGATGCTCAGGAATGAGGTCTCCTAATCATGCCTATAACTTGTTTATATTGCTTGGAAACTTAACAACGGGAGTTTTGGGTATCCATGTTTGGGTGTCTCGGGAGGGAACCAAGTCGAGTTGGGTACTAGTGAATGTTTGTAAGCTAGAGGGTAGATTGAGAAGTTTGTGAAAGCATGCTAAATCTCCCCCACTTTTCCATATCTGTTAACCCTCATTTTCGTTATTCTGTGCTGCAACCTCTTTTTGTTATCAGCTTTACGAAGTGTGTCTGCTACTAAGACCATTTACCACTTGTTTATTTTATTTCGTTAACTCAAACACTGATATTTTCTTGTTTTTACATTTTGGTAACTGTGAATATAGTTTAGAATATAATTCCAAGTCCCTGTGGATTCGACCTCGTTTCGTGCTACAATCGGTAATTTCAGGTATACTTGCACGTGTTGTCAACACGGTTGTGTGGACGCAATAGCTATCCCGGTTGTGTCAAACACGGTTGTGTCAACACGAATTTGATACATTATAATATAAAGTTAATTTTGAATTAGATTCAAAATTATGAGAGAGATGGATATTAGAATTTGATTCTAATATAGTTGATTAATTTAAGTTTAATTTAGTTGAATATGGTTTAATTAAATTAGATTTAATTTAATTTAATTAATTATATTAGATTTTATTAATTATTATTTTAATTAAAATGGTTTTAATTAAAATAAAAGAAAAAAAAAGAAAGGAAAATGGGAGGAAACCTCCCACTTTCCACCATTAATGGTGGAAAGTGGGGAGGTCTTCCCACTTCCCACCATAAATGGTGGGAAGTGGGGAAGTGAGTGGGGATGTAACGCCCCAAGAATTTCACCATTTCCAAACAGGGACTGTTACTAAGACTGCCTAAAATTTTCACATAAACAAGAGAATTGTCTTCACAACAATACTAAGCAATAAAGCTACCACGGTTCTCCTGCGCTACTCTAATTTTCAACACTCACGAGAGCTTGAACAATTAGAACAACACCACTAAAGATTTAAGAGAACCTCACATCCTATACAGATAAACCATTAAATACCGACTTCACATCAACCAAACCCTTCAAGGAAACCTCTACTAACTATAAACCATCCACTAAATGAATACTAACATCTCGAATGACAATGAAGCAAAAACATATTCATGTACGATCAACTTAAACAAATGTATTCATAAATATCCTAAGTAGGTTACAATCCCGTAGTTCAAGAAGCTAACAAAATTAATGCTCTAAAAAGAATAATGAATCGGCAACCTTACAACATCCTTTAGACCATAAAACTAAACAAGACCAACCGCTAACAACTCAACTACACGATTAAATAGCCACAACTATCCTAACTAAAAGAAATTAATTGCACGCAGCATAGCTAATGGTCTTTCCGATCAAGCCTCCTCCTCGCCATCACCATCCCAAGAGCTAGCTCGATACCTGCAAACTGGAGGGGAAAAAGAGGGATGAGTACAACCACAGTACTCAATAAGCAGCCCTTATCTGAAGGGTCACGCACAAACAACATACTTATCAAAGAACAACGTGTCATGCTTATTAAAGAATCAACATGTCCTGCTTATCACAACTCTCGAGCTTTGAATAAATAGAAACATATCACCAGAAGCAGTTTATGCAAATGTTTAACTCTACATGTACTGTACATGTCAAACTCATCCTTACACATTAACTACCAACCTCTAGTCTCTCTAACATCTCAAGTACCTCTACGCTTATCACAGCTATCCTAGCCTTCCACAGTTAACTCCTTCGAGTAGAGTCGGCCCCTTACCATTTTTACCCAGAGTCCCGACACTACTGTATCGGCCCTCGACCATTTTACCCGAAGCCCCGATGACTTCATCATCTATTGGCCCTTGACCATTTTTACCCAAGGCCCCAATAGCTTTCCTTCCAAAGGACTCCTCGTATCGACCCTCGACTGTTTTTACCCGAGGCCTCGATACTCCATTAGTGACGTATCAGCCCCCGACCATTTATACCCGAGACCCTGACACTCACTCATTCATTTCCTCCAAGAACCCAACTCTCACCAGAGTCTTACTATATACTTTCTCAAGCCACTACCCCTGCATCTTTCAACTCACAAATACAATTCAGCATGCTTCCACAACATATACAAGATTCAAATAATGAAATGATAAACCAATCATGCTCTCACAATATAACTTTTCTTAACAATGGCTCCACAATGGGTTTCGTCGTAACAAAGCATAACCAAACAAATTTTAAACCATTGGAGTCCGACATAGTTTACCCAAAACACTTAATATCCAGCATGAATACTCAATAAGCATTACTAAGTATAATAACACGTAAGGCACGCCGAACAACTCATGCATATTTAGACAACAAACATTTCCACAGCACTACTCAGCAGTTTAGCAAGGCAGAAACCTCACCATTTTCACCGACATGTATCCAACACTACTCCAAGTATACCGATTAACACAATGAGAGTTATTTAGCACAATGACGTAACAAAATTAATATTAAACGCCACAAACCAGCACATTAGAGACCATTTAACATACATTAACGCACGCACACGCCCCTTGTCTACTTACTTGTTATGTCTCAAAACTCTCACAAGAGTCCTACTTGCTACTACGCCATGCCTCATGCATCAATAATCTCATACAGTCCAATATGCGATACACCAAAATGATCATATGTAAAACCAATCAATTTAAAATAGTCCAACATGATCCAACAGCTCCAACAGGCATCGTTCACAGAAGAGGCACAACCAACAACTTAACCAAAATATAATCGATAGATGTCCAGCATACATCAAACACAACTGATTTCTCATAAATCTTCAACATGCTTTCGAAACAACATATTATATTACCGGTATAAAATTTTCATCATGAAAACCAATTAAAGCACAACAGCAATTCGAACATAGTCATCCAAGATTACTTGGTTACAATTTATTCACACAACCACATAATTTTCCCGAGATATATCAACAGTTTTATCAATAATGACGTTTACTAAATGATAACAACGATAAGCAATCATGCAAATATCACACATGGACACACGAGCAAAAAACCATATCATATCAGCACACAACAACCAATCCCTCCAGTAAGAAACTACTTACTAACAAATGTCCTAAGGCTCTTAAGCTTGTCGAAGACTTCCTAAATCAAAAGAAGTACGATCTCGAGGTTAGTAACCGATTAGAAACACTTAAATATAATTGAAACCGAGTTTAGGTGGGTCGTTACCTACTAACTCACACTAAAACCACTTGGGTTGAGAGTGGGTCGATTTCGAATGAGCTCGGCACTTCAAAACTGAGTTCGAAAAGCCTTGGGCTTGTTGCTCCTACGCCGAAAAGGAATGGGTAAGGCTGATTTGAGTCCAAAAAGAAGTGGGTCAACACCGAAATAATGTCGAACGGGGTGGGTATTGCAAATTGGCTTCATACGAGGTGTGGGTCACCGCCCAACGTCATCGAAACGATGGAAAAACGTCAAGACTCGCCGGCTTCACGAATCTAAGATGTTGCTGCTGCTGCTGTCCAAAACTGATGCGAACGTGCCATGAGTCGTGGGTTGTCGCCAAACGGTCTGTAACGCCCCGCGTTACTCAGGTTAGCTTGCCCCGAGTTCCAGAAAATTGTATAACAAAATAGATTTTGTTTATTGATTTATTTCATTTTTTTAAATTTATTTGACTCATCGGTGATCTTTATTTAATTTAAGTGTGGCATCTCGGCTAGTGTGTATTGTTACAGAGTTAGTGGTGAGTTAGTAGCACGTAGTATTTATTAAGTTATGGTTTAGTACGGATCCCGCTATGTGACACTTGCTCTGGGCCATTGGACCAACTACGAAATTATATTATTGGTTTTGTTAACAAGGAGTGTTTGGGTAAATGGGCCTTAAACAAAAGAAACTAGCCCAAGTGAGTTTATGTTGCAAAACAAAAGAAAAAGAGGAATTAAAACAAAACAACCCTAGCCCATCTTGTTCTCCTTCCTCATCTTCATCCACCCTTCCCTTTCGTTTGAAGCCGCCCGCCCCCCCCCCCCCATCCGGATTTCTTTCTCCGACGAAGCAGCACCGACGACAGAACAGCAGCAGGCGCGGGAGTCGGCAGCAGCAGGTGCGGCGTCGGGCAGCAGCAGCGCGGCGTTGGGCAGCGACAGACGGCGGCAGCGTGCGACGGGCTACAGCGGCGCTTGACGTTCGGGCAGCTGCAGGCGGCATCGATACACGTGAGGCTGTTTTCGCGGCGTCCCTTCTCCGGTCCAACGAGCCTAACAACCTCGAATAGCTTAGATCCGTGAAACCCGGTAACTTTTCTTTGACCCACATTTGTTCGAAGTTAGATTTGGAATACCCACACCCAAGTGAAGTTGTTTTGTAGTAACGGACATCAAAACGAAGTCGTTGGAGGTCGTTTTGGGCACTTTTCGCTGCTGCAAAAACGTGGACAGCAGTGTTTTGGTGGTGTTCGGCGATTATCTTCATCCGTTCCAAGCCCAATTTACGCTACCCACACCTTTGCAAGCTAGATCTAATTTACCCACACCTACACGAAATCGTTTTGTTATAATGAGCCCTTTGAACCCTCGTAGAGTCGTTTTTCGAAGGCTGAACAGTACATTTAAATTGCTGTATTTTTCTATTTTTGGTGCGTAGGTGTGAGATCGACGCAAACTTAAAGACGTGGTTGTGTAAGTAGCACCAAGGGGCGAGTGTGTGCGTTATTTAGCGTTAAACGGAATGGTTTTGATGCTGTTCTTTTTCTTGTTAAAATAATTTAAATGAGCATGTAGGGATTGCTAGTTTGATTTGTGGATTTCTAGCGATCTTGTTGCCGTCTTTCTATTATTGAATACTTTTGAGGAAACATGCTTCCTGTTCTTATTGTTGTAGGTGACTATTAGGTTCTAAACTGTTGTAGTTAGAAGTAACTGGCTCATGACGTTTTGCAAATGGGATGTAAATGAAATGCTAGCGTGGTTATACCGATAATTTAATTCATATTGTTATGGTTGTGAGCTGTTGGATATATTTTGTTTATTACGTGGAACAGCATGCTTGTAAACGGTGCAGTGATTTAGAATGTGGGAGTTTTACTTGTAGGTGGTCATGGAAGGGTTAGTGAAGTGGTGAAGGGTGAAGGGTAAAGGGACGGGTTGATAGTCCGTTAACCACAGATGTTCTGACCTAAAAAATGCATATAAATCGCTTGGAGGTTCAAAGCCCTCAGTAGTGGCCTTGGGAATAAATGACAAGGCCGATCGTCAAATCTCTGTAAACGTGTATTGGGGTCTTGGGGATAAATGTCAAGGACCAATACGCTGGGAAGTCATCGGTACCTTGGGAATAAATGGCAAGGACCGGTGCACAGTTCAGGCCTTGGGAATAAATGGCAAGGCCGAACGTCAAGTTTTCTGTACAGGAGTATTGAGGCCTTAGGGATAAATATCAAGGGTCAATGCGACTCGAGGAGTTAGGCTTGAGGGATAAAAGTAGGGTGGTGCTTGCGAAGTAGTGGTGCTAGGCCTTGGGAATAAATGGCAAGGTCGAACATGAAGTACTGGAAAAGGAGGGGGTACGGTGACTTGGGAATAAATGTCAAGAGCCGTCATGCCTCGAGAAGTTAAGCAGGGAGTAACACAGAGGGGTGTAGAGGAAGGTTTAGTACCATGAGACAAGGGCTAGTGAATCATGGGTTGTGGTCTTGGTAGTTCCGACGCATGGTTGTTGTATGTAAATGTCTAGTTATTGTTTGCTATCTCTCACTGCTTATTTGATTGCCTTGCTATTGTTTTATTCTTTATGCCGTGACTGTGAGCATGATTTTTGTGCTAGTTAGGAAGTGCTACTTACGGAGTACCTTATGTACTCAACCCCCCTTTTTACCCTTGTATGTTTTCAGGTGTGAACAGGGTCGACCGCGGTGATGACGTGGAGAGGGCTTGACCGAGGAAGGATCACTATCTTAGTTAGTGAGGATAGAGGGAAGGGTCGTTGGGTACGAGTAGCATTAAGATTTATGTTATTGCTAGGTGTGGACCGCGGAGGAAATTTTGTATTCTTTAAAACTACTTTATTTGTTATGGATGTTGCTGGTAAACGCGTCACTGTCGTCGTTGGAGTTTAGGTGTACGATTGTTTTATTTATTTATGAATTTTTGCCACTATGGTGGATATGAGATGTTTCTGTTTTTAAATTGCCTATGGAGGGCGAAGTCTTGACAGTTTGTGACATTTGTATTTCTGACAGAACGTATGGGAGTCGAAGTTTTATTTCGTTTAAATTATTTTCCCAGGGAGTTGCTTATCACGTGTTTAGAGTTAAGGCTAGCCAGGTGAATTATTTAGCGTTGCCTAGGATGATATATAAAATCCTGGGGCGTTATAGGTGAGGGTCGCGAGAAACAACGGGAAAGAACGACGTCGGAACTGCTGCAACACGCCGAATGTCGCCAGCTTCGTACGTAGCCGGATCTGCTCGCAATGTGAACGATTGCCGCCGAAACTGCTACAAAAACTACCCAATTCGTGGGTCTGGTTCACCCTGTTCTGCTCGTCGTGGGGAAGATGTCGCCGGCTACTGCTTGCCTGTTGTCGGGGATCCTAGATCATTGTTGAATCTCGCCGTGGAGGCTCACCACCGTCGTCGACCGCCGTCAATCCGGGAATGTCGTTGCTCGCCGAGGCCACCAATGACGCTGCAGTCGCCGGAGGATGGGAGGTGTTGCGGTGGAAATGAAAATCGGAGGGGGAAGGTGGCAGCTCAACAAGGGAAGGAAGAAGAAGAACAAGAAAGTGGAAAAATAAAAGATTTAGGGTTTTCTATTTCTTTTAATTGGTTTTAATTCCTTTCTCTTTAATTTGTTTTAACACTTATAGCCCAAACCCCAATTCTCAAAGTAGGCCCAAATAGATAACATAATCACCTAAAACAATAAGCCCAATAATTATAGTTTAAAAATCAAATAAAACCCACAACCCTAAACAAAATAGTTAACTTAAACTCTAAAACCCAAGAATAATAATTTAAAGAAAAGTAGAATTTATGAAGGAAAATCCTAAAACCCCTGAATTTAAGATTTAACTAAAAGTCTCCTACACAGGTCGAGAACTTAAATTATCTTAAACCAATGAAATTAAACTTAATTCTAATTTAGCCAAAAATTAGAATTTCAAAGTTAGAAGATCCAAGAATTAATGTTATCAACTTAGGGAAAAACCCAAAGACACTATTTATCTCTTAAAATAAACGAGTCAGAGAACGCGAGGCGTTACAGGGGAAATGGTGACTTTTTCCTCACTCCTTCCCTACAAAATGAGGCTCTCTCAATTTCTTTGAACGGTCTCCGACTCTCGGTTATTGAGTTTCCGAAACTCAAACGAAAATTCTCTCTCTCGATCTCTCGGTTTCCTTTTCAGTTATAAGACGGTTCCCACAAACCGAGTTCTTAATATCCAGAGGATAGGAAGGAAGACTTTGTGGTGGCATTGGTGTCTACATTGAAGATGTGTCTTCGAAAGTATGTATCACTAACTTCCTTTTTATTCATGCTTATATGTCTTTTCTTTGTTGTAATTCTAAGACAATATCGAAGCACACCCGTTCACGCGCTTCTGCTGCGGGATCTAATCCCTTCAATTGGTGTCAGAGCCATGGTTCTGCTTTCGATCTTGTTTTGAATAACAAGGAAAAGAATGGTGGGTGTTTCTATACATTTGATGTATGTGGTTTGCAAATAGATGTTTTCGGTTCTTGTCATTAGATTTATAGTCTTTTTGTTGATTCGATCAATGTAAAAGCCCGTTGTTTTGGGTGTTTAATCTTGTAAATCGAGTCTGTAAGTTCGTGTCGTTCGTGGCAAGGAGTTGCTGTGAAATTGTACCAGAGAAGTGAAGAAAAACTAGAGAAACCGGGTGGACAACGCCTCGGCGCTGGGCAATGGCGCCTAAGCGTTGCCAGAGCTGCAGAAATCCGAGAGCTCAGGCCTGCAGCAGTGGGGGCAGCGCCTAGGCGCTGTCACGCTGGCTCTGGACGCCTAGGGGTAGGGTTTTATATAATTTTTTTTTTCGTTTCATTTCTTATAGGAAGCCAAAAACCGGTCTATTTTGCTATTAATTATTATGCATTTTGAATGTATACTTAATTAGTTGTGTATGTTGCATAATGTATGTCATATAGTTTAAAATCCCACCATAGGTTAAGCATGTTCATTCATCATATGCATATAATAGTTATAATGAATGATAGCATGATTTATTTTCATGATTAATTAATGTAAGTGTTGTATTAATTAGATGTAAATAAAGTTGTATTGAGCATGACATTACTTTAGTAAATATAAATGTTATATTTATGTATGTCATTGATGTGTGATTATAGTTTCAATTTCTTTAAATTTATAGCTGTTATAAGTTTGGTGAATAGAAATTAAAGTCTATAATCAAGAATTGCATGCAAACCCTAGGTCTTCAATAATTAATTTTCAAGGGGTTTGGAATTGATTATATCCTAGGTCCTATACTTTTTATTTTTGTTTTAAATATGTTTAAAACGTCGAAATAAAAGGTTAATATAAAATATTGCCTATAAGGGAACCCTGTCTAAGGAAGGTTCTATCTAGGTTGAGGTACTTAAGCTGACCGTAAGGGAACACCTCTACTTGGGAACCGACCGGGGGGTTGAATTAGTCAATATTTTATAGCATGCAATAATGTGGTTAGTTCGTTAAAGTGTTTACTGAAACAAAACATTAAGTGTTAAAAAAACCCAATATAAAAGTTATATTGGGCAAACTAATAATCTTAGATAATTTCATGTAGTCGAATTTACCTAAGTAATAACCCTAGTTGTATACTAAGTGGGAGGATTAGGTGTATATATAAAATATACCAAGTATATGACATATATATGGTATATATATACATTCTTTCACTCACGTTCTCCGTATAAGTTCACACCGTGAGTTCCATGTTTGGCCTCATGTCACCCTAGGCGCGGCCTCCCTAGGAAGGTGTTTGCATGGTTTAATACCAAGGTGAATGGATAAAGTATTTATAGTAAGTCGGAGAAGGACGTGTGACAATACATCCGACGGTCTCTTCCATTGGTTTACAGAGTGAAGTTTCATACACGGCCTGTGTGTCGTCTTGGAGTGACCACCCCTACGGAGGGTCTGTTGTATGGAATCAAAATCAACGCGAACTCCAAAAATGGATAAGGTCTCTTACGTTTTACACAATATTTGTCCTTCCCTACGGTAAGCTTATTGGAACGAACCTCTGGGGTCTGAAAATAGCGGGTCACACTTGCTAGAAGTTATTAAGTTTGTTAGTAACTCCTTGACCAAACAAACGGTGACTAACTGTTATAGGAATAAGAGTTATTCCGGTGTAATGTTTAGTTGAGAATGTCTCAATTCATTGAAGGAGTAGCTGACTTCCCCACGGTAGCTGTTGCTTTAAATCACTGAAGCATCGTCGCAAAAATAATATTGATTGATAGGGTGCATTATTACTTTTTGCTAAAACTTATTGGGTTTTTAATGGGTAGTGCAAATATCTTATATAGATTTGTTTGTATTTCAGCATATCTAAATCTATTGCCCTACTTGCCGTCAGAAAACTCAACGGCGAAAATTACACACAATGGAAATCAAACCTTAAGACGATACTCGTGGTAGATGATCTTAGGTTCGTCTTAACTGAGAAGTGTCTTCAGGCTTCCACGCCTAATGCACCCGAGCTAGTCGGGATGTCTATGACAGATGGATCAAGGCCAAGGTCTACATCTTGGCAAGCATATTTGATGTGCTAGCCAAGAAGCATGAGAGCACGGTCACCGCAAAGGAGATCATGAACTCGTTTCGGGACATGTTTGGACAGCCATCCATTCAAGCCTGACACGATGCCCTCAAGTTCATTTACAATTTCTGCATGAGAGAGGGAACATCAGTGCGAGAACATGTTCTCAATCTAATGGTCCACTTTAATGTAGCTGAAGTGAACAACGTTGTCATATACGAGGGGAGTCAGGTCAGTTTTATCTTGGAATCTCTTCTGAAGAGTTTCGTACAGTTTCGTAGCAATGCTATGATGAACAAGATAGAGTCAACCTTAGCACGCTCTTAAATGAGCTACAAATTTTTCAGTCTCTTATGAAAAATAAGGGATAGGAATGAGAGGCAAACGTTGTCACCTCAAAACGGTTCCATCGATGTTCGACCTCGGGAACCAAATCGCACTTTCTTCTTCTGGAAGTAAGACTTTCAAGAAGACGAAGTACAATGGTAAGGCGGTGAAAGTTGACCCTACTGCTACTGCTGCTACCAATAAGGGCAAGGCCAAAGTTGTAGACAAAGGAAAATGTTTGCACTACAACGTGGATGGGCACTAGAAAACAAACTTCCTGAAATACTTGGCCGGAAAGTAGAAAGTCAAATAAGGTAAATATGATTTACTTGTTCTTGAAACATGTTTAGTGGAGAATGATGATTCTGCCTGGATATTGGATTCATGGGCTACTAACCATGTTTGTTCTTCTTTTCAAGAAATTAGTTCCTGGAGGCAGCTTGATGCTGGGGAAATGACTCTCAAAGTCGGAACGGAAGATGACATCTCAACAGTCGCAGTGAGAGACCTAAAGTTGTTTTTAGACAAGAATAAATATATATTATTAGATAAAGTGTATGTAGTTCCTAAAATAAAGAGGAACTTAATTTCAATTTCTTGTTTACTGGAACAATGTTATGCTGTTTCATTTTCATTAAATGAAGTGTTCATTTCACGAAATGGTGTTAACATTTGTTCTGCAAAAAAACTTGAAAACGACTTATATGTGTTAAGACAACCATAACTACAACAATTTTAAATACAGAGTTGTTTAAAAATGCTAAAACTCAACACAAAAGGCAAAGAACTTCTCCAAAAGAAAATACCTATCTTTGGCACTGAAGATTAGGTCACATAAATCTCAATAGGATTGAGAGATTGGTTAAGAGTGGACTTCTAAGCGAGTTAGAAAATGACTCCTTACCTCCATGTGAATCTTGCCTTGAAGGCAAGATGACTAAAATACCTTTTACTGGAGAATGTTACAGAGCCAAAGAACCCTTAGAGCTGGTACATTCAGACCTCAGTGGTCCGATGAATGTTAAAGCCAGGGAAGGGTATGAGTATTTCATCTCTTTCATAGATGATTATTCAAGGTATGGATATCTCTACCTAATGCAACGTAAGTCTCAAGCCCTTGAAAAGTTTAAGGAGTACAAGACTGAAGTTGAGAACCAATTAGGTAAGATGATAAAGACACTCATCTGATCGAGGTGGAGAGTATATGGACTTAAGATTCCACGACTATATGATAGAACATAGAATTACATTCCAACTATCAGCACCTGGTACACCTCAATAGAATGGTGTATCAAAAATGAGAAATAGAATCCTGTTAGACATGGTTCGATCTATGATGAGCTATGCTCAATTGCCTGCCTCGTTTTGGGGTTATACAGTAGATACTGCAATATACATTTTGAACACAATTTCATCAAAAAGTGTTTCTGAAATACCTTTTGAACTATGGAGGAGACGTAAATCTAGTTTACGTCACTTCAGAATTTAGGGATATCCAGCACATGTGTTAGTGACAAACCCAAAAAAACTGGAATCTCGTTCAAAAGTGTGTCTATTCGTAGGTTACCCCAAGGAAACGAGTGGTGGACTATTCTTCGATCCATAAGAAAACAAAGTGTTTGTAACGATAAACGCTACATTCTTGGAAGAAGACCACATTAGAGATCATAAACCACAAAGCAAGGTTGTGTTAAATGAGATTTCCGATGAAGCTACAAATACATCAACAAAAGTTGTTGATAAAGCTAGCACTTCAACAAGAGTTGTTGATGGCGCTAGTACATCACGTCAGCCACATCCATCTCAAGAGTTGAGATGGCCTCGACGTAGTGGGAGAGTTGTGTCGTAATCTGATTGTTAGGTGGGTTTAACAGAAACCAAGTCGTCCTACCTGATGATGGCGTTGAGGATCTATTGACATACAAAAAGGCAATGGAAGATGTTGATAAGGACAAATGGGTCAAAACTATGGACCTTGAAATGGAGTCTATTGTTGCGCCTCAGCTTAATAGCTAGAGGTTAAGTGCAAGTGCACACTGTCACAAGTAATAATCTGGAAATATTCTAAGTTCGTCTCCATAGGGACTAGTTTTCTTTTAAAATTAATTTTGTAAATTGTTGGAATGAGCAATCAGATTTGTGATAAAAATTGGTGAGATTGGTTGAACACGAAAAACACACAAAAATAATAGAATTTAAAAGCCCAACCCCCTACTACTGTTTAGTTTTAAAATGATGAATTACACCTACCAAATGTGCCCGTAATTACACTCAATTTATCCAAACTGGTTCAACTCCTATTCCATACCACTGTTGGTTTGTTTAGAAGCTTAGGCTAGTGTTTAAATATGTCTATGCAACTCTAGAATCCTAAATAAATCAAGTGCCAACTTACGTTTAACGGGCAAGTGATGCAAATCCAACCACGGATCCATTGAATGTACCCGAGGGACCAATTACAAGAAGCAAAGTAAAGAAGATTCAAGAGGTTTTCATAATACATCTTCAAAGGCTAGCTAATGCACATGAGGAGACAAAGATTTCTGAGGCCAAAATTCTTTACAATGTTAATTTAATGAGTCAAGAAGATAATGGAGCAAAGATGTCAAGGGAAAAGTTGTCTATTTTGAGAGATGGCACGGAGGATAAAAAAAGTGTGCAGATTGGTAAACAGGTGCCTTTGCAGATTGCACCTCTTGGGAGTTTGTGATGTCAAAGCTTGTCAAATCTCATCCAAACGTAAAGCGCCTCCTACATGTGATTTCCAAGACAATTTAAAGCAATTCTACGTTTTTGGATTCACATTTAGTTGTCTATTTCGATGTGCAATCATGTTTTAATTTGCGTGTCTTATTTTCTACAATTTGCATTAAATAGGATTTGGAAGACTTTTGGTGTTCCTCATGTTGAACGACCCTTAAGCCTATTTAAAGGCTTGTAATCACCTTGTTTTGGCAGATTAAACATATTAAAATTCAAGAACTTTTGTTCCTTAACACTTTTGGTGTTGCTTCTTTCAAATCTCGCTTTAGGTTTGATGTTAAACAGATTCATTGGATTAGTCTCGATCAAGCTAATTATGGAGTGAGTCGTCTTAGGATCTAGGAGTGACCATCGTAGATTCTAAGTCCGATCTAAGAGTGATTCATCTTCTAACCTTACTCTTGGTTGGAATCATTCGGTAAGTGAGTCGTTTTTGTGAATGTTTGTAAGGATCCTAGAAGGACCTCTAGCTTTGTAAACCCGAGCAACCTTGACGCTTATCATTTGGTATCATAGCCTATGTCTAGGATCTTGTTTTAGTTCTTATTTCTAAGTAACTTCTCGTTTTACCTTGATGAGATCTGTTTGACTCTAACCTTCTCAAAATTAAATTCAAACTAGTGTGATTTAAACAAGTGGCCAACAAGAAAAATCAACTAGATAAATTGTATCAATCAAGTTAAGCAAATAGAGCGTAATACGTCGTGCTCACTGATAGATGTAATTTAAATAGATGAACTAAACTCGTAGGAGGGTTGAAGAAACAATTTACCTACTCATGAAATTGAAAGAAATTAAAACACAAGAGAAGATAACAAAAGAAAGCATTTTAATTAGAATTGAAAAGAAAGTACAAAATGGAACAAATTGAATTGCAATAAAATAAACAAGAGCAATTGTAGAAAAATAATTGAAAACAAAACTTAGATAAAAACTACAAAACTAAAGTAGAAAGGAAAACAAAAGCATGGAAAAAATGAGATGTCTTGAAGTGATGCTTGGAAGCTCTTTTCATAGGTCATGGAGGTAACAAGATGTCGAGAAATGCATGGAAGGTTAGAACCAAATGAGGTTGTAGAGATTTTAGGAACTGATAACAAATCTTGGACCAATTACTTGGTCAAATGTTGTTATTTCCGTTTTGACAATCTAGGTATCGAATGTGGCTGAAACATTGTGAAGCTAGAACTTTCAAAGTAACTTAGCTGGCTCATTCCTCTAGTAAGCTAGTCTGCAATGTGTCTGGCGCATTTTGATCATCAATCTTCACTTTTCCTTACAAAATAAGCATATTTACACAATGTGGCCTTCATTTACCTATAATTGAATTCTGAAGTCCCTAATCACAAATTACGCACATTTTCCCTAAAATATATGCTTGAACATACATTTTTCATCATAATCAACTCCCAACTAAGGATGTAAACCTACTCTTTTTAGCCTTTAATCAAGTCTTTTCACACCCCCAAACTTAATATTTTGCTTGTCCTCAAGCAAAAACAACAATTATGAAATCAATAATAAGCATGCAAAATTCAAGAATAAACCAAACATCAAGCAGAGCCGAGTAATTTGCTCATATGGTGTCTCAGGAGGAATGTTAAAGCTTTAATCTCTACTACTTTTCTAAAGCACAATCATCATAAAGCCACCTTTGTTTAATTGGATTAAGAGGCATTTCATTTTTTTGAGATATGTTACCTACCCTTTGACATTTATTACATACCTGGGCGAATTGTTGGGCATCTTGAAATAATGTGGGCAAAAAAAAACCACTTTGTAATACCTTAGCGGCTGTTTTTTGTCTAGCATAATGCCCACCATACGGGGACGTGTGACATGAATTCAAACTTTCTGTTTGTTCCTCCTCAGCAATACATCTGTGCAAAATATTACCAGGACCCAACTTATATAAATAAGGCTCATCCCACCTATAGTGTTTAGGATCATGCAAAAAAAATTTTACCTGCTGCGAGTTGAACTCATAAGGCAAGATACCACTTACCACGAAGTTTGTATAGTCTGCATACCATGGAACATTATTAATTTGAAGGACTTGTTCATCAGCAAAATGTTCCTTGATTTCTGAGGGTTCATTCTGATTAGTGGACTCTAATCGAGACAAGTGGTCTGCCACCTGGTTTTCTGTTCCTTTTCTGTCTCGAATCTCCAAGTCAAATTCTTGAAGGAGTAGAATCCATCTAATTAGCCTTGGCTTCGCATCTCTTTTTGCAAACAAATATTTCAGCGCAGAATGATCAATGCCCCCAATAACTTTCGAGCTTATTAAATATGATATGAACTTATCAAAAACAAAAACAACAGCTAATAGTTCTTTTTCAGTGGTGGTGTAATTAAGCTGAGTTGCAGTCAAGGTTTTACCGGCATAGTAAACTGGATGTAAAATTTTATTTCTCCGTTGTCCTAACATGACTCCTACTGCATAATCGCTTGCATCACACAATACCTCAAATGGCAAACTCCAGTCAGGCTCTATTATAGGTGCTGAACTTAATGCTTTTCTAAGAGTATTAAATGAGTTCATGCATTATTCATCAAATTTAAATGGCCTATTAATTTCTAACAATCGGCATAAGGGTTTATAAATCTTTGCAAAATCTTTGATGAAACGTCGATAAAAGCCAGCATGTCCAAGAAAACTATGAATACCTTTAACAGATGAAGGTGGGGGCAGTTTTGAAATTATCTCGATTTTTGCCCTATCTACTTCCATACCTTTGTTGGAAATCTTAGGTCCCAAAACAATACATTCTCTTACCATAAAATAACATTTTTCCCAATTTAAGACAAGGTTTGTTTTCTCACATCTGTCTAAAACTTTTTCAAGATTTTCTAAACAATTTTCAAATGAATCCCCAAAAACTAAAAAATCATCCATAAAAATTTCAATCACATTTTCAATCATGTCAGAAAAAATTGCCATCATACATCGCTGAAAAGTAGCTGGTGCATTACACAAACCAAATGGCATTCTTCGAAATGCAAATGTTCCGTATGGGCATGTGAATGTTGTTTTCTCCTGGTCTTCTGGGGATATTGTGATCTGGTTATATCCGGAGTACCCATCGAGAAAGCAGTAGAATTCTTTGCCTGCAAGACGATCAAGCATTTGGTCAATAAATGGTAAGGGGAAATGATCTTATTTTGTTACCTTGTTAAGTTTGCGGTAATCCATGCAAACTCTCCATCCAGTTACAGTACGTGATGGGATTAATCCATTTGCTTCATTTGAGATGACCGTCATGCCACCCTTTTTTGGCACACATTGAACTAGGCGAACCCAACTACTATCTACTATTGGGTAGATTATTCATGCATCAAACCATTTGAGAATTTCTTTCTTCACAACCTCCTTCATCTTGGCAATCTCCTTTGATGTTTAATTGAGTTACTTACGCCTTCCTCTAAATGTATTTTATGCATACAAAATGATGGGTTGATTCCCTTGATGTCTGCTATGGTCCATCCAATAGCTTTCTTGTAACTTGATAACACCTGTAATAATAAATTTTCTTGCTCGTTAGATAATGATGAAGATATAATAACCGGTAAAGTTTCATTTTCTCCTAAATATGCATATTTTAAGTGATCAGGTAGAAGTTTTTGCTCCAATTGTGGAGGCTCAATGAACGAAGGCTACATTGTCCTGGTTCCTTCATTGGTCAATGTTCCCGTCTCAGGTTTCTCTATTGGCCATGTTGAGGTAGCTATGTTTCCTACCTCCTCTGCTTCATGTAACTCTTGCTCCAAACCTACAATCATCAAATCATAATATTCTTCTATAGAAACAGGGTTAGCTGTATTGGCATATGTCTAGGATCTTGTTTTAGTTCTTATTTCTAAGTAACTTCCCATTTTACCTTGATGAGATCCGTTTGACTCTAACCTTCTCAAAATTAAATTCAAACTAGTGTGATTTAAACAAGTGGCCAACAAGAAAAATCAACTAGATAAATTGTATCAATCAAGTTAAGCAAAGAGAGCGTAATACGCCGTGCTCACTGATAGATGTAATTTAAATAGATGAACTAAACTTGTAGGAGGGTTGAAGAAACAATTTACCTACTCATGGAATTGAAAGAAATTAAAACACACGAGAAGATAACAAAAGAAAACATTTTAATTAGAATTGGAAAGAAAGTACAAAATGAAACAAATTGAATTGCAAAAAAATAAACAAGAGTAATTGTAGAAAAATAATTGAAAACAAAACTTAAATAAAAACTACAAAACTAAAGTACAAAGGAAAACAAAAGCATGGAAAAAATGAGATGTCTTGAAGTGATGCTTGAGAGCTCTTTTTATAGGTCATGGAGGTAACAAGATGTTGAGAAATGCATGGAAGGTTAGAACCAAATGAGGTTGTAGAGACTTTAGGAACTCATAACAAATCTTGGACCAATTACTTGGTCAAAAGTTGTTATTCCCGTTTTGACAATCTAGACATCGAATGTGGCTGAAGCATTGTGAAGCTAGAACTTTCAAAGTAACTTGGTTGACTCATTCGTCTAGTAAGCTAGTCTGCAATGTGTCTGACGCATTTTGATCATCAATCTTCACTTTTCCTTACAAAATAAACATATTTACACAAATTAGCCTTCATTTACCTATAATTGAATTTCAAAGTCCCTAATCACAAATTACGCACATTTTCCCTAAAATATATGCTTGAACATACATTTTTCATCATAATTAATTCCCAACTAAGCATGTAAACCTACTCTTTTTAGCCTTTAATCAAATCTTATCATCTATGTACTTCAATTCTGTCTGGGACCTTGTAGATCAACCTGATCGGGTAAAACCTATAGGTTGTAAGTGGATTTACAAGAGAAAACGAGACGCGAAGGAAAGGTACAGACCTTTAAGGCTAGACTCGTGGCAAAGGGATACATCCAATGAAAAGGGGTGGACTATGAGGAAATCCTCTCCCCGGAAGCCATGCTAAAGTCTATAAGAATACTCTCGTCCATTGCCAAATTTTATGACTATTAAATTTGACAAATGGATGTCAAGACTGCTTTTCTGAATGGCAATCTTGAAGAGACTATTTATATGTCTCAACCAGAAGGGTTCATTAAGCAAGGTAAAAAGCAAAAGGTTTGCAAGTTTAAACGATCCATTTATGGATTAAAACAAGCATCTCGATCTTGGAATATAAGATTTGATACCGCAATCAAGTCTTATAGTTTTGACTAGAATGTTGATGAGCCTTATGTATACAAGAAGATCATGAACAACACTATAGTTTTCTTGGTGTTGTATGTGGATGATATCCTACTCATTGGGAATGATGTAGGTTTCCTAACTGACATTAAGAAGTGGCTAGCAATTGAATTACAAATGAAAGATTTGGGACACACTCAGTTTGTTCTGGGGATTCAAAACAATCATAAGAATCGAAAGAACAGAACGCTAGGCCTGTCTCAGGCAACTTATATCAACAAAATGCTTGTAAGATATTTGATGCAGAATTCCAAGAAAGGTTTACTACCTTTCAGGCACGAAATCTCTCTGTCTCAGGAACAATGTCCTAATACACCTCAAGAAGTTGAGGATATGAGACGCATTCCCTATGCTTCAGCAGTGGGCAGCTTGGTGTATGACATGTTGTGTACTAGGTCAGACATTTCTTATGCAGTATGGATTGTCAGTAGGTATCAATCTAATCTAGGATATGATCACTGGACTATCGTTAAGGGTATCCTCAAGTATCTTAGGATAACGAGGAATTATATACTTGTGTATGGCGCTAAGGATTTCATCCTTAGAAGATACACTGACTTCCAAAATGATAAGGATTTGAGGAAATCCACTTTAGATTAGTGTTCACTCTTAATGGAGGAGCTGTAGTATGGCGGAGCATCAAATAATGATGCATCGCAAACTCACAGTGGAAGCTGAATATGTTGCTGCTTGTGAAGCAGCAAAAGAGGCAGTATGGTTTAGAAAATTCTTAACCGATTTGGAAGTTGTTCCAAACGATGTTGCCCATCACACTTTATTGTGATAGTAGTGATGCTGTGGCAAATTGCGAATCCGTTTGCAAAGGCTCATATAGCTAAAGTGTTAAAGGGTCGTCGAGAAAGTCTAGACCTACGAGATATGTACAATATAATCTAGGGCAAGTGGGAGACTTGTAAAGGGTATAGTGTATGCCTTAGTTTATTGTATTTGTACTTTATTGTACAACCCACTGTTGCTTTTAGCTTTTATACACCCCATTAGAGTTTAGTTCAAATGGGAGTTTTTTGGGTTTTATGCCCTAAACTCGTGGTTTGTAAACATAAAACAAATATTAATAAAATTGCATTAAATCCAAATCCAATAAACTAACATCCGAGGTTATGTCATGTAACTGGAACAGTATATAACAGAAATACAGTATATATTTAATAGACAACATATATATTTGATATACAGTGTATATATATACAGTATACATTCGATAGACAGGTGGATAATCTTCCAATAGTAACCTAAAAGGTCTATTGTATATGGATAAAGTTGGGTACCTTATCCTAGTAACACTATGGATACAACCCACTTTGTAATAGTTACAAATCACTTGATCTAGGTCGTTCGTGTAGAGACATGCTAGTGGGGGTATCCTAGATAATGAGTTTGTATAAGATTGGACTGTGAAATAATTAATCTTTAGCTGTAACACCTTAGCTAATAGATTAATATTTCAATAGAATTACTAGGTAACTCAATCTCAATCCTGGTGAGTTATGGACTCCTGCCTGTTAGGGCTCGTCATTTGATTTGTGTGGGTGAGAGTGGCCTAAGTCGCCAACTCAATATGCCTACCATTTTGGGGACGAGACCGAGTGGGGAGCTGGGAACATAACTACACAAGATGGAATTCACTCATTCCC
Source organism: Momordica charantia (assembly GCF_013281855.1). NCBI lineage: Eukaryota > Viridiplantae > Streptophyta > Magnoliopsida > Cucurbitales > Cucurbitaceae > Momordica > Momordica charantia. The sequence continues at coordinate 14,686,312 of NW_028275166.1, read as the reverse complement.
GACTTTAGGGTAAGTAGATGAGTGTTCTCTTAAGCACTGACTCTGGGACTTGAACAAGGGTCCCACCCTCTCACTGGCCCGAGAGGAACTTCCGGTTATTGGTTGGACCATAATCGGGTTGTTAATTAAAGGATCAGTGGTACTTAAGGCATAAGATGTAACACGAGGGTAAAACAATAATTTGACCCAGCTGTGGTTACAAACACTCGTGAAAGATTGACTTACTGTTAATGGTCAAAATCCATGGATGCAAAATATTCTACAGTGAGAAGAGGGCAACTGTGGGTCTTTACTAAAGTGACAGACAGTTAACAAATGTTGATTAATATGGTTAATGAGTTTAATCAATTAATCTTGTATCGTTGGAGCTTCTGATCGTACGTCCATTAGGTCCCCTTGCTATCTCGTAAAGGATAGTTAAGAACAGTTAGTCTTTAAAATAATTTGAATTGTTCAAATTAGTTAAATGGAATTAATGTTAATTGTTTGAGATGCAATTAATATAATGTACGTTAATACATTATAATATAAAGTTTAATTTCGAATTAGATCAAAATTATGAGAGACATGGATATTAGAATTTAATTCTAATATAGTTGATTAATTTAAGTTTAATCTAATTGAATATGATTTAATTAAATTAATTAATGTGATATATTAATTTGGTTAAATTAAATTAGATTTAATTAAATTAAATTAATATTTTTTAAGTAATTATTATTTTAATTATAATAAAAGGAAAAAAAAAAGAAAACGAAAATGGGAGGAAACCTCCCACTTTCCACCATTAATGGTGGAAAGTGGATGGTGGGAAGTGGGGAGGTCTTCCCACTTCCCACCAAGGTGGGAAGTGGGGTAGTGGTGACTTCAAAGGTATGTATAACTAACTTCCTTCTTATTCATGCTTATATGTGTTTTCTTTGTTGTAATTCTAAGACGAGATCGAAGCACATACGTTCGCGTGCTTCCACTACGGGATCCGATCCCTTCAGACCTTTGTATCCAAGGCCTCAAACTATTGTGTCGACCCTTGACCACGCATATCCAAGACCTCGATTCTTCTCTAAACTCATTAGTTCTCTTTCTTATTCCTCCAAGCCTTATTCCTTCTAGTCTTATCCATCCCTGATCTTTGTACCCAGGGCCTTGACACTTCTCTACAATGCTTGGCGTTCGATCCTTGACCTTTCTACGTAAGACCTCGAACTATTTCACTGACCCCTAACCACGCATAGCTAAGGCATCGATGACTTTGCCACATATTTGCCCTTGTCCTTTTCTCTCAGGCCCCAATATTCTCATTCCTCTAGGACTCATCGCATCGACCGTCGACCTTTGTACCCCAAGCCTCGACACTCATCTTTGTCCACAGTTTGGCGTATCTACCTCCGACCTTTACACCCGGAGCCTTGATACCCAACTAGTGACGTATCAGCCCTTTGGCCCTAATACTCACCCATTCACTTGATAGCATCTCAGAAATATCACCAAAGTCCTACATGTTTCTAAGTCGTGACACATGCATCAAATGTCTCACAATAATTTATAACTACTAGGGTGTTCACGGTTCGGTTTGAGGACCGAATCGAAAACGAAACCGGTTTTTTTTAAAAAATTCAGAACCGAACCGAGGTACATGGCTAAATCGAACTGTCGGTTCGGTTCGGTTCCTTCGGTTTTTCCTCTTCCTTGCTGCTGAAACTATATTACAGTCAGTAGTAGGAGTTTGGTACGGTGTTAGTGCCGGTGGTGATGGGGGAGGCATATCAGATCGCTCAACCTTGGATGAATCGCTCATGGTGCATATAAATAAAAAAAAATGTTATGATAAATATGTGAAATTAAAGATTCGTAGTAATATAATTAAGGTCAGAATCACACGAGATTGATTTTACATTACATGATCAGAAGTGCTCTCACCGACGTCAAAAGAGTAAAGATAGTGGCAGTGACGGTCCGACGAAGGTAGCGGCGTGGGTGGATGGTGCCAAGCGGTGGAAGTGGAATGGAGAAAGAAGAGTTTGGAATAGAATTGAAGAGGAGAGAAGAGAGAATGAAAGATGAAGAGAATGGAAGAGGAAGAGAGTTTCAAATCTAGTTTAACATTTTCAAAAATATTTCATTTGATAAAAATATAAAATTTAAATAAAATATAATTAATTTTATAGAAAAGAAATAAATAAATAGAAAGAAATCAAATCTAAAATTATATACTAATAAGATTAAAATATTGTTATAAACATAATAAATTTCATATAAAATATTTATATATAATATATAATAATAAGACTAAAATATTGTTATAAAAAGATTACGATATTAATAAATTTCATATAAAAGATAGAAAAAATATATATAATTTAGTTATAAAGATTAATTACAAATATTGTTTAAAATTTGAAATTTAAAAGATTATTTAAATTTTTTAAAAATTAAACAAATATAAAAAAAATAATGGTAAACTAAGGTGGGAGTGGCGTGCACTCAACCAATGCATTGTGCAGTGTGCACTACCAGCCACAGCCACCACTATCGCCACACGTTTGTAGCTTTTTACTTTTTTTAAAAAATACTGATAATATATATAATTAAATAAAATAATTGATAATCGGTTCGGTTCGGTTCGGTTTATTAGACGTTTTGCTTATGAAAATCGAAACCAAATCGATATTTTTTATTTTGTTTTTCTACTTAACCGAACCGCACCGTCAAATGCCAAATCGAAAATTCGACTCGGTTTCAGTTCGACTTTCCAGTTTCTTCGGTTCGTTGTGCACCCCTAATAACTACAACTAAGCATCAAATCCAACAACACAAAGCTAATCAATCACATCAAGTCAAAACCAACATGTTTCTAAATTATTCCAGTATGCTTTCATAACTACAATTAAGCATCGAATCCTACAACACAAGGCTAATCAATCACATCCAATCGGAACCATCATGTTTTCATCCAAAATACTCATAATCATTAACATTCACAAAGAGATAATCAACATTCATATTATTGGATAATAAAACACACAGAAAACGCCAAACAATTCATACATATTCAATCAACAAACATCCCTGAAGTAAGAACTACTTACCAATGAAAGTCCTAGAGCTCCTAAGCTTGTCGAAGAGTCCCTAAAACAAAAGGAATACGATCTCGAGGTTAATAACCAATTAGAAACACTTACTAAAATCGAAACCGAGTTTTGGTGAGTCATTACCTACTAAGTCACACTAAAACAACTTGGATTAAGACCAGGTTAATACCGAAGGGGGTGGGAATCACGAAATGGGCTTCGAACAGAGGTGGGTAACACGAAATTGACTCCGAAAAAGAGTGGGTAAGTGCCGAAAGTCACCGGAACAAAGGAATCGTCAAGAATCTAGGCTAGTCATCGTATAATTGAGCTCAGGGTCATCTAATCTGAACCAAACGCATGCTGGTCGAGACTTCTAGTGATCGGAAGTTGTTGCTGTTGCATGCCTAACACCCGCCAGCCGTGGAGGTTGCTCTTCATCAGATCTGGATCGGAGGCTGCCGAAAACTCATCGAGCGTCGCTGTTGTCACGTTGCCAGAGGAAGTCGTGACGCCGCATCGGAGGAAACTACAGATATGTGGATTACCGCTGCGAGGCACCAGAAACACGAGGGACAGGGGTGGTGCCCATCATCTGAGGTCACTGCCGCTATGGGTCGGAGGCTACAGTGCAGCATGGGGCGCTGTTCGTGTGTCTGCTCGAAGCCACCGGTTGTGGTTGCCGGATTTTTCATGGTGGCCATCAGATTTCAACAGTGGGGTCGGCTAGGGCAAGGTGAAGGAAAGAAGAAGAAGAAGGGGAAATTTGAGGAAATAGGTATTCTGTAGGGCCTTTTAAGTTTTTTAATCGTCCTTTTCAAAACACAAGTTTTCTAGTCACTTGCTGACATCATCTACTTTGTCAAATGACCTTTCATGCCTCTCCTTACTCTACTACCTTTAGTTTTTAGTTTTCCATCCCTTATTTGAAAACACTCCATTTCTCTTGGGCTTGCTCTCTCTTTTATTATTTTGGCTGTTTGTTTCTCTCTCTCGCCGCTTTGCTTCTCTAATCTACAGGCGACTCTCAATGCTTGAACTCCAGCATGTACCCACGACATGTTCACCCCATGTTTTTTGGTATTTTCACAGTCGTGTTTTGTTGGGATCTTTTCGAGAACAATACTGCGTTCATAAGGTCTTTCTTTTCAAATGTTTTGTTGGGCTTGTTCTGATATAAGTGGTTTCTTTACTGTGTTGTTGATTTTTAGACGTGGAGGGAGAAGCTGATGGACAGGGCGAGAAGGCAAAAAGGAGATTGTTAGCGCGTTAAAGGGAGATGGATAGCTACTGTAACACCCCGCGTTACTCAGGTCAGGTTACCCTCGAGTCCCGAGGGTTCTTTTCCTAGAAATTATTTTTTAATTAAATTAATTGCTCTATGTTAGTTACTTTGAACTACTGCGGTAATTGCTGTGAGTTATTGGTTTTTATGTATGTATTTCATTGATGTTGACAAAGAGTTTGTTTTCCGTGGCAATTGTCCTAAGTCATTGGGTCGATTGCTTAATTCTATTATTGGAACTAATTAAGTGTATGGAGGTGGGAACTAGAATGCTAATCCTTTAGGTTCATGGACCTTGTGTTCTTTCAACAAAATTATTAGTTAAATGAGCCTTCCTAAAAGCCCAAAATTTATCCAAGGATGGGACAATGGGTTGGATTAAACAAATCCTTAAGTTTGCCTAACCCTTTGCCAAATAAAATAAAAAAAAGGAAAAGTAACCCTAGCCTCTCCCTTACCTTCACGTGTTGCCCTCCAAGGAAAACAAAGATTTACCTCACCTCTCGTGCTGCCTCACGACCACCACCGACGGCCCCTCCGGCGAACCCACCCTCCGATGATCTCACCCAACGACGGCACAGTGACCCCAACCAACGACAACAAGTGCGGTGGTTCTGTTCGGCAAAGCAGCATGCAGCAAGGCGGCGTTACGTTCGTGACAGCAACGTGCGGCGGCGGCTTCGATCGTGACAGCGACGTGCAATGGCTCAGTTCATGACAGCAGCGTTCAACGGTGACAGTAGAAAATTGCCCGTTCGTAACAGCGACGTGCAACAGGTGCGACGGCTCCGTTCGTGATAGCGGCGTGCGGCGGTGACAGCAGAAAATTGCAAACAGCAGTTTTTTTTTTGTGTTCGGCGACTACCCACTTCTGTTAACAACCCGACCTATGCAACCCATGCCCCATCGAGTTAAATTTTAGCTACACGCACCTGAACGGAATCGATTTTGGCGGTAACAAAACATTCAAAGCACCTTAGAACTAATTTCGATGGCTGGAAATTTATGTTTTAATTGTTGTTTTTGTCTCTTGGTGCTTAGGTGTTTAATCGACGCGTGTTTTGGAAGCATGGCAGTGTGTAAGTAGTACTGGGGGTGTGTGTGTGTGTGTGATTTTGTGCTGATCGTATTGAATAAGACCTTGAGTTGTTGTCTATGCTAATCTAGATTCGTAAGTCTGCTTGCATTAATTCTGGCCGGCTTTATGTCTTGTTGAGTTGACTCTGGAAAAATGAATACTATTATATTTGTCAACACTAGACTCGGTTTTGCTTAATTGTTGTCTGCTGTTGTTGAGCTTTGTTAGTTGTGGTTGGCTAGAATGTTGGGAAACATTTGTTGGGTCTTATGTTTCTGAGTGTGACTGCTATGTCGATGTTCTTGGGTATGTTGGATGGTCTCTTATGGCTATCCCTAGTTGAGTAATATGTATAGGTTGCTGTTCGTTTGAAATGAACTATGTACATAATGCATACATTATACTTGTCGATTGTAATATGATGGTCTTGTTGCATCTGTTAGTATGGTAGAAAGTGGGGTTTTGCTAAACGTGTGAGTAGAATGCCACCTGACATTATGAGGAGATTGATTGTGGTTACTATTGACTAGATATAAGCATGTTGGATTTTCCTTGTTGTGAAGGTTGTTGTGACTAGCATGATGTGATATCTTGTGCTAGAACCCTTATTGAAAACTAGAAGTGGAACGTCAGTGTTGGTTTGTTACAGGAAGGATGTTGGATGAGTGTCTTGGCATGATGAGTCTAATTGAGGATAAGTGTTGGGTCTATACGTGGTGGTGGCCAAGGATCAATACGTGAGTAGTCGTTGGGGGCCTTGGGGATAACCGTCAAGGACCGATGCACAGTTCAAGGCCTTGGGGATAAATGGCAAGGTCGACACCAAGCGTCCATAGAGGAGTGTCGGGGTCTTGGGGATAAATGTCAAGAGCCGATACGACTAGAGGAGTTAGACTTGAAGGACTAACACGGGGTGGTGGTTATGAGCAACAGTTCAAGACCTTGGGGATAAATGGCAAGGTTGAACGCCAAGCTTCGATAGGGAGATGTCGGTACCTTGGGGATAAATGTCAAGGGCCGATACGCCTCGAAGATCTAGACTTGGAGTACTAACTCAACGTTTAGTACGAGTGGTAGCTTGGGGGGTTAAAGGCTAGTGGGTCGTGCAAATCAAAGTCACAAGAGTCCTAAAGTTTGGCTGGCGTGTTGAAATGTCAATTTACTGTTAATAAATTCTTGATGTTTGTTTATTTAATTATTGAGTATAATGTTGCTGTGATTGCGAGCATGCTATTTGGTGACTGTTTGGTGAGGGCTACTTACGAAGTATTTTATATACTCACCCTTCCTCTACGTTGATTATTTCAGGTGTAAACAGGACCCTCGATCGTGGTGATGACGTGGAGGTGGCTTGACCGAGGGAGGACCATTAGCTGCGTTTTGTCTAGAATAGTTGGATTGTGGTTTCATTGCTAGTAGAGTTAAAGACTTGTTTCTAGTGGTGTACTAGGTTTTGGTTGATTCACGGGACGTCCTTCCTTATTTCATACTTTTTGGGCAAGTTGTTGTTTGTTTTGGTTATTCTTATTATTTCAACGTATGGTGTATTTTGGATTGCGGGAACGAATGACTGTGCTTTTCTTTATTTGGAAATATTAGCCATTGAGGCAAATATGCGTTTCTAGGATTTGGTTGTGACAGAAACCCCACGGTTGTTCTTAAAATAAGTGTTTCTTGCGTTTCGTTGGGGGGGAAGACTGAATAGGGTAGGTTATAGCGTCACTCGATATTTCAAGTTGGAACTTAGGAGGCATTCCACTTTATGTTTCTTTAATGGAAAAGGGTGAATAGATATTATGGTAATGTTACCCCATTCTTCGTAGTGAAATTGAGGGGGCGTTACAGCTACTTAGAGGATGATCGAGAACGAGAGCGTACATCAGCGAGAGCGAGACCATACATGAGCGAGATCGAGAGTGTACATGAGTGAGAGCGAGATGATAGATAAGCGAGATCGAGAGAGATGAAAAGACATGAAATTTAATTCTTTCAATGGTTGGTTGGTGTTCTTTAAAGGCTGCAGCGAGAATGCAAAACAGATAACGAAAGAGATCGTGAATAAGCGTGAAGAGAGTGACCTTGGACGAAAATGAGCGTGAACGAGAATAATCATGAACGATAAACAACACCATACGATTAGTGGATAATTGAGGAAGAAATAGTAATAATAAGTAAGCGACGATGATGACAGAAAGGGAGAAATTTTAAGTAGAACGAAAATGATCGCGAACAGGAATGAGCGTGAACGAGAAAGAATACCATAGGATATTGAGAAACAGTAAGCAATAATGATAAATAAAGTAAAAGGGAAATTTTTAATTAAGTAAGTAAGTAGTTTGTAGCAAATAAAATAAGGAAAGGGAGATTCATCCATCCCATTACAATAATTTGTTTAGCAGCTTAAACAAAAAACAACTATACACTACTACTAAAATGGCATTTTAAACATTATTATTACGGAATCGACGTAGATGGGCCAGTAAAAGATCCATCCTGTCTTCCAAACGAAGTCGTTCTTTCTTCTCCTTCTTCAGCATTCCTTCCAGTAAGTTCTGCGTTGCTTCAGCCCGGGCTAACCTGTACTTCGTATTGTTTAGTTCGTGCTACGTTCAACGTAGCTCTTTCCTCAGTTGATTGTTTTCTTCCTGTGCTTGTTGAAGAGCAGCGTTACTTGGACCGGTAACATTGTTCTCCACGAAAGAGGAGGGATGGTTTGAGATAGGACTTGTTGCTTGGTCGGAAGAGGAGTTGTTCGACTCGTAGGAGGTTGACATGTTTGCTTTTGAAAGAAAATGTTGGATATTCTAAAGAAGAAGTGGATGTCGTTGTTCTGTACTTGGTGGTATCTATACATAGGGGGGTTGGTTGGTTGCATGATGGTATGTGGATGTGAAGATGAAGAGTCACAATTAATTAAATTAGGAGAATGTGTAGGAAGAGTAATTAGTGCATTGGAAAGGTGGAAGAAAACGTTGGGGATTTGAAAAGGCGCATTAATTAACCACTCTTAATTCGTTATGGATACAGAAGTCTAGAGAAAGCGAGAGCGGGAGCGAGAGAAAGAAAGCGAGAAAGTGAGAGCGGGAATGATAGTTTATCGTTGCTACAAATATACAGCGAAAAAAATGATAGCGAAAGAGAGCGAGAGCGAGAGCGAGAAAGCGAGACACATTCCAGACACTAAAGTAAAAATATATTACTACAGAAATTGGGTGTTCTCACAGAGGCACTGCACTATCTGATTGACTTACACTCTAACTCCCATCTCTTCATGCGGATGTCTGTGCCGCCGTAATCGGGTTAGTACATGTTTGTCTATTGTGACCCTATGTACTGCATCGAGAACACTTGTTGACACTACGGCGCTCACCGAATGAGGTGATCCGTTGCATTCTACGCCGGCCTGCTCGTTTAACGAGTCTTGGTGGTTGGACGAGAAGAGGCTGGTAATCATCTGACCTTTTCCATTCCGACACGTGGCCTACCGGTAAGATTGGTTCTGCGTAGGCAGCAATTAGGGAGTCCATACTGTAGCATGGATCGATCAACGTGTGGCAATTTATATTCTTGTGCCTCGCTACTGCTATTGCGTGCGAACATGGAATGCTCATGTACTGGAACTCCATGCATGTAGATGTACGGGCATTCAAATCAACCGTCCCGTCCAAGCTGTCGTCCTCAACATGAAACATGCACTAATCGATTGGTTTTCCTGTGTAGCGACGGGACCTCTCAAACTGTACTGCAAGTTGCTGCTCTGTATAGTCTAAATGAGAGGTGTTTTGGGTGGACCAATGAGTTCTTCTTTTGTGGAACCATCTTTGGAGCCAGTCGCGCATGAACTCAAGAATCTTAGTGACTGGTAACTCTCTAGCCTCTCGAATGAGGGCATTCACTGACTCAGCGCTGTTCGTCATCATGCTTTCATACCATCTACCAACTTGGTAGCATCAGGCCCACCGTTCTATCCCAATTTCTTGTACGTATTCGGCAAGTGAACCAGATCCAACCGATAGTGTATGGTTCCAGTAGTACATGAACTGTGACTTCTGGTACGCATACATTGCATCCTGATACAATTTAAAAAATGCAGCATTCTTGAATCGAGCCTTTATGTTTTTCCCAAGGTGGTATATGCATATAGAATGGAAAGCGTCCAAGAATATCTCACTTGTTGCATTTGTGATACTGACACGACTTTCAAATATGAATACAAGATTTGGTGGGGCTCCGATTGTGTCCTTCAAGTTTTTCATAAACTACTTCCACGATGCATCACTTTCGTTGCCTACAATCGCGAATGCTAGTGGGTATATTTGATTATTCCCGTCCATGGCGACACCTATTAGCAGCACTCCTTTGAACTTCCCCCTCAAATGTATGCCATCAACCATAATTACACGCCTTGTGATTGACTGAAATCCTCTAATGCAGGCACCCAAGGCCACGAACATGTATTTAAAGTTAAGCGAACCTTCAGTCTCGATGCAGAAAACAGTATCAGGATTCTCTATTTTTAGCGCTTCACCGTACGCATTGATTTGTATGTACGAGTCCTCTGACGGCCCCTAACAATAGAATATGTCAACTTTCGTGCTCAATAGGCCCCGAACTCTTTATGGACATCCTCCTTAATATGTTTTATCTTGTAAATACGACCAGTTCCAGCAACTCTATCCATAATAAGATTCACTACGATCCAGCTGCTTGGCTGTTTGTGGTCATGGTTCAAGGTGTCAATTGTGCAGGTGTGTTCATCTACATACTTTGATATACAAAATATTGAAGATTTACCGACGGAGTGGGTTGCAATCCTCCATTTGCATGCCTTGTCGATGCAGTGAACAACAAACTTTGATTTTGTTGACCTACTGACCTTGTATTCACGGTTAGATCTCATTGATATATTTGACAGCACTATACGCAGGTCCTGCTTTGAAACGAATATCTTCCCCACGTGCAGTTCCAATCCGCCTTGTAAAAGGTTGTACCTAATGGCCTGCTCTATAGTCATGGTGTGTGCGGATTGAGTTACTGGTATTTGGTGATCACCATTACCATTATCGGGCTCAGTGGATGATGGTTCTGCTGATGGGGAAACATGTTCTGTCAAAAGACCTGCACGTAGTACTTGTGTTGTATTATTTATTTCATCTACTGGGATGTGCACTACGGGAGACATGCGTGGCGCGGGGGTGACCAATTCCGAGTCTTTAGTGTATATGCAGTCTGCATTGTACATGTCGTGCATGTCTAAATCGTTCAACCCCCGCTCTTCTACTCCCGTGTAACCTTTTTCTAGAACAAATGTTGCACTACAAATGGACTGCTCTCCTTCTTTGTTTATACTAGATGATTGCAGGTCAATGCTTTCACGAAAGACGGTTGATACAAACAGTGGGACTTTAGAAATCTGTTCTTGGAGTAATGCAAATCGAAGGTCATCGTCATACATTACGAACATTGGGGGTGAAGCACATGCCAAGTTGTTCAGTAGGCTAATTACCAGGTAGTACTCAGTCTGGCTGACTTTCATCACTCTATATAACCGCTGTTTCAGTTCATTGTACGTCACCCTAAGTGGGACAATTATTCCTTTAAGCTCACCACCGACATACAAATTTGTGCTGTCTTCCCACGTACCACCAAATCTTATGAATGAACTCTTTCCAATCTTCATCCTGCATTAGAAGGATACAAATATATAGATTTTAGATTACCAAACAAACATGCAGGCCACAGAGTCCTCTGTGAAAATTCTCGTTCTCGCTATTCATCAACTATTCCTCGTTCTCGCTAATTCACGCTCTCGTGCATTCTCAATCTCGATCAGTCTCTATCGTTATTACCCTCAGTCTACATTAATCTACGTCTTGTACATTGTTAATGCAAGGCCAATAAGCAGCATGAACGGTATTTAAAACGTATATGCAAGATGGACGAAATAGTTCAGTGATGGTGGGATAGCTAATAGTGACAAATGTGTTGGGAAATTTGATTTGTTTATCAACAGAAAGTGTAGTTAATTTAATGCGGGAATACGCATTAATGGTTGTCAGAGAGTGCTTACAGTGTGATAAAGGAAGAAGCAGTGCAATAAATGTCGTTCTTATGCTTCACCAACCGAGCAAGGAGAAGAAGAAGCAGTAATGGAAGGTGTTGGGGGGAGGGTGTGGGACCTCTAGGTTGAGCATCATGATAACTCTCCATAAGAAAGTGTTTTGTGGCATAATTTGGGCAATTTTGGTGTGTAAATGTGAGAGTCCTTATCAAAAGACCATGTAAAATAGAATAAATCATTTAGTTAGGTCCTTAAACTATTAGAATTCTCAATTCCCTCATTTTGAATGAATTATGCTTAATTATGGATGTTTTGTATAGGAATTGGAGAATTTGTTGAAGGCAACCAAAGTGCTTTCAAGGTTGTGAATGTGTTGTTGGAACATGACAGGAAGATGCATTTATGCAAGAGCCGGAAGACGCTTAAGATGCTCTAAAGCGTGTGACTGCGCAGTAATTTATTTGCAGCAGTTTTACCGTGTCCGTACAGCTTCCTGGTGCAGCTCTAATTTTGAGGACCTGATATAAATAGCAGAATAGTGCCCAGCCGCCATAGAGAGCGTTAGAACAGAAAAAACATTTGGGCATCGCAAAGAGAGAACATTCCCTACCTTTTCTCATCGAAGAAGAAGTTGAAGGACGTGGTTGATTCTCCTTGGAGTCACCATTTTGCTGCTGAGGAAGCCTCCATTTCTCTGTTGTCTTCTTCATCAATGAGCTACATTTCTTCTCTACCAATTCTTCTGTTTTCTTTTGTTATGAACTAAACCCCACCTTCGTGGGGGATGAACTCGTTGTAGCTCTTGTTTATTTATGTTTTAGTAACTCATATATATTTATGCTGATTTAATAGAGGTGTTTTTATTCTTTCATCGTGCTAATTTTGTTTGGCCAACATTATTAGTTTGTTATGCTCACTTGAGGCTTGGGAAAGTTCTTATGTTGTGTGTTTGCCTCTATTTGCGTAAGATTTCTCTCTTTGAAGTAGAATGGTGAGTACTCAGGGATGAGACTCACCCTTTCGTGCCTATAAACTGTATGTATTGCTTGTTTAGTCTACAACGGGAGTTGAGGTTAAACATGTTTGGGCATCTCGGGAGAGAGCCATGTCTATTTGGACATTCAACATTTTGAGTTTACTAAAGCATATCTAGACGTGAGTAAGAGCATTAAAGTGATTCTCCCTCGATTTACCTTCATTTTGCATCACATTTCGCATTTTCTGTCTGTTTTCTGTTTTCGGATGCTCCAGAGCCGAATCGCAGAATATTTATGTGTTTGCCAATTTACTATTTTTGTTGATTTCCTTTCCAGCACACATACAACTTTAATATTTTATTTTAAATTTTACGTTTTGGTATTCTAATTTACTATTTCAAGTAAAACTGTAATCTTTGTGGAGACGACTTGTTTTTATACTACAACGGATTATTTAGTGTATACTTGCACTAATTTTCCTTTAGTTATGAGGAACCGAACACTTCACTTCCAATTATAATGAGTTTTTTTTATTATACCACAATAAATGGGAGTGGATTAGTGAATGACAAGTTATCATTACAATCTGTCATGCAGTTCTATCAGCCGCACTGCATTAAATACGTCTGACGATGTGTGTGAAAGGCGAAATTTTCAGTGGGAGCGAGATCGATCGATAGCGAGAATGAACGAGATCTAGCAAGATCGTGAACGTGTAAAGAGATGGATTACATGATCTTGATTAGACGCTCTAACAACGATATCGAGATGGCGCACGTCGAGAAGGGACATAGCGAGATCGAGGTATGGCAAGGTCGACTTAGATCGAGATCAATGTAAAGCGATATCAAATTAGATCGAGATCGAGTTAGATTGAGATCGAGTTAAATCGAGAGCGAGTTAGATCGAGAGCGAGAAAAAAGAAGTATACATCATGTGGAGCGATACACCTAAAAATGGGAAAAATTAGATGCCTGCTGAAAGCATATTATCAGGAACAAATCACACAACAAAAATACCTAGAAATATTATACGACCAATGAAAATGGCATTTTCACTCAAAGTACGATTCATCGTGTCAAAGTTGTGTCGCATACTGCATCCTAATGTGCGACACTTCAGACTATACAAGAGTTTCTAATGTATTACCATTTACAAGATATTCTATAAATTTACATGCAAAAATACCACAGTCTATACCACAGTCTATGCCACCTTTCTGCCTCCTGTCGTTCGTTTCCGTCTACTTACGCCGTGTTCTTCTTGGTTCACTGGGATATGGAACCTACAAAACAAAGGAGCCATTTTTTTAAACATACATAGTTGGTTAAGTTTAGAAAAATGTGTACAGGACCATACCTCGGTTTTCGTGGTCGACTACTTCGCAACCGTTTTTTGTTCGATTTTCTTTGGCTCAGTGGGTTCGGGTACAAGGAAACCGCTGCCACCAGGTGGGGCTTTCCGCGATGGCCTAAACCAGATCGTGGTCGGTTTCTTGCCACGGTGGGGTTTCTTCTCCTTAGTGGGTTGGTGCACAATGGTAAGCGATTCAGGAACCTTCTCTAACTCGAGGATTGTAGAACCCACGGATCACTCAGTTAAGGGGTGGAGGTTGGATTTTCTGGTGTAGGGGTGGGGGTTTTTTCAGTTGGTGTAGGGGTGGGAATAGGTTGAGTAGTGGGGGTCGTAACTGCTGTTGTAGGGGCCGAATCAATATGATCAGATTGATGTGGCGTATGGATCGTGCCAGACGGGCCAGCAATGATGCTTGAGGCAAGAGGATACGATGTCGGATCGGACGTTGTCTCTGTCTGTGGATGTTGTACTATTGGAGGTGCCAATTGGAAGTCCACCGGATCAGTAGAAGGGATTCTCGACGTGATGTCTGGCTCACCTGAAGTTGTCTTACTACTGGAATAGATGGAAGGGGCATCTGGTTTGGGTGTGCCCACTACAACGTCTAACTCCACCACATTGACAATACACATGGGGTTGGCTAGTCCAGGATCTTCGGGATCGGATGGGTGTAGGGTCCTCTCTACGTCATCCGTCGCCCCTTCATGCATCGACTCTTCTGCATCAACCACAACATCATCCTCTCCAGTATCAACAACATCATCCTCTCCAGTATCGGCACTAACATCCCCATCATGCTCGGGGATAACATCGAATACCAATGGACGTGACAGGTGGACTGTATCCGATGGAGAGACACCGATATTCACCTCGCACCTATCAATCAGCAGACGAAACAACGTATTAGCACTTCGACCGAATGAAGACATATAGTATACCAAGTAATTGAAAAAGCTACTTGGCACAATCGTTGCAGCGTGGCTTTCATTTCACTCAAGTCCGACTTGACCTCCGCCATGTCCGAAGCTAACAGATCCAGCCTTCTCTCCATAGCCCCGAATTTATCGTTCGATTCACCTTTGTCGTCCCGTTGTGTAGGGTAAGCATCGCATGACGTCGATTGTGGTGCTTGTCGCATGCTTTGCCCCACATTGAAACGAATAGAAGTACTTGGTCGAAGTACTTCGACCGGTGTTTGTTGCCCACCTTCGGACATGGCCTATGTACATGGCATATCTGAAGACTCCTTCAGCACTGCCTGTACATTCGGTTTGAACGACTGTGCATCGTCGAGCGGGAGATCGTTTTCAGTGCCAATATTATCGGTGATGGGGAAAGAATTTTGTTCATCGTCGCTGTCGGAAGTGGAACATAAGAGGTCATTTGACAAAGTACGTGATGTCAGCAACTGACTAAAAAACTTGTGTTTTGAAAAGGATGATTAAAAAACTTAAAAGAATGTCTATTTCCTCAAATTTCCCAAGAAGAAGGGGAAGAGAAATAGGGGATTTTAGGGTTTTTTTTTTAATCCCTTTTGTTTAAATTGTTTTAAAACTAAAAAGCCAACATTCTTACTTTTAAAAGAAAACTTCTGTTAATTTTTTTTTCCAAACTAAAAAAGCCCAACTCCCAATTTTAAAAGAAAGTAGAATAAACTAAAATTCTATTTTCAAATAAATTTAACATCTCAAAACCCAAAATAACAAAATGTTAATGACTTTGAAAGAGGAATAAATCCTAATCCTTTTTCATTAAAGAAAACTCATTTTAAAAGGTTGAGAAATTTATTTTAGAGATTAACTAAAATTCAAAACGGAGAAAATCAAATTTTCAAAACTTTGAATTAAGATTTAAATAAAATCTCTTTTCCAAAATTATAAACTGAATTTATCTAAATCCAACGAAAATAAATTTGATCTTAATTTTCCTAAACTTAGAACTCCAAAATAAGAAGTTCCAAGAATTTCACTTAATGAAACAGGCAAAAATACAAATGCACAAATTAAATCTTAAAATAAAACTAACCCGAGAACGTTGGGCGTTACAGACTATTCACCTTAAAAAAAATTTCGTCCTCGAAAGCTCGAGGGTAGCACTATTCTAATCGTCGGGGCATTACACACTATGCAAGGTGCAGCCACCTTAGCAGAAGTCGAGCAACTATTGAAAGTCGACTTCATACACGATGTGCACTACCTACACGACAAGAAAAAAGGGATACAATAGCTCACAAAAAATGCTATAAAAGACGTTTTATAGCGTTTTTTTAGAGTCATGACAGCCGATGTTATTAAAAGTCCATGACTTTTGATAGCATTTTTCAAGAGCTATCACTGACGCTATAATAAATGAAGAAATTATTGCATATTTATGTTGCTATAAAAACATTTAATAGCGTTTTAGTTTAACGCTATTATATGTTTAGAGACCTCTTATTTTGTGCCATCTTAAACCTATAATAGCTCTGTTTTTGTGCCATCTTAAACCTATAATAGCTCTGTTTTTGTGCTATTTAAACTTAGAATAACTATTTTTTTATACTATTTTTAACCTATAATAGCTGTTTTTTGTGCTCTCTTCTTTTTTTTTTTTTTAGGTTTTCATATGGCTATTATATATTCAATATAGCTCAAATTTTGTGCTATATTAAACTTGCTTTTTATTTATGCTCTTATATGGTGTAAATAGCTTTTATATTACATTGTTATATATTTCTGTACTTTTTTTCCATTGCTGTAATTATTATGGTCAACTTCTTTTAGCATCCATGTAAAATTTGTATAGTTCGATCAAATCTACTCCAAAACTTGTTAGTAGTTGAATAAACAAACAAAAACAATAACTTAACACATTAAATATACCATCACATCCTTTTTCTAAATGAAGTTTTATTATCTACTAAATCACAAAATAAAACATTCAATATCGTACAAATGAAACAAAGTTATATGAATTCACCAAAAGTAATTTCCAACCATTGAGTTCACAAAATTACAAAATTTTCACCAAATTTTGAAGAATAAATCAATATGGAGTACAACATGAGTTGTCATCTTTGATACATTTGTATTGATATCACTTCATTGACCTACAAAAATAAAATAAAAAATTATGTGGAATACCAATAGTAAAATAAATAGCAACATTCATTATTATAAAATGTAGCCAAAATTTGAACTAAAGAAAATGTGAAGCAACTATTCAAGTTATGTCAAACCTTAACTATGCAAGTGACTACTCCTTAAAGTAGCCACTTGGCTCAAAATGTAACATACCATAACAGCAAAGTTATAATTAGTCCGTCACTTAGTTTCTTCCTTAAAAACCTATTTGACATTCAGCTCTACCTGAGTCTCATTGCTCACAGTTGCGGTGAATGCCGCCCAAGCCTAATTCAATCCCAAAATATCAATTCCCGATAGAAATAGTAGAAAATTTGAAGAAATTTGAAATCAGTTTTGTTTCATATATAACATAACTATCTTCTCACCTACCTTGAGCGTTTACTTTTGGAATCCTTTTTCAAATTTTCTTTAACTAAATCAAGTATTCAAGCTCCAAGAGAATATAAAGAAATAGCTATTTTGCCAAATATAAACAAGGTATAGAAAGTATTGCACAAATGTGGTCTTTATGCAACTCCTCGGGTGATAATAAAAATGAAGATTTCAAACACAATGAAGCAGTAAACTCCCTTTGCAACTTCTCTGCTCAGTCTACTCATTTCTACCTTTGAAAAATTTACTTCATTTAATGTTCAGTTAGTAAAAATGCACTCCATCTATACACCATTCCTTGTTATCTCTATTAATTAAGTTCTTCTTTGAGCATTTGAAGTAGTTCTTCTTGGAGCATTTGAAGTAATTCATACTTAATTATTGAATGCGGATAAAAGCAAAAAGAAGAGCAACATGACTAGACCAAAAAAAAGGGCAATGGGGGTTGAGGCAAAGTTCTACATTGTTGTATGATTGTTAAGAATAATAAAACCATTCAATTTGTACACAACACTAGTGCAACACCCCCGCGTTACTCAGGTTAGATTAGCCTCAAGTCTCGAGGTTTTTTTTTTTTGTCGATATATATATATATATATTTTATTAATTAAATTCTTCCACCTTATTTGCTTTATGTTTCTATTAATGAAATATTTGTTTCACGTTTGGTTCTGGGCCGTCGGACTTATTTGTTTATTTTTGTTAATTGGGACGCTTAAGCTTAGTATTGTCGGGAACCTAGAAAATTCTAATTCTTAACCCATGGGCCCTCTTTTTTAAAAAAAAAATGGGTGAGTGGGCTTTTAGTTCAAAACCTAGAAAAAAATAATAAAACAAGCCCTAGGGATCCTTTCTCCTCTCTTACACGTGAGTCACCAGCCCCCAATCCACCGCCTAATACCAATACCCAAATACCAATTATTGGTTCGAACTTGAGAGGATGGGTACATGAATGCACCGATACCACATCCGAATGAGAGGGATCCTAAGATCATGGAAGAATGGTCAAGAAAGGCTTAAAAGAATTGATAGTCACTACCTATACCAACAAGGTGAACCTTCATTTTCGGTAGCTCAATCGTAAGAACTCCAAAGTTAAGCGTGTTTGGCTTGGAGCAATCTTGGGTTGGGTCTTTGAGAGGCCTTCGGAAATTGTAATCCCATGAGGATGTGATTTGTGACCATAGATCAGAAATTGTGGCCTCCTTGTTTATTGAAATGGCGAAGAGGTTTGGGAAGAGGTTGTCCAAAGAGCCTTGTGTTAGCCATTTTTCATGCCAAAATCTGATCCGACTTCTTTCCCCCACTCTGCAAGTAGCATAAGTCTTGATGATGCTAGTTTGTTAGTAGATTCCAGTCCATGGCCCCCTGTGCATACTATTTTTTATGGATGGCCATATAATCGAGAGAGAACCATAGTATTTAACCATAATGAGCCTCCTCCAAAGCTGTGTAGCTTCAAAAATAAATCTCCAAAACCATTTGGATAATAAAGCTCGATTTCTATGATTGATATTTCCAACACCTAGGCCTCCTTCGTTTAATGGCAGCTGAGTATGGGACCAATTAATGAGATATGTTTTACCATTCAAGCTCGACCCTTCCCACAAAAAGTCTCCAAAGATTTTGCTAATACAATCGGCAGCCTTACCTGGAAACTTGAAGAGGGAGAGGTAGTAGGTTGGGAGGTTAGTGAGGACTGATTGTAGGATGGTGAGTCTGCCTCCTTTGAAGATAAAGAGATTGTTCCATCTGCTAAGCCTATGCTGTAATCTTTCAATAATAGGTAGCCAAAAATCCTCCTTTCTAGGATTCCCATTTAAATGAAGACCTAGGTAAGAGCTAGACCAGCTCCCAGATGCGCAACCCCACTCTTTTGCAATCTGCTCCGTGACAAGTGGGTTAATAGCAACTCCATACACGCTGTATTTTGTGTAGTTTATGTTGAGACCCGAGGCTACTTTGAAGAATTTGATGAATTTGTGTTGATGGTTGGATCCTTTTTGGCGAATAAAAGGGTGTCATATGCAAAAAGAAGATGGTTAATATTTACCATGCCACATTTAGAGACAAAACCTGTGAGGAGGCCTTTTTGTTCCCATGGAGAAGTAACCGGCTAAGAACATCCATGATCAAGATGAATAGGAAAGGAGACAATGGATCCCCCTTGTCTTAAGCCTCTTTTAGCTGTGATTTTGCCCCTAGGTTTATCATTGATGATGATGGAGAAGCTTGTGGTGGAGATGCAAGCTCGAATCCATTTCCTCCATTTCTCCCGGTAGCCTTTATAATGAAGAACCATATCCAGAAAATCCCAATCTACCATGTCGAAAGCCTTCTCAAGGTCAAGTTAGCTAACCACACCCTCTTGTTTTCTCACTTTCCAATCATCTATAATTTTGTTAGCAATGAGAGAAGAGTCGAGGATCTGTCTACCTTCAACAAAAGCAGATTGGTGATCAGTAATGGTGTGGGGCAGCAACCTTTTGAGTCTTTCAGATAAGACACGGGCAAGGCTTTTATATGCACAAGGTATAAGGTTGATAGGTCGGTAGTCATGGACTATTTTTGCTTCACTCCGTTTGGGGATGAGGCAAATATAGGTCTCCTTCAGAGCAGCATTGATAATTCCTTTTTGGAAAAAATCTTGGAACATTGCCAATATGTCAAATTTGATACTGTTCCATGATTTTTTGAAAAATTCTTTAGTGAAACCATCCGGCCACGGGGCTTTATCATTACCAAGGTTGCAGACCGCTTTGTATATCTCTTCCTTCGAGAATGAGAGCTCCAGCCATGTAGAGTTTTCTTCTATGATAGGATCCCATGGAAGGTTTTTGGGGCAACATCGCTTTCCGATTTTTCTGGTATAGAGGGTTGTATATAGAAATCAATAAATTCCTTCACAATATCCACAATTTGTGTAAGGCTTTTACCTTCCCTCAAGAGGATTTCAGTTATAGTACTTCTTCTCCTTTTATTTGTAAAGTATCGGTGGAACAATTTGGTATTTTCATCCCCCTCTTGGAGCCACTTTTGCTTGCATCTCTGCCTCTAAAAAATCTCTTCTTTGGTGGCCAGAGAGAGGAGTTTCTCTCAGATAGTAGTTCACTCTTGAACTTTGTCGGGGGAAAGGGTGTGGGCACCTTCCATCTCATCTAAAGAGGATAAGGCTTAGATGAGCTTGTCCTTTTGGGAGTGTATGCACCCGAAATGTTCCTTGTTCCATATCTTCAGAGCAAACTTCAGGGATTTGAGCTTCATCATCAATCCATGACCAGGCCAACCATGGATGGGATTGCTGTTCCACCAAGACTCAAGGAACGACTTGAAAGAATTATGGGCAAGCCACATATTTTCAAATCTAAAAGGCGTAGGGCCCCAATTTGTCTGACTGAAATCCAAGAGGATAGGGAAATGGTCAGATATGGTTCTGTCCAAGCGTTTAGCAGAGGGCATTCCAAATTTGTTAGAGCAGCCTTTAGCTAGGAGAAAACGATCAATAAAAGAGTGGGAGCTATTTTGGGACCATGTATACTTGCTATTGTTGAGAGGGATATCCATAAGGCCAGAATCATCA
Source organism: Momordica charantia (assembly GCF_013281855.1). Classification (NCBI taxonomy): domain Eukaryota; kingdom Viridiplantae; phylum Streptophyta; class Magnoliopsida; order Cucurbitales; family Cucurbitaceae; genus Momordica; species Momordica charantia. Next base: position 14,665,407 of record NW_028275166.1, on the reverse strand, counting down.
ATAAAGGAATTGAAGAGCCGTATACTTTTGGTGAGCGACCGACCACTGGGTTTTTCCCATGACCATCTAGAGACATTAAAGTCTCCTGCAATGATCCAGTGATTCTCACAGAGGCAGAAAAGGTCTTTTAGCTCATTCCAAAAATTGGGACGGTACTCTGATGTAGAGGGGCCATAAATGCCTGAGAGCCAAAAAGAGAAGCCATCAGCTAGTAAAAAGTTTATGGAAAGGGAGAAATCACCTTCAATGATCTCCTTTGAAGTAAAGACCGAGTCGTTCCATAGAACCAGGATCCTGCCAGCCTATCCCACAGCATCTAAAGCCGCCCAATTAATCCCATGAAAGCTCCAAAGGGATTTAATAATGGTAGAGTCAATATGTGGTAATTTTGTTTCTTGGAGATCACCACATTAAGATTAATGCGGGAAATAGATTGCTTGATAAGGACCCTCTTCTTCCATGAGTCCAATCCTCTCACATTCCATGAGAAGATATCCATTTAACATGGGATGGTCCACCCTTTAGGAGCTTCCTTTTCTCATAGTTAATGGAGGAAGTCAAGTTTTTGAGCTTTCGCACGCTGGATTTTTGCTTTTGGTTCTTGTTTGGCTTTTTTGTTATTGTTTCAGCTTGTGGAATGACCATGATGCATAAACCTAGCTCTTGTAGGTAGCTGGCTAGGTAGCATTGTATGTAGCAGGGGGAGAGGTTTTTAACCAGCTTTTTATCAGCAAATTCTGGGCTAGCTGGGTTGGCCAATATGGGAGACGATACTATTGCGACAGCAGCCATAGGGAAAAGAGAGGAGTGGGAGGGAGGGTTGGTGATAGGGCGAGCATTGGGAGGAGAGTCGTGTTGTACAGGGGTAGATATGTTTATAGGGGCTACCTCGGTGATGGGTAAATCACCAAAAAGAATGGTGGGGATGATGGGTGTGGTGGGGCTATTGCAGATATCCAAAATAAGGTTGTCATCGAGAAGCGGGCTAGAGAAACAATCAACTTCATCTAGGTCATTAGTGGTAGGACTATTTTGTAAAGGACTAAGTTTCTTTCTTTGGAGGAGACTGAAGGATTGGGTTTTTTCCCTTACAATCACGTGTTTTCCTTTTTCTTGTATAGAAAAATGTTTTTATACCATAGCTTTGGGAGGTGGATCATACAGAGCAAGGGTGTCAGTGACTTTACCTTTCCTTTTTGTCGAGGATAAGGGTGTTTTAGACAGGTCAACAACTGTTGTCAGCTGGTCAGGAGGTGTAGGCATGATGGTGACATTGAGATGCTCATCAAGATGAGTTTCGCCGGCTGGTTTTATGGTGGCTCCGGTGGAGACATGTCGGCTTGAAATCAGTTTTTCGGTCGGTATCTTGTGGCTGTGTTTCATTGAGGCATTGGTTTTACCTTGGTTCCCGTATGCTCTTATTATGTTCCAGTCGCTGAAGAAGGGATCAATGAGTATTGTGATGGCACCTTCCTGTGTGATGGCTGGTGGAAGCTCAATGAGAGCGGGAAGGAAGTCCGTGTTGTTTCCTTTCACCTTAATCTTCAAGTCCATAAGGTTTCTAAGGCTGGAGGAGATCTTAGAGACTTCTGAAAAGCCATCACATTGGTCCCCAATAAAAGGGATGACGGTGTCGTTCCATAGATGAAGGGGCAAATCTCTAATAGTGATCCATTCGCCATAGGAAGGGACTTGACGGTTTGAAATGATGTTATGTGTACTCCATTTAAGAAATGCTAACGACAACTGGCCATCGACTTCACAAACCTAAACAAGGTCTGCCCCTTGAATGAAACGGAGCACGACCACATCCAGATCCCTACAAGTCCTAATAGTGAAGCCGAAAAAAAGGCAAGAAATAAAGATAAAGTCATGAAAAAAGATAAAGAATGCAACCTTTTATTAAGTTAATTGCAAGTAGCTGCAAGGCTCGTTTGAGCGTACATCAAAACTAGTAAAGGTATAAACTGCCAACCAAAAAGACAATAAGCTCAATATGAAAGGTGCGCGGGAGAGCCATAGTCCCCTCCCCCCACCCCATCACAAGGGGAACTGTCTACCTGGAGAAGGGAAAGAAGGAGAGGGTTGCAAGCCCACCACTAAAGCAACTAAGGAAAATGATGAGAAGCAAAGCCCCTCTTTGCTAGAAGAAGATTAAGTTGAAGGACATAATTTAGGGCATTATTTCTACCTCCAACCTTGATGTTGTTATGAGAGAAGGGTCGACTCAATTACTGGAAGTGCTACTACTGGGAACCCCTAGGCCTAGTTACTGCTGCAGTTTCTCCACACGCTCCTCCAAATGCTTGTTCTCTGCCTCACTTGACAAATGCTCTCTCCGAGATCCCCGCCTTGTATTAGGAGAAAGTGGGTTCGGTCGCTCTTCCCCATCTTTGCAGATCTCCACCGTCAACTCTAGGTTCTTATCCTTCCCCCCATTCCATTACTTATCATACAACTGAAACCACTCCAGTACGCCTGCTCCGAGCAACCCTTCAAATATAATTGTGTGTTGCACACGTTGAAATTTCCTCTCCAATGTCCATAGTGCATCCCGAAACAAAAATGCCTAGTGCCATGATGTGAAACGCCTACTAAAACCGACATAGCATTAATGGCGTAACAGGAGAAAAGATGCCTTCTGAAAATTGAAAATTAACGCTTTGCCTCTTGCGAGTCTTTTCAGCATGCTGCTTTGTCCTCATTCACAAATGCTTCCTAGTAAAGCAACTAGGAGGTCACCCAACCGAAGATTGTTCTAGGTCAAGCACGCTTAACTTTGGAGTTCTTACGATTAAGTTACCGAAAATGAAAGTGCACCTTGTAAGTATAGGTAGTAACTATCATTTCTTTTAAGCTTTCTTCACCATACTTTCTATGGTCTTAAGATCCCTCTCATTCGGATGTGGTATCGGTTCATTCTAGTCGGGCGTTACACAGGGCCATTATTATTAGCTTAACCTGAGGCGCCACACATAGTTGCATTCAAGACACATAAGCCAGGTAAACGAGGGGTTATTGGAACCCGAGCTCATCGGGCCCAATTTCTAACCCACTGACTTTAGGGCAGAACACACCTGAATGATTCGTACAAATGACAGCTAGTGGATAAGGCGCTAATACCCTGTACATCAAACCACAATATGCCTAAGAGGATGGTTTAGGGTGTCATCGCATCCCCCATCTGTAGCACAAAGGGGGAGGAAGAATCCCAATTATCCCAACATCCCCCAGGCGCAACATTCTTCCCTGGCTTCTTTCTCACACTTACAATTGACTCTCGGGATATGTAAGGAAGAGAACAACCCTAATCAAGGTAAGCTGATTTTCCTTACCCTTGAACAGACTCACTGAACAGACTCTCGGGATATGTAAGGAAGAGAACAACCCTAATCAAGGTAAGCTGATTCTCCTAGATAGAATTCGGCACACACACTTGAACAGACTCTCACCCTCGAGATTACTGCCCTTCTACTCTACTTTCCATATATCAATTTATGCCCAACTTGAGTCCTAACTTAAAAATCGAAGTGCATTCGGCAGAGTACCTTGCCGATGCTAGATTCATGTGTGTATGTAATTAAGAGCTTGGAGATGATGACGTACGTGACACATACATTACACTTACGTGTAGCCTGCCGATAAATCAATATCAACATAATCCATATCTAATAGTCAAACATGACATAGCTCAGCCAAAAAGACATCTACTCTTTCCTATGAAGTTGGAAGGTTCAAATTCTTACCCTCTACATTTGTTGCAGGAAAAAAAATAATAAAATAAAGCCTCAAATTTTATTATGGATAGTTTTTTTAACTAGATTTCTGTAACGCCCCAGGAATTTCACCATTTCCAAACAGGGACCGTTACTAAGATTACCTAAAATTTTCACATAAACAAGAGAATTGTCTTCACAACAATTCTAAGCAATAAAGCTACCACGCTTCTCCTGAACTACTCTGATTTTCAAGACTCACGAGAGCTTGAACAATTAGAACAATACCACTAAAGATTTAAGAGAAACTCACATCCTATACAGATAAACCATTAAATACCGACTTCACATCAACCAAACCCTTCAAGGAAACTTCTACTAACTATAAACCATCCACTAAATGAATATTAACATCTCGAATGACAATGAAGCGAAAACTAATTCAAGTACGATCAACTTAAACAAATGTATTCGTAAATATCCTAAGTAGGTTACAATCCCGTAGTTCAAGAAGCTAACAAAATTAATGCTCTAAAAATAATAATGAATCAGCAACCTTACAACATCCTTTAGACCATAAAACTAAACAAGACCAACCGCTAACAACTCAACTACACGATTAAATAGCCACAACTATCCTAACTAAAAGAAATTAATTGCGCGCAGCATAGCTAATGGTCTTTCCGATCAAGCCTCCTCCTCGCCATCACCATCCCAAGAGCTAGCTCGATACCTGCAAACTGGAGGGGAAAAAGAGGGATGAGTACAACCACAGTACTCAGTAAGCAGCCCTTATCTGAAGGGTCACGCACAAACAGCATACTTATCAAGGAACAACGTGTCATGCTTATTAAAGAATCAACATATCATGCTTATCACAACTCTCGAGCTTTGAATAAATAGAAACATATCACAAGAAGCAGTTTATGCAAACGTTTAACTATACATGTACCGTACATGTCAAACTCATCCTTACATATTAACACACTAGTTCTCTTTCTTGATTCCTCCAAGGCTTACTCATTCGAATCGCATCGGCCCTTGCCATTTATCCCCAAAGCCCGACACTCATCTACAAAGGCTTGGCGTTCGACCTTGCCATTAATCCCCAAGGCCTTGAACTGTGCATCGATCCTTGACCATTTTTACCCAAGGCCCCGATGACTTCACCATCTATCGGCCCTTGACCATTTTTACCCAAGGCCCCAATAGTATTCCTTTCAAAGGACTCCTCGCATCGACCCTCGACCATTTTTACCCGAGGCCTCGATGCTCAATTAGTGACGTATCATGTAACGACCCAGAATTTCCCCCACACTTCTAGGTCACGTTAACTACCCAACTGATTAAACCTAACCCCAAACACGTCATGCCATCTCCCTATGCAACAATTATATAACATCAAGTTCCACTTCTCATCAATTCAACAATAAATCAAATTCATAGAATATCAATCAACAACATTCGTGGACAACCTCACGAGGCAATTTTATTATTCAAACAAGGCAAAACTCAATGAATGGAAGAAAACTAAAATAGGCACCTATCCCGAAATAACTTTAACAACAAGTGGGAACCTCCCAATTATTCAAATACGAACAAATAGTTTATTGACTATAACATAAGATCTTAACTAATAACTTAAGCTAAGCCAGAGTGACTAGCAGCCTATGGTCCTCGCTCGTCATGTCTCCTCCGTCTCATCACCATGGTCGCCAACGAGTCCTTCACCTGAAACAATAATTGTAGAGGGGTGAGTATATAAAATATACTCTGTAAGGAGCCCTCACCAACAACACATATTACACATCATGCTCAACTAAATCATGAAACATTCATAATCATGCTTTTCAACACATTACGTATTCAAACATAGACACATTCTATAAAAATCCGGTGACAACCTCAACCAGGAACACATTAACTACCAACCTCTAGTCCCCCTAACATCTCAAGTACTTCTACGCTTATCACGGCTATCCTAGCCTTCCACAGTTAACTCCTTCGAGTAGAGTCGGCCCCTGACCATTTTTACCCAGAGCCCCGACACTACTGCATCGGCCCTCGACCATTTATACCCGAGGCCCCGATGACTTCACTGTCTATTGGCCTTTGACCATTTATACCCAAGGCCCCAATAGTCTTCCTTCCAAAGGACTCCTCGTAGCGACCCTCGACCGTTTTTACCCGAGGCCTCGATACTCCATTAGTGACGTATCAGTCCCCGACCATTTATACCCGAGGCCCTAACACTCACTCATTCTTTCCCTCCAAGAATCCAACTTTCACCAGAGTCTTACTATATACTTTCCTAAGCCACTACTCCTGCATCTTTCAACTCACAAATACAATTCAGCATGCTTCCACAACATAGACAACTTTCTAATAATAAGATAATAACCCAATCATGCTAAATATCCAACATCATTATTTAACAAGCATTATTAAGTATAATAACTCACAGAACACACCGAACAATTCATACATATCCAGGCAACAAACATTACCACAACAATACTCAACAGTTTAGCAAAGCGGAAATCTCACCATCTTCATCGACAAACATCCAACACTACTCCAAGTATATCGACTAACACAACGAGAATTATTTAGCACAATGACGTAACAAAATTAGCATTTAACGCCACAAAATCAGCACGTTAGAGACCATTTAGCATACATTAATGCACGCACACGCCCCTTGTCTACTTACTCACAACCGCGTCCTTAAGTTTTGCGTCGACCTCACACCTAAGCACTAAAACAGAAAAATACAGCACGTTACGTACACTATTTAGCCTTCGAAATCAATTCTAAAAGGGTTCGAATGACTCATTACCACCAAAACCGACTTCGTATAGAAGTGGGTCACCTAGATCTAGCTCGCCAAGGTGTGGGTAGCCTAAATCGAGCTTCGAACGGATGTGGGTCACCGCCAAACATCCTAAACACTGCTGTAAAGTACAAATCCCGCCGCTGGAGTTGTTGTTCGTCGGATCGTAGCCGCAGGTCGCCGCCGGTTCGCCGCTGTACAACCCGTTCGCCGTGCGCAGCAGCGGATCTGGCCCGTCACCGTGTGCTGCCGCGAGGAGGAGCGGTGCTGGTTCGTTGCAAACTGCCGGGGAACGCGCCACCGCTGCTGCAGACCACCGGGACATCGGGGAAGTCGCGCCGCCGGTTCGCCGCTGTAACAGTTCGTCGTGCGCCGCCGCGAGGAGGATGCTGGTTCGTTGCAGACCACCGGGACGTCGGGGTCGCGTCGCCGCTGCTGCTACGGGTGTGGTCGCCGGTGAACAAGAAGAAGAAGGGGGGAGGATGACGGCTAGGGCAAAAGGAAGAAGGAGAAGAAGAAGAAGAAATCCCTGCTTTTTTTTTGTTTTCTTTTTCCCTTTGTTTTAAAACCAAATTAACCCAAAGGAGGCCCAACAAGTCCAAGCCCAAAAGATAAGAAATCCATCCCCTCTTAAACAAGACCCACCACACGGAGTCCGGTAAATATTAATTTAATTGGAGTTTAGAGCCCGATAAATATAGATAAATTTAATTAACAATCAATTTAAAATTAAATGAAAAATCTCATGATTCGAGACTAACTAACCTGAGGGACTCGGGGCGTTACATATCAGCCCCCGACCATTTATACCCGAGGCCCTGACACTCACCCCTTCACTTTCTCCAAGAATCCAACTCTCACCAGAATCTTACTATATACTTTCTTAAGCCATGACCCATGCGTCTTTCAGCTCACAAACACAATTCAGCATACTTCCACAACATAAACAACATTCTATTGATGAAATGATAAACCAATTTTCACAACATAACATTTCTTAACAACAGCTCCACAATGAATTTTGTCACAACAAAGCATAACCAAACAAATTTTAAACAATTAGAGCCCAACACAGTTCACCCAAAACACTTAATATCCAACATCCATATTCAATAAGCGTTGCTAGATATAATAAACACTCGAAACCCGCCGAACAATTCATGCATATTCAGACAACAAACATCCCCACAGCAATTCTCAGCAGTTTAGCAAAGCAGAATTTACACCATTATCACCGACGAATATTCAACAATACTCCATGTATACAGATTACCACAACCGGGAGCTACCTAACACATCAGCGTATCAAAAACAATATCGAACATCACAAAAACAGCACGTTAGAGGCCATCTGACACACATTAACGCATGCACACGCCCCTTGTCTACTTACTTTGTTATGTCTCAAAACTCTCACAAGAGTCCTACTTGCTACTACGTCATGCCTCATGCATCAATAATCTCATAACAGTCCAATATGCGATACACCAAAATGATCATATGTAAAAACCAATCAATTTAAAATAGTCCAACATGATCCAACAGCTCCAACAGGCATCGTTCACAGAAGAGGCACAACCAACAACTTAACCAAAATATAATCGATAGATATCCAGCATACATCAAACATAACTGATTTCTCATAAATCTTCAATATGCTTTTGAAACAACAGATTATAGTACCAGTATACAATTTTCATCATGAAAACCAATTAAAGCACAACAACAATTCGAACATAGTCATCCAAGATTACATGGTTACAATTCATTCACACAACCACATAATTTTCCCGAGATATATCTAACAGTTTTATCAACAATGACGTTTACTAAATGATAACAACGATAAGCAATCATGCAAATATCACACATGGGCACACGAGCAAACAACCATATCATATCAGCACACAACAACCAATCCTTCTAGTAAGAAACTACTTACAACAAAGTCCCAAAGCGCTACTAAGCTCGTCGAAGGGTTCCTAAATCCAAAAGCAAACCAAACTTGATTAGAGTTTATGTTAGAAACACTTAGTTTGCATCGAAAGTAAGTTTAGATGATCCGTTACCTATTATCTCACCATAAAACCTCTTGGGTAAGGAGTGGGTCGAAGCCGAGAATGTTCAGGTTTCCAAAATCGAGTTTCAAAGGCCAAGGGCTTACTGGTCCGACGCCGAAAAGTGATGGGTAAAGCTTATTTTGGTCCGAATATGAGTGGGTCCATGCCAAAACAATGCAGGAGAGGGTGGATAACTGAAATCGGTTTCCTTTTGGTTGTGGGTAATCCAAATTTAACTTTGAACAATGGTAGGTAAATGAAACTTGTCGAGCTTCACGGATCAAGACCGTTCGAGGTAGCTGGGGGTCCTCGGTTGGTGAAGAACGAAGCTGGAGGACCGGGGCCACCGGAACCAAGACGCCTTGCCAAGAATTTGTCGCAAACGCTGCTGCTAGTCGGCGGATTTAAGCTCAGGATTTTCAGATCGGAGAAAAACACCACGAAACTCGCTGGGCTTCATGGGTCTAGGCTGTTAGGTGTCATCGGAGTCAGAGAATGTCGCCAAAATGTCAGATCTATTGCAGAAACACGAGACGCCCACCGGAACACGCCGCTGTCGTCGCACATAACTGCCGGAGCCACCGCCTCTATTACGCCCGCTACTGCACTACCATGGAGGGAGGAGGAACGCTACGAATTGTCGTACTTGGCACAACCGACGTCGGAGAACATGTGGTTGTGGCAGCAAACGATTACTACACGCTGGGTTTCAAAGAAAATACTGTTGGTTCTCGGGTTGCACTACCCTAGGCCGCCGTTGGGAACGCGAAGTTGCGCTGCCGTCACTACTGTAGGTGGACGTGTACCGCCGTGCTGCTTGCTGCCAGAGGGGGGCTGCTAGCGACGGGAATGAAAATGGGGAGGGGGGCGGTGGGTGGCGGCTCAACAACGAGAGGAATAAGGGGGAGGAGAAAAGGTGTTTTAGGTTTCTTTTGTTTTCCAACATTTTCTTTAACTTGTTTTAAAACCTAAAATCCAAACCCTTATTCTTGGAGGTGGTCCAACCAAATAAAACAAATGACTCAAAACAATAAGCCCAATAATTATAGTTTAAAAAAATAAAATAAAACCCACAACCCTAAACGAAATAGTTAACTTAAACTCTAAAACCCAAGAATAATAATTCAAAGAAAAGTAGAATTTATGAAGGAAAATCCTAAAACCCCTGAATTTAAGATTTAACTAAAAATCTCCTACACAGGTCAAGAACTTAAATTATCTTAATCCAATGAAATTAAACTTAATTCTAATTTAGCCAAAAATTAGAATTTCAAAGTTAGAAGATCTAAGAATTAAAGTTATCAACTTAGGGAAAAATCCAAAGATACTATTTATCTCTTAAAATAAACGAGTCAGAGAACGCGGGGCGTTACAATTTCCCTAGGCGCTATTTGATAACTATTTCATTTTTAGTTTTCAATTTTTCAAAGTTATGATTGTTTACTCGCAATTTCTTTGATATGTTTTCACAATTCTTAAAAACATATTTGAATTTTTAGGCAAATTTTAAAAATAAAAAAACAAGCTTCTGAAAACTACTCGTTTTAGTTTTGAAAATTTAGATTAGATTCTTTAGAAGATTTTAAAGAGCAGTTAGCAAAATAAGTAAACACATTGGAGAGAACTACAAGCTTAATTTTGTAAAACAAATAATCAAAAATAAAATGGTTGTAAACACATTGGAGTGAATTACAAGCTTAATTTTGTAAACAAATAATCAAAATAAAATGGTTATCAAACTTGTCATAATTTTTGGGTCTTTAAATTGTAGTATTATGTTTTGGTAGCTGGAGAGAACTAAAAATTATTTGGTTGTTGTACATATTATTCAAATGGATTTCTTTTTACTTGAAAATTGAAATTTTCTTTTTATCATTACTTTTGGAACATAAATTTTTTCTTTATACGGATTTGGCCATTATCTGTATGTGTATATACCCATTTTGCCACGACTTTCACTTATTGTCTTTTTCAATATTTATGCTGCATTTTACATACGGAAATTGGTAAAAAATGATTTGAAATTATAGAATTTTAAATGATAGGAATGAGTTCGAATTATTGATTGCATTTGGAACAATATTGATTTTAAATTATTGAAATTTAAAATTTGTTGTTTCGATGTTCACGACAAATGGAAAAATAGAAATGATGTATAATATTTTAATGATCTTAATATTTTGTAGGATATTATATTATTAATAGTATAATATTTTATTCACAACTACTAATTTTAATAATGGAAAAAATAAGTAATCTAATCAAATAACTTAATGAAATTAAAACTTGCAATGTCATCTTTATTTTTAAAATTTAATTATAAAATAATCGCAAACCTCTTCATTCAAATATAAAAAATAAAAAAAAAAAAAAAAAAAAAAGAAAGAAGAAGCTGGGTGTGAAAAAGAATGTTTTTCTTTTTTCTCTGGTTTGAGTAAGTGAGGAAGGGAGAGCCAAAAATAAATTTAAATTGTACTTCAAATAAAATCAAAGAAAATTAAATTGTAGACCATCACTTATCTCTCTTGAAAAAAGATTGAATGAAACAATAAAATTATAAAAAAAATAATAATAATAAAATAATAACCTATCAAAAATACAAAAAAAAAAAGAGAGAGAGAAAATGAAACCACGACCTGCGTTTTTTCTCCTTAAAAAATATAGGGCACAATGGGAATTTGTTACTTTTTAAACAAAATTTCCTCACAATTGACGTATTTGTTATGAAAACTATAGGATTTATTAATTATTTAAATCCAAAGTTCAAATTACATTTGAAAATTTTTTTAAAAAAAATTGGATTTGAATTTTGAATGAAGGGAGAAGTTAACCACAAATTTCTCCTTTGGAATCCCCATGAGGTGTTTGCCATTTATGTGTGACTAGATTTTGGGATAGAGAATTCAGAGAGATCTTGTGAGAGAACTCCTACCTGTAAAAGACATAGATATGATTTATAGTTCCCAGAAACTGATACGCATCATCTAAGGAATGACTTAACTAGACGGGAAAAAGTGGGATTTTTTCGTTCGTGACTAATCTCCGATCATTTATTTGGTTTATCATGGACTCTGTTGCAGGACACAAAAGGTAGTAACCACTCCATGTAAAAACCAACATGGGTATTAGAGTCAGGTTCTTTAAACTTGCAGATTTTTTCCTCAAAAAAAAGCTTGATTCAATTTGTTTGGAGCATGTTTTTGTGTTACATTTAAAGTCAACCGTAATACATGTGCAATTTCGAATTGGAGTTTGATTGACTATAGAGGTTTTGCGACTGCTTCTTTGAGTTTCTAGAGAAATCATGCTGTAACTTTCTTCACTTTCTTCACTGATTAAGTCTCTGTGTGGTGATCCAATAGGTATGTTTTTTTGCTTATTTGTAAAGTACGTTTGAAGAGCTTTCCAACATTATATTATATGCATTTTTTCGTTGGGTATCAAATAAGTTATGATTTTTTTAAGTTTTACGATGATTTTTAATTAGAATTGACACCACTGTTCGTAGGTGTTCGCTATCCGTTTTTCAAAAAAAAGAATTAAATGCTGCAGCTCGGTGACATGAGGTTTTTGGTTGGTCCATTTCATGGTTGGCCCGGTCCAGTCAAACTTATTCGGTTCATTGTGGTTCGACGGTCCGGTTCACTAAGTCTTGTTTAGTTTATTCTAAATAGACCAAAATAAAAGGGATACATTTTAGCTATTTGTAAGGGTTGATCCCTAGTCGTTTAGAGTAGTAAGAATGTCTCCTAACAACCCTTTTATCTCCCTCTATCATTTTTTAATTGTTCTCTTTCAATACTTGAAGTTTTTTTTTCTTTGGTATCTCGTTTCAAACTATTTTTGTGTATCAAGAGCACTTCTTAATTTATTTTTCAAGATTTATTACATAAAATATGGCAAGGATGATGAAGACACCAAAATAAGTTAAGACAAGAGCTTAGAAGGCTAAAGTGTGTATATGCAAGAAATTGCACAATGTCAATCTAGATCGAACCCAGCCCTTGCTCCGACCCGAAACTCTAAGGGAAGACCTGCACAAGAGGGCAAAATCTCCGACGCTCAAGTTAGTAAGCAGCTCGGACTCAATATTAAGTTCGAGGAGAAATCCGATACCTGATGGTGAAATGAGGCCTTCTATTCATAGGTTTAGGTTCCGACAGGGGTTGCGACAGGCGATTTCCTTGGTCGGAGTCAAGATCGGAGGTGTCTGGTTCGAGTAGATCGAACTCGGACACTTTCCCGAAAACGACAAGTTGATAATCGATTGGAAATGACAAGTCTTTCATCTCGGAAGGTTCCGAGAATGGAGCTCCGTAAGTCTGTCCTTTCGGATCCTCTTTTAGTGGCAAATCCCCATCCTCCACGTGGCAATAGGATATTTCATCCCCAAACATTGGCCCCGTATCTGCCAAGTTCGACCTCGATCTGGCAGAGAAGTTTATTATCCTTGGGGAGACCAATCCACATGGTGACTTTCAAGGCCGATACGATTAATATTACCTTTGGAAAATCTTGAAAACAGAACCGGTGTTCGGCACACACTTGATTACCTTTGACGGGACTTCTTCCAATCTGGGTCGTCCAAATCTGAACACGTGTGCGGTCAAGATTAAATTTTGGGGCACTATAAATACCCCCAAGACTTCATCTCCGCTTTTTACGCTTTCTGAAATCTTGGAGTCCGACCTAATCAGATCATAGTCTTTGCTTTAGGTTAGTCTTGTTCCCTCGCTTTTGTTTCATTTTCTTTTTTTAATTTTGAAGTCATGTTGACGTCGTGTAGCTCCCCTAGTTCACCTAGGAGTAGCTTGTCTAGTGATACAGCTCGGAGTCGGAGCTCTTCCCCTAAAAAGGTCGATTCTGTGGAGGAATTTGTGAGTAGGCTAGATTCCAAACTGGAGGAAGAGATAGAAAACTTTAGGTTCTCCGAGGATGACGGAGACGATAGTGATACCTCGACTTCGGGTCAAGGTTTAGAATACCTTTCCCAAATGCCTGAGAATTACCTCGGCCCTCTTCGTAGGAGATATAGTATACCAGATGACATCCTTCTTAGGCTTCCCAAGGAAGGGGAGCGAGCTGATAATCCGCCTGAAGGGTGCGTGACCCTTTACTTAAAAATGTTTGAGTATGGCTTCCGCTTGCCCGTCCACCCTTTGGCACAGGAGTTCTTGGTTCGAACTGGGCTAGCTCATGCGCAAGTGTCCCCCAATGGATGGAGAGTCATCTTTGGTTTAGCCGTTCTATTCTGGCTAAGGTGTATGGAAGTGGACAATCTGGATCTCCTCGGAGTCGACCAACTTTTGGCTTGCTTCGAGGTCAAGTGAATTTCTAGGAAGCCAAGGAGGTACTACTTGTGTGCTAGGAAGGGCGCGGGAGGCATTCTGAAAGGTCCGACCTCTATAAAGAAGTGGGTTGGAAAATGGTTCTTCGCCTTTGGAGCGTGGTTGGCCAAGAACGAGTCTGACCTGCCCTTCTACAACGTCCCCTGTAGGTTTGGGAACTTAGGTAAGAAGTTGAGTCTTCGCTTGTCTTTAGTTACTTCTCTTCATAATTTAACTCACGACTTTGGTCTTTTTCAGTTGCTATAAGGCCAATCCCCCAACTTTCCGAGCCGACCTTCAACGCTTTAAAGTTTTTCAAAGGCAGGTTCAAGAGTGGCAAGCAAATCAGCACGCTCATAACAGACAAGCTTCTTCTCGCCTCTGGCCTGCTCGACTACAATGCGATTTTAGCCCCTCCCGAAGCCCGGAGACCGAACTTGGAACTAGTTTGGTTGTCTTTGGGATATTTCGCACTCAACCTTTTGGTGTTTTCCTTTCTGTTTAACCCTTACTTGTTTTCTTTACAGCCATGATGTGCGGTTTCTCACAGGACGTCAGGCACAAACACCCTCACGCTGGGCAAGCTTCCAAGACTAAGGAGGCACCAAGCCCTACTGTTGCTGACCTTCCCACCGAAGTCGAGACAGGTCGAACACGAAACCGCTTCACTGCAGGGAGCGACTGCGGTTGGACCCTCTCAGGATCAAGAGATCCTTGAGGTCTCCCCCCTTAGGGAGATTCGGAAGAGGGCTTCCTCCAAGAAGTCAAAAAAGAAGAAGCTAAGGCCCACCACTCCGAGGACGAGGTGAGGAGGTCTGCGCTGAGCGGCAAGTTACTCCTTTCGGAGATCTAATCGATGATCCTGAGGCCAGAATGGGCGGCACCTTGGACATCGACATGAGGTTCAACGTCGAACCTTCAAGTGCCGGGGTGAGGGAGAACGCTATGAAGATGTCCAACGCCTGCTTCGATTGCTGCTGGAGGAGGGCGTCTAAGTTTGTTAGTGCTCTGGGGTCGGCCATCCAACAGATGTTGGACTACTCAGCCGAGGTAAGATCTTAAGTTACTTATTTTTTAGCTATTTTTCTGGGCTAACTCTTGTTTGCTTTTGCTTTTCTTTTTCAGACTCACGCTTCCATCTGCCAGGCCACCCACATGATGAAGGCCGAGCTGGAGGGGTGCGACCTTCTCACTATGAAAGATTGGGAGGCCTTCTCGGCTGCACTAAAAGCTACCACTACCTTAGAAGGGGAGCTCATGGAGGCTCGTTCTGAGGTCCAAGCATGGAAGTCCACCTCTGAAGCTGACAAGGCCGAGCTCAAGAGCGCCCAAGCGGAGGCTGCTTGACACCTGAAGCTATCTCCTGGAAGTCCACCTCAAGATCACGGGGTGCGCACGTCGTGGCTAAGTGCCTTGAGAAGGAGAAGTTTGCGTTGATGAAGAGGAACAACGAACTCGAGCGCCTCCGAGAAGACCTAGGAGGCAAGCTGCAGGCTCGCGACTCCGAGATGGCAGAACTGAAGGCCAAGCTTGAGTTGGTGGAGTCCAAGCTTAGCAATGGGGTTCTTGTGGAGGAAGCATTCCGTCAACATCCTGACTTTGATGGATTTGCTAAGGACTTCAGTGACGCCGTCTTCCGGTTTCTGATGAAGGGAGTCCAAGAGATAGCTCCCGAGCTCGACCTTGAGCCCATCAAGCTTAGGTATGCCAAGAAGTGTGCCTCGGGTCCCAACGGGACTCCTGGCCCCTAAGACATTGTGGATCAATGTCTGAAGGAGCTCGAGTCCGACGTCGAGCTCAACGAGGGAGAGGATGCAAACCCTTCTTCCCAAGAAGTTGACTGGGCTCTCCTTCCAACTACTGGTGCGAAATCCTCTCAAGAGGTTGGGATGATAGACTCTCAGAAGGTCGACATCCTTGGGTCTCAGGGCGAGCTCGGGTCGCACTTCGGAAGCAGCTGAGGCTTCTTCGTCTTTTCTTGTCATGTCTTTGTTTTCCTCCTTTTTTGTACTGGGTTTTGAGGTCTATACACCTTGGCACAACCTTCTGAGTATGAATACAATTCGTTTAGGTTTCTCTCTAAGTTTGCTTCATCGTGCTTCGAACTGGCAGTTTGCAATTTTATAGGGCCTTGAACTCTTCTAAATTTTAGTTCGCACATCACCTCGAACTCGTAAGCTCTAAAGGCTTGAATTTTTCTAAGTCTTAATTCACATCTGTAACAACCCGTATTTTCTAATACGGTCATTCTGACAAAATGCGGAAACGTAACTTTCAAGAAATCTTAAGAACTAAAATTATTCAGCGGAAGCAATTTCTTTACAGAATTTTTCTAAACTAACTCAACTAAATAGAAGGATGACTTTCAAACTCATGCCAGTATGCTAAACTTCACCTTCTACCAGAACGATCATTCAATTCTTCATCTGAAAAACATTTAGGAAAACAAAGATGAGTACAAAAATACTCAATAAGCAATTTCCATATTGAATTTCAAAATTCGTTTTCCTTTCAAAACATTCGTAAACAAAAATACAAATAGATCAAAACTTTTAAAGTCCTTTAAAATATTTAATACAATTTTCAAAACTTTCAAAACAAACTAAATTTTCAGAAACAAAGTCTTCAAATAAGGTAAAATTTTCAGTCAATCAAAACAAACTTTCATTCTTTCAAAACAAACTTTCATTCATTCAAAACGAACTTTCATTTGATCAAATTCAAAATCCTTCAAAACAAACTTTCTTCCAATCAAAACTTTCAAAATTCTTTCTAAAACATTTGGTACAACTTTCAAACTTTCGAATAACTAAATCATTCAAACATTCAAAACAATCTTACATTCATTCATACTTTCAAAATCAGAGTGGAAGGTTGCATTATTTGGGTAGCCTACAGAACATATGTGGTTACCCGTCGGTAACACCAATCAATCAGAAACTTCTATCAAAGTTGTTGAATTAATATCGACCAGAACAGAGTTGTCGAAATAATATCGACCAAAACAGAGTTACTTAAGTGTGAGGCCATGTGAGTGAATAACACACACATGAATCTTCATTCCCAAGGAATGCCAAACCACAAAAGTGTCTTCCCACAAATAAGCCAGAACAGAAATCCATCAATTCCAAATTAGGCTACTACCCTAAATAAGCAAAACGTTCCTCAAAACAAAATCATGGCATATCAGGATAGCCCTATCAAATCAATCAAAATATCTTTCAAATAAAATGCAAAACAAATACTTACTTTCAATATTAAATTAATTCAAAACATTGAAATAATTAAAAACAAATTTTATCAATCCTCTAAAACATGATTTCAAATATTTCACAAATAAACAAAATATCAATTTCAAACCTTTAAATGAATCTAAACAAAACTTTATCAAATCATTTAAGAATACTTCAAATACTTTACAAATAAACATAATTTCAATTGCCAAATTAGTTTTCAAATCCATAATAAAACTTCAATTTCATATGCAAGATATCAATTTCAAATCTTCCTATCAAATCCAAAATGCATTTTAGTTTTTGAAATATGACAAATCACTTACAATAGTTTTTGAATGGATTCGGTAAATCACATACAATACTTTTTCGAAGGAATATGACAAATTACTTACAACACTTTTTCGAAGGGATATGACAAATTACTTATAAACAAAAAGATTCAAACCAAAAATTCTGGAAAATTTTTAGGGTAAAAAGTCCTTAAAATCTTTTCCCAATAAACTGAATTAAAGGACTACAAATCAAGAAAAATAAAACTAAAACAATGAGGAAGAAAATCTTACCGATCTTTGAGAGAAAATATCAAAACTCTTCTTCTTTTCTTTTCTTTTTCTCTTTGAGAGAAAATTAGGTCTAGCAGTTTAAGAAAAATAAAACATAGGGTTTAAGGGCTTTTATAACAAACCCTAATGAATCCTTATTTAAAAAGATAATAAAAAGATAAAGATTTAATAAAACTCTTTCTTATTATTAATTTTTTTTTAAATTCTAAGAAAAAATTATCTTTTAAAAGTAATTTCTTAAACAAAAAGATTTATCTTTGAGAAAATAAAAGAAAACAACTAAAAAATAATAATAATTTAAATATATATATATATATATTTATATATTTTTTTCGGTTGTTACAACATCTCACCTCGAACTTGTAAGTTCTTATAGGTTCGAATTTTCTAAGTCTTAATCCTCATCTTGTCCCTATTTAATTTCACGTCGAACTCGGATCTATAGGAGACAGGGAATTAAATTAATACGGAGCCTTTTACTGGGACTTTTTCTTGAACAGTTTTACAAGTCCTATTTATTTTTGGACCATTTCAACTTTTCAAGGGTAGTATCGCTTCAAGTGCTCTGCGTTCCACGGATGCAGAAGTAACTTTCCTTCGAGATCGGCAAGCATATACGTCCCAGGTCGGACTATGCCTTTGACTTCGAATGGCCCCTCCCAGCTTGGTTCCAACGCATCAACATGCTTCTGTACTTTGCGAAGGACTAAGTGTCCGACCTGGAAGCTTCGAGGTCGGTCTCTCCAGTTGTAGTGTCTTGCCATTCGGTTTTGATACTCTGTCAAGCGTAGTTGGCCCGCTTCCTTTTTCCCTTCAAGGAGGCCAGGGTTCAAGAATAGCTATTCCTCGTTCCTAATGTGCTCGTAGTAGTATATCCTCTCAGTTGGCATCCCAATTTCTACAGGCACCACGACCTCGAAACCAAAGGCCATAGCGAAGGGAGTTTCGCTAATGGACTCCCGAGGCGTGGTTCTGTAGGACCAGAGCACTCGAGGTAGCTCCTCAGCCCACCTGCCCTTCCTCGCGTCTAGCCGCAGCTTGAAACCACACTTGATGATCTTGTTTACTGCCTCTACTTGCCCATTGACTTTAGGGTAAGTCGGGGACGATGAAAGGTGACTGATCTCGAGTTTGCGGTAGAAGTCCTTGAACTTCGCATTATCGAACTACTTGTCGTTGTTCGTTACAATGGCATTGGGTATGCCAAAATGACAAACGACATTCGTCCAAATAAAAGTCGTGACTCTGGCCTCCGTGATTGTTGAGAGCGCTTCGGCCTCGGCCCACTTGGTAAAGTAGTCTATGGCTACAACTGCGTACTTAGTCTGCCCCTTGCCTAATGGCAAAGGTCCAATTAGGTCCCTCCACTGTGCAAAGAGCTAGGGAGCCGAGATCGGAGTTAGCAGCTCGGGAGGATGATGGATGGAGTTCGTAAAGTGCTGACAGTTGTTGCACGCTTTGACGAACTCTTTTACGTCCTGATCGATCGTAGGCCAATAGTACCCCTGACGAACGACCTTGGCTGATAGGGACCTGGCCCCCGAGTGGTTGCCACAAACCCCTTCATGCACTTCCCTGAGGACATAATTCCCCTATTCTTTCGAAATTCACTTAAGGAGGGGTAAAGGGAACCCGCACAGGTACATTGTTACATCTCGGAGCATGTACCGAGCTGCTCTCCTTGTCATCTTTTTGGCTTTCTTCAAGTCTGTTGGGATTTTGCCCTCTAGAAAGTCCCTGATCAGATCCATCCATGGTGGAGGCTGGGAGTCGACCTCCATCATATCCGGTTCCAGAATGGAAGGATTGTCCAAAATTTCCACCGAGACCGACCTTGCCAGTTCGGTCTCGTAGGCAGATGCTAATTTGGCTAAGGCATCAGCATTGGAATTATATGACCTCGGAATCTGGCTGATTTTGTAAGCCTGGAAGTGAGCGAGGTGCGATATGACCTTTCCCAAATACTTCTCCATCCGAGAGTCTCTTGTCTGATACTCTTCTTTGATCTAATTCACTATCAGTTGTGAATCGCTCAAAATTTGAAGGTGACTGGCTCAAAGCCCTCTTGTCATGCACAGTCCAGCCAACAGGCCTTCGTACTCGGCCTCATATTTTGAGGTACGGAAATTGAAGCGAATGACGTACTCGAAACGCATGTCATCTAGGGCGATGAGGAGCACACCTGCTCCGCATCCTTTTTCATTCGAAGAACCATCCACATACATCGTCCACGGCTGGTCGAACGCGGAGGTTTGAGTTGGTGGAGGAGTAAGTTTGGCTATGAAGTCCGCAATGATGTGCCCTTTCACAGCCGTTCGGGGTTCGAACTAGATTTCATACTCGCTTAGCTCCACAACACACTTCATTAAACGGCCAGATGTCTCTGGCTTACGGAAAACCTGCTTCAAAGGCAAGTTTGTGAGCACAGTCACAGTATGGGCTTGGAAGTACGGCCTCAGTCTTCGTGTCGAGGTGACCAAAGAGAGGGCCAGTTTCTCCATTTGGGGATACCTGGTCTCGGCCTCGGTCATTGTAACGCCCCGAGTCCCTCAGGTTAGTTGGTCTCGAATCAGGAGATTTTTCATTTAATTTCTAAATTAATTGTTAAATTAAATTTATACATATTCATCGGGCTCTAAACTCCAATTAAATTTATATTCGCCGGACTTCGTGCAGTGGGCATTGTTTTAAGATGGAATGGACTGCTTTCTCCTCTTGGGCTTGGATATATTGGGCTTTTGGGTTGGGTTGGTTTTAAAACAAAAAGAAAGAAAAACAAAAGGGAAAAAAAACCTAGACTCCATCTTCTCCTTCCTTCTCCTTCACGTGGATAGCAGCCGCCCCCCCCCCCCCCCCAGTTCACTTTCCCTCACCGGCGACCTTACCTCACGGCGGCGAGTTCGTCAGCAGCGGGCACAGCGGCGTCGCGGCGGAGCAGCAGCCATCTTCCCACTGCTTTGTGGCGTTTTTCGGCGTGGGTATCACGTTTTCAAATCGTCAGCGCGACTTCCCCGACATCCCGGCGGTCTGTAGCAGCGGCGGCGCGTCCCGGCGGTCTACAACGAACCAGCGTCGCACCTCCTCGGCGTCGACCCACTCCTTACCCAAGAGGTTTTATGGTGAGATAGTAGGTAACGGATCATCTAAACTCACTTTTGATGCAAACTAAGTGTTTCTAACATGAATTCTAATCAAGTTTGGTTTGCTTTTGGATTTAGGAACCCTTCGGTGAACTTGGTAGCGCATTAGAACTTTGTTGTAAGTAGTTTCTTACTGGAGGGATTGGTTGTTGTGTGCTGAGATGATATGGTTGTTTGCTCGTGTGCCCATGTGTGATACTTGCATGTTGCTTGTCGTTGATATCATTTAATAAACGTCATTGTTGATAAAACTGTTGATATATCTTGGGAAAATTACGTGGTTGTGTTTGATGTATGCTGGGTATTTATCAATTATATTTTGGCTTAGTGGTTTATTGTGCTTTTCTGTGAACGATGCCTGTTGGAGCTGTTGGATCATGTTAGACTATTTTAGATTGATTGGCTTTTACATACGATCATTTTGGTGTATTGC
Source organism: Momordica charantia (assembly GCF_013281855.1). Lineage (NCBI taxonomy): Eukaryota > Viridiplantae > Streptophyta > Magnoliopsida > Cucurbitales > Cucurbitaceae > Momordica > Momordica charantia. Next base: position 14,644,099 of record NW_028275166.1, on the reverse strand, counting down.
ATATTGGACTGTTATGAGATTGTGGATGCATGAGGCATGGCGTAGTAGCAAGTAGGACTCTTGTGAGAATTTTGGGACATAATAAAATAAGTAGCACGGGGGCGGGTGCGTGCGTTGATGTTTGTTATTTAGTTGCCGATGTGTTGTTTATGACGTTTAATATTGGTTCTGATACGTTGTTGTGCAGTGTAACTCTTGTTTATGTTGGTTTGTATGCCTGGGTAGTGTTGAATATCCGTCGGTGATAATAGTGGGAATTTTGTATTGTTGAGCTGCTGAGATCTGTTGTAGAATGATGTATGTTTATAGGAAATGTTCGTTAAAGTGGATTTATTTTGGGAATGTTTGTTGTCTGAATTTGTATGAAGTGGTTGGCGTGTCTCATGAGTGGTTTGTTATATCTGGCAATGCTTATTGGATATGGACGTTGGATATTAAGTGTTTGGATGAATTGTGTTGGGCTCCAATCGTTTGCAATTGGTTGACTATGCTTTGTTATGACTAAACTCACTGTGGCGCAGTTGTTAAGAATTGATATATTGTGAAAGCATGTTTGGTTTATTGTTTTGCTAATAGAATGATGTTTATGTTGTGGAAGCATGCTGAATTGTGTTGGTGAGTTGAGAGGTGCATTGAAATCATACTAGTGGTGGTGTTGTTGATGGGCGTTGTGGTGGTTGGAGTTATTAGGGAAGTAGTACTGAAATCTTGGTTGGAGGCTAGAAATGTTATGTGGAGTTATGAAAGTTATGAAGTGAATGGGTGAGTGTCAGGGCCTCGGTATAAATGGTCGAGGGCTGATACGTCACTAATTGGGTATCGAGGCCTCGAGTATAAATGGTCGGGGGTCGATACGCCAATATTGGATAAAGATGAGCGTCGAGGCCTCGGGTATAAATGGTCGGGGGTCGATGCGAGGAGTCTTTCGAAAGGAGAACTATTGGGGCCTTGGGTATAAATGGTCAAGGGCCAATAGATTGTAAGACATCGAGGCCTCAGGTATAAATGGTCGAGGGTCGATGCAGAGTTCAAGGCCTCGGGTATAAATGGTCGAGGGCCGATGCTGCAGGGTCGGGGCTCTGGGTATAAATGGTCAGGGGCCGACTCTGCTCGAAGGAGTTAACTGTGGAAGGCTAGAGTAGCTGTGATAAGCGTAGAGGTACTTGAGATGTTAGGGAGACTAGAGGTTGGTACTGGTAGTTAATGTGTTCCTGGTTGTGGCTGTCACTGAATTTTATAGAATGTGTCTATGTTTGAATGCGTAATGTGATGAAAAGCATGACTGTGAATGTTTCATGATTTGGTTGAGCAGGATGTGTGTGTGTTGATCCTTTAATAAGCATGACACGTTGTTCCTTGATAAGCATGCTGTTTGTGTGTGACCCTTCAGATAAGGGCTGCTTACTGAGTACTGTGGTTGTACTCATCCCTCTTTTTCCCCCTCCAGTTCGCAGGTATCGAGCTAGCTCTTGGGATGGTGATAGCGAGAAGGAGGCTTGATCGGAAAGACCGTTAGCTATGCTGTGTGCAATTAATTTCTTTTGGTTAGGATAGTTGTGGCCATTTAATGTTGTAGTTGAGTTGGTAGTGGTTGGTTTTGTTTAGTTTTATTGTCTAAAGGATGTCGTAAGGTTGCCGATTCATTGTTCTTTTAGAGCATTACTTTTGTTAGCCTCTTGAACTACGAGATTGTAATCCACTTAGGATATTTATGAATACATTTGTTTAAGTTGATCGTACTTGAATTAGCTTTTGCTTCATTGCCATTCGAGATGTTAATATTTATTTAGTGGATGGTTTATAGTTAGTAAGGTTTCCTTGAATGGTTTGGTTAATGTGAAGTCGGTATTAAATGGTTTATCTGTATAGGATGTGAGTTTCTCTTAAAACATTAGTGTCGTTGTTCTAATTGTTCAAGCTCTCGTGAGTGTTGGAAATCAGAGTAGCGCAGCAGAAGCGTGGTAGTTTTATTGCTTAGTGTTGTTGTGAAGAAAATTCTCTTGTTTATGTGAAAATTTTAGGTAGGCTTAGTAACGGTCCCTGTTTGGAAATAGTGAAATTCCTGGGGCGTTACATTTAACCTATTAAACCCTTTTTAAGTTTAATAATTTATTAATTCAAATGACCTTTTTTTTTTTAACAGAAGAAGGTAAAATGAACTTACGTGAACAAGAACAATTCTAGGTTGTCCATACTTTATTTATGAGTTCAACAATCCATTAGTTCAAGAACTTATTGATATATAATTTTTTTTTAAGTTTAGAGATCTATTAACACTATATCGAAATTTGAAGGAACACCTTGTAACTTAACCAATTTAGCATCAAAATATATAAACTGAATACATATCAATACGTTCATATTAATTTTATACAATCCCCAGACATAAAATCTTGGATCAACAATTTAGAATTGTAATATTCGAGACCAAATTCATAAAGTATATTTATTAAATATTATATAAAATCCCGCAAAAAGAATTTTTGGATCCGTCACTATTCCCTAATATTGAAAAATGATGACCAAAAAACAAATACTATAGAATTTAAACTTTTTCTTTGTAAAAAATTAATGATGATAAAAAAAAATATAGATTCTTATAGATAAGTACCTAAGTATTGTTTTATACACGAGGTTATAATTTTAGAACAAGAAGCTTCAATTTTCTTCTCTCTTTTTTTAACCAGCTGAGCTAACTCAAATTTGTATTTTATTTTTAAGCTGTAATATTTATATTTTATTTTTACTGCTATTTTTTGTGTGTGCTGTACAGTATACTTGTAGGATAAATCCACTTTAGTTTTTTTACTTGTAACCTTTTTCCCTTCATCAGCTTATTTTTGTTTTTCCGATAGTAAAAAAAAGATTATTTTGTTTTTATTTTCTTTTGTTTCATAAATTCTACTTTTAACATATACTTTTACTAATATTTAGTAAAACTAATTTTTGATATATGATAGGATAATATTTAGCAACAAGTACTTGGAACCGCATCATGACAAGAGGAGAGCATCTCCGTACGCTTAACGCCATCAAGTTTATGCTACTGTCTCATGGAAACACCTCATGCGCGCATGACAGCGCCTTCCGTGTGGCCACTTACGCTCCATGCCTAGGCACACCCAGCAACGCGTCTCCAACTGCTCGCCCCCGCACATGCTCGCGCTCGCTTCACGCCAACCCATGCCACGCGCACCCAGCCCCGTCGCTAACCTCACAAGGTAGTGCCCACCTGCCGTGTGCCATCGCCCATTGTCGTGCACGATCCAGCCACACATGCCCTCTGCCACGCGCACCACGCCTCGTCAACTGTCTATTACTTGCCTATTGGCTTTTTGACCCTTAATCTCTAGTAATTAATTTAATTAATTAATGTTTTGATGATAACAAACACACTTAGTATTAATTATTTTTTGTGTGTTAGAATTATTATTAGAGAGCATAAATTTATTATCAGCTTCAATAATATTATATGATTTACTGATAATACATATTTTGTTTAATAAAGAGTTTTAGTGCTTTGAAATGTCTACAGTGTAGAGTTCAATACAACGATTCTAACGAATCTTGAATCACCTAAATCGGAGCTCAAACAAAGAATATATGAACAAAACATGTTTGTAGGAAAAATATGCCAAGGATGACATGACCACTCAATCAACCGCTGCTAGGTGTCAAAAAAAAAAAAAAAAAAAAAAAAAAAAAAAAAAAAGTGAAAACCAAAAGAGAGAAGATGAAAAGAAGAAGAAAAAAAGTAAAAAAAAAAAAATACCGTATATATATATAATCTCAACCTTTAATTAATCTCAACCTTTAATCTTTAATTATTAAAGATCATTCAATGACTCAAATTTAAACCTGATTTCAAATTTATTTCAAACTTTTCTTTATCTATTTAAACAATCTTCTTCTCCCAAATCACACATAATAACAATTTTCTCCCCAATTTTTACGTACCCGTTTGATAACCATTTTAGTTTTTGGTTTTTCTTGTTTTTAGTTTTTAGTTTTTGGTTTTAAAAAACAAAAACCATATATGTTTCATAACCATTTTTTTTGTTTTTAAAAAACAAAAAACTAAAATATGTTTTGTAACCATTTTTAGTTTTTTGTTTTTAAAAAGTTAGAAAATTGAAAATACATATTAGAGAGAGAAATTTTTATATAGACTAGAGATGACAATGGTGTGGATGCGAGTGATGATGCTCTCCCCCATTCTCGGGCTCGTGAAAATTTTTAGTCTCCACCTCCACCTCGTTCTTGGGTCCGAGAGATGTTTCTCGAGAAAAATTATAGGTTTTATAATTGTTTAGAATTTAAGTATAAAAAAAGTGTAATAAATATATATTAATTATTTAAAAAATGGAATCGGGGATGGGGACAGGTCGGGACATGCATTTTCTATTTTTGGGACCCGACCCTGCCGAAATTTTTGTCTTCCCTTAATGTAGAGACATGAAAATAGAGATGTAAATAAACTTTTGGAAGATTAATTTTAGAGAGATAAATAAAAATATTTAAAAAAAATATAAGGAAAGAAAAATTTTGAAGAAAAAATAAAGATATAATGAAAGAGAAAAATTAGAGTGGAATCAAATTTAGAGATAAAAACAAGATTCAAAATATAATTTTCATTGAAAATAAATAAATACAAAGATAAATAAAAGTTAAGAAAATTGAACGAAAAAAAATATATAATTTTTAGAGGAAAAAATAGATTCGGAAGAGAAATAAAAGTTATAAAATATGAAATTTCAGAGAGGAAAAAGTTAGGAAAATTATTAAGTGTTTAGAGAGAGAAATGAGACTGATTTGTTAGAAAAAAGAAACAAAAATATATAAAAATTTGGAGAGAGGCAAATAACAATTAATATTCAAAATATGAAAATTCTAGAGAGAGAAAAATAAAGTTTGTAGATAGAAATTTAGAAATAAAAAAAATAGAGTGAAAAATAATTTTTTTAGAGAGAGATATGAGAAAGAAAAAAAAAGATGAGTATTAGAAGAAAAAATGAGATAGTATCGAAGAAAAATGAGATTTTTGAAAAACAAAAACCTGTTTTTGAAACCTATTATATTTTTATTTTTAATTTTTGAAATTTACATCGAATTTCAAAATGGTTTTTGAAAAACAAAAAGAGAAAATTTAATTGGTTATCAAATAATCTGTTTTTGAAAAACTAAAAACCAAAAACCAAATGATTATCAAACGGGCCTTACATTGTTCATCTCTCTTTAAAACTTCAATTTTTGTTCTAAATTCTTGAGGAAGGCTTAATTTGGAAGATATTTATGCTTCTAATTTTATTTTCTCTCGGTTTAAGGGTTTTAATTTGTAAGAATTTTTGTTAAAAATTTGTGAGCGAAAATTGGTATATCTACTCTTTTTAGAAAGTTTGTGAGATTGTTCATCAGTTTTTAATTCTATTATAAGGGTTGATCTTGAGCTTGAAAAAGAGCGTTGTTACAGCTTGATCTAAAATCGTGAAAATGATCGGGTTTATTTTTGCTCACAGAAAAATAACATTGTACCGGTTGGACTTTAAGTCGTGGAAAACGCCAAGTTCTTCAATGAAACCCCCAAAGAGGAGCTTGAGAAGTGGAGTAGGGAGTAGGTCGGTGTTGCTAAACCACTCTAAAATTTTCCATGTCATTTTCTCTAACCCTCATCTATTTAATTTTTGCAATTAATTTTCCTTATTATAAATTGCATGAAATTAATTGCTACAATTTGTTATTCATGTTTATGGTCAATATTTACATTTGGATTAATTAAGGTTGTTGTAATGTATTTCTAATTTATTGATTAATTTTGTGTTAAAATTAATTATTTGTAAAAATTTTACTTATTTGTTTAAATGGGGCTCATTGGATTAAAAAGGTTTATAAATTGTAATTACTCTATTCACCATCTCTAGGGTTGTTATATCGATTCAATAAGTAGTATTAGACAGAGGTTTTGCTCTTCTACCTAAATTATTTTTCAAACATTATCTGAATACTAAGTATCTTGTTAATTTTTAAAAAATTATTTAAAAAACTTAATTGTTAGAAGTAGTTAGGCAATTCTAGATTTTCTTCAAAATTATTGTATATTAAAGAAAATAGCTTGATGGTTTTTGAAAAACTAACTAAATAAATTAAAATAGAGGGTAGAGGGGATTGGAACCTGGGCGATCGGAAGGGCCTGGATCGCCACAATGCCAAATAAAAATGGTTAGAAGCAAAAGGCAAATATAATAAAAATAAAATAAATAATAAATAATAATAAAAAGAAAAAGAAAACAAATTTTCTAAATTCAGCCCATTTAAACCTATACTCTAAATATAATTATTTTAAATTTGATCTATCTTAACCTCTCATTTAAATGGTACAACTTAAATATAAATTTTTAAATTCGGAATTATCTAACTCTCTCAGTAAAAAGGATAAGTAATTTACCCTCGTTTCTAATCAAAAAATCATAAATTCGAATCTTCAAAAAAAAAAAAAACGTTTTCTCAATCATGAAATCCAACTCGAGTTCAAATACCCTTATCGAAATTGTGATAAAAGGACATAAGTTATAGCGGTTTATGAAAATATTTACAAATTTATTTACTAATTATTCTTAAATAGTTACATTTTTCCTTATTCATCACAATCCTCTTCTTGATTGAATGTTTCCTTATCTGTTTACCATCATCTCTCATCTATCCTCCTTCGTTCTTTTTTATTTTATTAGAATTATTTTTTATCCGAACAATTAAATTGTGAGGGGAGTTCGCAGATTTCCAAAAAGAGGGAAAAAAAAAGAGAGAAAACATTTGTAATGGACTATTCAAAATTCATTGGACAAGAAATTAAAAGAAAAAAAGCGACTTTGATTTATTTAGAAATCGTAAAAGGATAGAAAAGTATAGAATTTACACTTTTGTCATGAAACATTCTTAATTAATAACACAAATTATTATATATCCTTAGAATCCATCTCAATATTAAATAAGTATTAAAATTTAGAATTGGTAAATTGGGAGGTCAAATCTCAAATGTGCCAATGATACTTTCCAAAATTAAAAAATCCCAAAATCCCAAAAACTCATCCATTTTTGAAACACACCCCTTTCTTCCTCCTCGTTTTTCTTTTCTTCCTCTGACCGTCGGTTTTCCTTCCTCCGACCGTCTGTTCCTCTTCTCCGATCGTCCGTTCTCTTTCTTCGACCGTCCGTTCCTTTTCTTCGACTGTTTGCCTTCCTCTCTGGCCGGCTCCGCTTTTCTTTCTCGTAAGAGCATTTCATCTCCGACGACCTTCGAAAAGAGATTTTTGTCGGTTCTTATTCTCTGGGCGTTTTTTCCTGTCTTTGTCTCTGGCCGACGTTTGCTTGCCTTCATCTCCAGCCGCCTCCATTTTTCTTAGTCGCCAGAGCAGTTCATCTCCAGATTGAAAGGTTTGCATTCCAATTGATGTTTTCAATTTCTGATTTGGTGTGAAATATTATATATGTGAGGATAGATAGTATAGTGATTTGATTAGGATATATCTTATAACTCAACTTGTATATATGTGGATATATATTATAGTGATTTTGAATGTATATATGCAGATATATAAGTAGATATATCTTATAACTCAACTTGTATATATGCGGATATATACTATAGTGATTTTGAATGTATATATGCGAATATATAAATGGATATATACTGTGATTTTGAATATATTTTTTTAGTATGCGGATATATGTTTATTGAGACTTCAAAAGATGTTTCTGTAATTTTGAATAGCCTTTTGAGCATCATGTGGGAGTGAATTAAGGGAAAATCAATATTTTTGGAGGAGTAAATTAAGGTTTCGAAGGAGTGAATTAAGAAATTTGTGTTAAAAATTAGTATGAGTCCACGATAATTAAAAGATTATGATAATAATTTATGGAATTAAATCTTTTATATTTAAAAAAAACAAATAACTATAATAAATTTAAATGCAATAAATAAGGGTAAAATTGGAATTAAAATAAAATTCTACTGGTAGAAATCTAAAAGTGTAAAATTAAAAAAATTTAGACATTTGTGTAAATAAATTTCTAAAACAGCCTCCGAAAACATTATCTCTAGATTTATTTGAGAGTGATCAATCACAATTTAATATACTATTTTAGTTATTTTGATTAAATAATTATTTTGTTAGATAGTCGAAATCCGTTGGGATATAATGGAGTAAAAAACAACAAATATTAAAAGTGGGAAAGTGATTTGGCCAACAAACTTAAAAAGCCCAAAACTCTTTTTCTTTCTTCCTTAGGTTTGCCGCCAGGACAATTATATAGGTCAGTATTTCTTAATTTTTGGTTTAGCCGACAGTAAAAAGAAACCAAAGAGTGGCGGGCAATTTTGTGTTGTTACACAAAATCAGAGGAGCGGTAGTGGCAGTGTATTGGCACAGGAAGAAGGTCGAGATTTCGGAGTTGTAGAATGACGTCGGCAACCACTTTTGGTGAGTAGTTGGTGAAGTTTTTCATTCCTCTATTCCTAGGATTCTATTATTGTAGTTCATAGAAGCTAGATGACTTTTGTTGAGGCCTCTAGATCATAGTAGAATTCGTTATCGCGGAAGACTAGATGTAGTCATTATCTGGGTGAACCAATATAAATTATTGTGCCGTTTACTGTGCTTTCCCTATATTTCTCTTATTATTGTGGTTGGTTTATTTTTTCACTTAAGAATTGTGGAAGGGGAAAATATTCTATGTAAGCAATTTTTCCAACAAGTGGTATAAGAACTGTTATGTTTTAGCATCATGGGATTTAGTGGGAAGTCACATCATACTTCGAGGGGGTTTTGAGATTTGGTGGGAAAAACTTCGGGTTTTGGAAGATGCAAATGATGAATCTTCTTACATACAAGAAGATACACAAAACTCTAAAAGAACGACATGCTACTTGGATGACAGACAAGGAATGGGTGGAGATGAATGAACAGGTCCTATCGATCATCAGGTTGTGTTTGTCGATGAATGTGGCAAGTCAGAAAACGACGATGAGACTGATGAAGGCATTGACAGACATATACGAAAAACTCTCTACCAACAGCAAGATGTATCTCATCATGATATACTTTAACATTCATATGGAGGAAGACACGTCAGTGAACTCCCACATCAATGAGGTGACTAAATTGATGAATCAGTTGGAGTCGATGGATATCACATTTTCAGAGGAAGTGAAGGCTATAAAGTTACTGTCTTCTTTGCGTGAGAGCTGAGAAACGATGAAAACAGCAGTGTCAAATTTGTTGGGGACAAGAGTCTGAAATTTTCAGATATCTGTGATGCTGCAATTGCTGATGAGATTTGCAGGAAATGAAGTGGAAAGAATTCTGCATTCATTTATGGTAGGGAGAACTCTATGGAGTACTCAGTTTTGGCAGTTCAGAGCGAATGCAAAGGAAGATGAGATATGAGAAACATCAGGGAAATGGCTAGAGGAGTGAGAGTAGTGAGATTGAATGTTTTTACTGCCATAAGAAGAATCACTTCAAGAAACACTGCAATAAGCTAAAAGAGAATCAAGCAAAGGAAATATAGACAAATGTTTTATCATATGACATGTTGTTAGCATGCATTGAGAGTGACATGACATTTATGTATTTGTCATCAAAATGGGTAGTGGATAGTGCAACTTCGGTGCATGTATCTTCAGACAGGAGTTAGTTCACGTCCTTCACTTCATGGAATCATGGTGCGATGAGGATGAGAAATGGGAAACTCTCCAAGATCAGAGGAATTGAGGATGTTCGTCTGAGGACTAACAGTGGGACCGAGTTAGTTTTGCATGATGTCAGGTACATACCCAGTTTTAAAATGAATTTGATATCAGTACGGAAGCTGGATGATGACAGTTTTACAGAAGTGAGTTTGCAAAGAACAGAGTGAAAACTCATGAGAGGATCTGAGATAGTGGTTGTTGGCCATAGAGAAGCTTCGGCATATGTGTTGAGATTTGATTTTGTTAGAGGATTAGAGAGATAGGTTATGCACAGGGCTGTAGATAATTCAGGGAGAGACTAAAACTAGCAGCATTGACAGTCATGATAAACCAGGAAAAGCTGCCATCAGTCTATAGCTAGGAAGTAGAGGAAAAGGAAAGAAGAAAAGCTCAGTGAGGTGTTCAGTGGACTGTTAGAATAAAACCTCAGTTGTCAGACGAATTAGCAAGCTAAGCAAAAGAGTGCATTGAAGAAAAAGACTACAGTTCACACTGAGGTCAGGGGTGAAGTCTTTAGCTTGGCAACAGACTTGGTTGGGTTGGCTAAGTCATAAGTGAAGAAGTTTTCCTTCAGGAGTCGTTGGGTGCGAGTGAAGAAGGAAGCATAGGGGACCACTGAGTTCGAGTGGGAGCACGTGATTGTATCTCTTACGTATAGAATACAAGACTACATATGATTGCTCAGTCTCAGGGCAATCACAAATGGAATCTTGGTTGGTGCCAAGACAATATTAGAAGCTATCAGGTGCAATGAGAGTAGAGTCTTGGTTGCTGCCAAGATGTTGATAACTTAGAAGTTGTTAGTGCAGTTAGAACTGAGACATGAGGAACACTACTGTTGCAGTGGGAGGGGAGGTTGTTATTTTATCTCCAAATGGGATATTGTTGGGATATAATGGAGCCAAAAAACAAAAAACAAATATTAATAGTGGAAAAGTGACTGGGCAAGAAACTTAAAAAGCCCCAAAAAAAAAAAATATTCTTCCTCCTTAGGTTTGCCGTCAATACACTTATATAGGTACCTATTTCTTTTAGGTTTGCCACCACTACACTTATATAGGTAAATATTTCTTAATTTTTGGTTTAGCCAATAGTAAAAAGAAACCAAAAAGAGTGGTGGCCAATTTTGTGTTGTTGTACAAAATTAGAGGAGCGGTAGTGACAGTGTATTGGCAGAGGAAGAAGGTCGAGATCTCAGAGTTGTAGAACAGCGTTGGTAACCAGTTTCGTGGGTATTTGGTGAGGTTTTTCATTCCTTTATTCTTATGATTCTATTATTGTAGTTCCTAGAAACTAGATGGCTTTTGTTGAGGCCTCTAGATTTGAGATTGTATTGTCCATTGTTTATCCCCAAATCACAGTAGAATCTGTTATCGCGGAAGACTAGACGTAACCTTGTTTGGGTGAACCAGTAAAAATTATTGTGTCGTTTACTACGTTTTCCTTATATTTTTCTTATTATTGTAGTTGGCTTAGTTTTTCACTGAAGAACCGTGGAACGGGAAAATATTTTTAATAAACAATTTTCACCATAAAATCTATCTCTAAACACATACCTTCAATAAGTCCATAAGTTAAATAAAGTAGCATTTAAATATACGTTAACAAATATGTACTCAACAAATCTATTTTCTTAGTTCAAATAGAGACTTAAGAAATTCAAGTCTAATAACGCTTCAAAGTTACAAATCTAACAAAATCGTGAACCAAACATCCCGTTATTCTCTTGTAGTGTTCATTTTCTAGAACAATATATATAATATTGAAAGGAATATCAACTTGTACAAATTCTTCTTTTTTCACTATTGAATGTCTTTTTTTACGTTTTAGAAGGGAACTCTCCAACTTACAAACAAAGAGTTGTACAACACGGAAAGGCCACTTTTATTGGAAGAGGACAAGTGGCTTTTTATTTTATCATTATTTTTCTTTCTGGAAGACAAGTGGCATCCTTATCCTTTCACAAATAAAGGATTTTGTGCCTAAAAACACGTAATAATATTATATATCAGTCTGTCTCATGTAATTGTTTGTTGGATGTGACAATTCAATATCTTGATCGAAGATGTAATGTAGAGTAATGGTAATTATGAAAGTAGTTATTTTTAAAAAATTTAAAGATTAATCTAGACAACTGAAAACTAAACCATTTAGGTCTGGTTTGATAATTATTTTATTATTTTTTTAGTTTTAAAATTTAAGTTTATAAATACTATTTTCATGTCTACTTTTTTAAAACATTTTTGAAATGTGCGTCAAAATTTGAAAACTAAAAGCAATAGTTTTTGCAAAAGGTTATTTTTGGAAAAAAAAAAAGACGACTAAGACTTCAAATGCATTTTAAAGAAGAATGAAAAAAAAAAAACCAAATAAACTCTAAAGAACTAAATATAATTTTCAAAAACCTAAACACTAAAAATAAAATAGTACGAAAATTTTGAAATAATAATATGTAGTTTAGAATTAAAATTTTTTTTATTTCAATAATTATAAATGTGAGACTGAACCACCGAGATAATAAATCTATGTTATGAATATAAATTTAATTTTTTTTTTTGAAAAACAAATTGAAAGTTTGAAAAAAGGAAAAAAACCAATAAATAAAAAGAAAACCCCTCACACTGGTTTGAAAAGTCAAGTCAAGTCAGTGACAGTTGTTATCTCATCGTCAGGGCTCGAGTCCACGATTTGTGACAGAGGCAAGAGGCTAGAAGAACCCTCTAGTTAGGTGGAACAAAAATAAAATAACCATTTTTTTTTCCTTTTTTCTTTCTTTATTTTTAGAAAGTATGCTAATCTTTTTAAATAAATATTTAGGTTAAAAACCACTCATTGTACTTTCATTGAACTAATTGTTGACATTGATTTCTAGACTCGTATTATAGAAGGGTCACATACGTCTTCATCTTCAAGTTCTAGATTATTTGCACACACATCTAGCACTGATATCGTTTTCTGTTGAATGCACTCCAATGCTTAAGCTATAATTAAAATTGGGAGGAAGCGAGTATAGAGCAAACAAGGACAGTAATCTTAAGGTCGGGTGAGAGCCTGCTTGAGAGAGTGGGCCAACTATCACAAGAAATACTTAGAAAATTCAGCTTACCTTCACGTGGCTGAATGGTGCTACAATGCATGGCATCTTGGATTTACCAAATAACAGTAATGATTTAGTCTCTAAACTTTAATTAGGTATGATTTAGCCTCTCTATACTTGAAAATTTGTAATAATTTAGCCATTGAAATTTATTAGCAACAATTTAGTTCTTATAATTTAAAATTTGTAATGATTTAAATTAGGTATTTGTCGTGAAAAAAAAATGTTAAGATTTAATGAGGTTTCTTGTACATGTAGATTCGATAAAATGTGAAGGGCCCAAATGTATTTTATAAACTAGAAAGATTGTACATCGTACGTATAATAAAAATCGACGACACTTAATTATGATGAGATCTTTCACGAAAAAGACTAAATTGTTACAAAATTTTAATTAGAGGGACTAAATTATTACATGTTAAAGTTTAAAGACTAAATTATTACCCGTTTGAAAAGATGAGAGTTATATTGCTACTCATTAAAGTTGAATGACTAAATCATTATGAACGTATAAGGATCAAAAATATTTTTTAACCTATTTATTTTGCTTTGGGTTATAGGTGTCAAGAGATATTTGTAATGACATTCCCTTTTTTCTCCAATTTTAATGTTGATCAACTTTTAATTTTACCGAATTAAATTGTAAACTGAGTTTGTGTAATTAATATCTTTAGTTAGTGAGTTTATTTTTTTTATTTCCTTAGGATTGGAAAGCTTTTTTTGAACTGATAATATTACTTTTGTGCCAATTGATTCTTATAATCATGTTAGATTATTTTCGTGGCTTGATAATGAATATTTTGTTAGTTAAACTTTTGTATGACTTATTGGGTTGGTCCGAGAAAATTTTTATTTAATTTTGATGAAGTGGTAATTGCAAATACTTATTCAAATTCAAAATTTAACAGTTTTATTTGGTAAAAATTAACAAATTTAGCATACAAAAGTATAAAATGAATTATCTTTATAAGTCTTGAAAGCAAAGAATAATTGTGGGTAAGACATGGCTTAAAGATCTTTATTGTTCTTCTCTCGCAATGTTTGGGGAAATTTTAATTTTTTTTTACTCTTGTACTTATGGAGGGAACTATAACCTTAAAATTTTGATTTCATTAAATTAGTTTTTTCCCTTTCTTTTTTAATTTATTTATTATTATTATTATTATCATCATCATCATCTTACTAATTGTAGTTGATGGGGAATGACAAGCATTTGTGAATCAAAATCCATAACCCGTTTCCTAGCATGGGAAGATTCAGATATGGGAGAATGTTTTATAAGAGGAACCATTTTAGTTGGGAAGGTTCGTAAGTGGGAGAAATTTAATAAGATAAACCCTTTTAATTGGCTTGTAAAAAATGTTTAGAGGGAGTCCAAGACATATCTCTCCGTACCAAATATGATGAGTTTAGATCAGTGCTAATTGACACTTATCTCTGACAAAGAGATCATAAGTTCGAATCCCCCCTAGCTGTTATATTCAAAATAATAATAATAATTTAAACCACTCTTAATACTCCATTAAATATCCATAATACCCATCTTAGATAAAAAGGAGGAACAAAGTGGTAGAAGAAAGAGTTTTGGTGAAGATATGTGCCAGCTGCAAGTACGTACGAAGGAGCAACTTGATGACAAGACGTCAACAAATTTGTTGCGAATGAAGTGACAGTCCAACTCAATATGGTTAGTCGGCTCATGTTGTCCTTCCCATTCTCTATTGGTTCCTTAGCTTCTAGTTGGCCATATTTCTCTCTTTCCTCACCCTGTAGAAAGAGGTAGGTACGTGAGGGGAAAGTCACTTTATAGCTAGGAGACAAGTGGCTTTTGAATATCTTATTTGAGATCTTCATAGATCATCATTTAAATAATTCAAATTTTATTTTTAATAATTTTGTTTATTTAAAAAAATGTTTAATTGTTTCGAATAACTCAAAAAAAAAATTAGGTAATTTTATTTCATTCATACTTTTAATTGTTGATTTTCTTTAAAACTTTGTTTTTGTGGTTTCTTTTTTTCTTTCTTTTTTTATTTTTTTTTATTTTAGTGAGGTGGGAATAGAGATAGGAACATATAGATGTATAAAAATTGAGTTATATTCATGTGGACATAAAAGGATCGTTGAATTATTATTTTTCAATTGAGTTCATCAACATGCAGGCCGGATTTCCTCCGTAGTATTGGTTTTTTGCGGTATTTATCATGCACTTCTGGGACTCGAGACTCTTGAAGAATTTTTTCCATTATTCGGTTATGTGTGGAAAGATAGAAATAAACTGACTACCATTTTGGGTACTCACTTAATTTTTTTTGGTATAGGTGCTTTTCTTCTAGTATTCAAAACTCTTTATTTTGGGGGCGTATATGATACCTGGGCTCCGTGGGGGAATGGAGATGTAAGAAAAATTATCGGCCTTTTGGTCATTGAATTAATATTGATGGGTAAAAAGTAATCAATTATGATTAACTATTCTTCTAAAAAATATGATGAATTATTAAAGTTTATTTTTTAATGTCAACTTGAGCATAGCTCAACTTGTTAAGCCACCTATCTCTGACCAAACAATCGTGAGAGTTAAGAATTACATAAAAATAATAGAGATTTCGAAAGGGTTGGCCCATTGGACAAAATGTGTATTAGTTGAGGCATAATGATGGGAAAATATCTCATACTTCTACTGCAGGAATAAGTATAAAATAATTGAGAAAAGTAAAGAAACAACAAAATAAGAAATTAAACACAAGAGTTAACGTGGAGAACTCCAAATTGGAGAATAAACCACGGCCCAGTAAAGAAAATCCACTATGTGAAAAATTATTACAATCACACATATTTCTTTCCCTGATTCTAATTACACAAAACATCCTCTCAAAACAAATATTGCTAAGTTAACTAGAGGTAGTATACCAGACTTAAAAGTATTTAGTTGGAATGAATAAAATCCAAGGTCATGGCCTCATTTTATAGCACTTCGAGCACACTTCCTCCTTGTACCTTTCTGATGTGAGACAATTCACTCTTCTAATATTTTGTTAAAACCCAACAAATTCCATCGTGGCAAGACATTGAAAAATTCACAGCTTTTACTGTACACATTGTCTTCATCGACAATCATAATTCTCATTTCAGAGAACTATAACCCACTCCACCATAAAATTAGACCACTTGGAATGCCGCCTTCAATATTTTTCTTTTTGTCACATGTTGATAAGTCTTGCTAAAACTTATAGTGCAACTTCCACCTACTTGTCTCATCTCAACTGTAAGTTCTTCAGCCATCAATATAACTTCCACCATACACACACCCCACATATCTACCAAGCCAATGTCGCTTAGTTAACTAGAGCTAGTATACCAAGCTTGAAGTATTTCTATTGAGATGAATAAAACCTAAGGTCATGGACTCCTTTATAGCACTTGTACACTACAAGAAAAATGTGTTTCAGAGACACCTAAAACATGTCGCTGAAAGTCCAATTTTGTCGCTAAAAGTTTCAGCGACAAACACATTTCGTCGCTAAGTATGTCGCAGATAATATGTCGTTTAAAGTTTCAACGACAGGACAGGATGTCGCTAAAACTGCGTTTCAGTGACATCTGCTCCTGTCGCTGAAAATACTCTTCAGTGACTTCTTGTATTATGTCGCTAAAAACCATTTTCAGCGACAAGATAAGATGTCACTGAAACTAAGTTTTAGTGACATCTACTCTTGTCATTTTCAGCGACAAGAGCAGATGTCGCTAAAACTGAGTTCCAGAATAGGCAAAATCCAGTTTTCTTTCCAATTTTGCCTTCAATTTTGTTCAATTTCTATCCTTCAAAACGACACATATATAAAACGTCGCTGAAAAGTATTTTTAATATTAAAAAAACATAAGGTAGATTCTCCAAATGTGTAACATCCTATTATAACAAAAAATACTTTGTAGCTACAAATAACAATTTGTCTTATAAGTAATTCAATTACATATAAGAAAGGAAAACATGTTTTGTGCACAAAGTTGTTCTTCTGAACGATTCAGCACGGCTGCTTTTGATGACGTAGTTTATCCTGTAAAAAATTAACAACATAACTTATTTAACATGAAAATATAATTAAAAGAATTTTTTGACCTACTAAACCAACATATATATATTTATTATATCCACACCAACTTACTAAATAATGAAAAACGTTGTGAACAACACTAAACCAATCAACAAAAAGTAAGCTGCTATTAGAACTCCAAAATCATAGTTTATAATCCAAACAACTATTAAAACATTTGTAAAACAAATAAAATTGCAACACTACAAGAAGAATAGTCATGTTATAATATCAACACTATAAACAACCCAAAATGCTCATAACTTCATAAAATACTAATAAACTCATTTGTATATATATATACAACACAAGTGATGACGACCATAACTGCAAGATCATCACAACATTTCAACTACATGAAAACTAATATTTATAAGTATATGCATCAAACGATCGTTGTTATACTTCTATTAACATCATAAACAACTCAAATGCTCCTAACACTTGAATTTACTAACAAACCTATATTGGACATAATATAAGTACATGCATCAAACATGTAGCTACACTTCTATTAATATCATTAACAACTCAAATGCTCCTAACATGTGAATATACTAACAAATTAATATCAATATAACATAAGTCTTGACTACCATAACTGAAGGATAGTCACAACACTTCAAAGCACATAAAGTCCAATATCTATTATAAAGTATCATCTACTTAAATATTCATCTACTATGGACAATATGTATGAGTATCTTTTTATGCATCATTCGACGGTTGAGAATTAGCTCGTTGTGACGATCCTTCTCCAGCATTGCTTAGCCTGTTTACAGTTTCTTGTAACTGACTCAATTGAGACATTGCTGATTCAAGCAGACTTTGTTGCGTCTGTACAATGGATTGCAATTGAGCGATTTGATTTCTTGACTCTCGATTTCTTTGAGAACTTCGTTCATTCTGAGTCGTCGCTGTCGGTGGTCCCCATCCAAGTGCACCTCGCCTGCCTAGTACTTGAACACTGATTTGTCGAGTTGAAGGAGGTTCTGCACCTTCTTCCACTGGTGCATTTCTCAGTTCAACCATTTGTTCCTACAAGGTCCATAAATAATATTAGTACATGTCAAATAATACAAAAATACAAAAGGTAGTTTTACGTACATGTTTTTGACCAGCCACCGGGCTCACCCACTCGTCGTTCATCCTTTTATGTGTTACTTCGAACAGTTCAATGTCATCTACCTCTCGTCCCTCTTTGTTTTTCTACATAATTCAAACAAGATTATGAGTAGTGAAATATTTTTGAAGTTATAACAAGAAAAGATAACATACAATGTTTTCTCTGTGACGTAAAAATGCGATCGTTCCTGCTGTATGACCGTACGGTACAGACGCTCGAGCTCTAGTGTTTGTTTCAGAAATTTTCTGACATATATATAATAGTTAGTAGCAAAATACTTGGAATAAAACTAATTCATATCTACAATACGTACCTTAAACCTCTCTGTTTCCCAACGATCGCATAAGCGATGCCAATCTTCATCTCGTGCAACATCTTTGTGTTTGTGATGTCGTGCTTCTTCTGAAGAATATTGAATGTAATGCTTATGCAACTTGTACCGGAAATCTCTATGCCTACTACTCATCTCATGCTCCGGATAACGATAAACAATTGGATCATTGAGATCGAGAATGAATTGGTTCTAACAATAAACAACAAAAAGATGACGTGTTAATGATAATCATAATATAACAACATTTTAAAAAGTGTCACTAAATGAAGCTTACGCTAAGTCTATCTATGATACTGTTTTTATCGTCTTGGTTGACGTCTGAACAATGTTCACAATTCAGAGGAACGATTGACCACACCCATACCCCAATTTGAGAGACCAGTTTCGAACTATGGCTACAAACTGGCTTGCCATCTTCTTCTTCGATATTAATTTCTATCAAACCATGATTTTGGACATGTTTATCAACATTCAACCCTCTAGTGTTGCGTCTACCTTTTCTTTTAGTCGTGCCAGAACCTACACGAAATATATCATATATTTAAGTTTAACTTGGAATAAAAAAAGATTTCTATTTAAATATCATACTCTGTGCTGTTTGATTAGTCTCTCCTGGTTGAGTGCTTTCTATTCTATCGACATTGCTTGTGTAACTCCGTCGGTTTCCTGGTCCAAGATTTGAAGACGACATCCTGTAACATAATAATGGACAAAATCAAACTGTAATTAATAATAGGTCGAAATAGAAAAATAGTGTAAATATAAGACGAAATATTACATGCATACTTATCGACTTACAAATAAGTTTATATGTCACTATCGCTCTCTTCATCGTCTAATAACATATTGGAATCTGTGCTTCCAGAATCATCACTAGAATACTCAAAATCAAACTCTTCTTCATCACTAGTTGTTTTCTCGTCACTATCTATATATATTGCATCATCAATAGGCATTGGCTCAACATCTTCTCTATTGAAGGTTTGTGAATCTAAGTTATCATCAACTTGAGGGTAACATGTGTGAATGCTTTCATCCGCCACTACTTCTTCTGTTTCATTATTTTCAGCCTCCGGGATATCCCACACATGTCTTGGTTGAAATTGTTGAACAATCTTCCATTCTTGACCGAGTTTGTAATCATCTAAGTAGAATACTTGGGCAGCTTGACTTGCAAGTATGAATGGCTCGTCTTTGTACCATCTATAACGAGTATTAATCGATGTATAACCATCAGATACATTAATTCTACCCTTTCTTGAACTTGTATCGTACCATTCACATTTCAAAAGAATCACTGACTTCAGATGAATGTATTGTAGCCTAATTACTTCATGCAACACGCCATAAAAATTTATAAGTCCAGTTTCATCATCTCCAAGCACCATCACGCCACTATTTTGTGTAACTCAACGGCTATCACACTCTTTTGAATGGAATCGAATTCCATTGGCTATACACCCAGTGTAAGATCGAACACAGTCATTCGGACCAATTGCTAGGGCATATAATGCATCAGAAATCCCTTTTTCGCGATACAATACTTGAGCCTAAGTCAAAGAGTTTAATTTATAGTTAAAATAATGGAGAGAATAGAGTTGTCATTCTAAAAAGTACCAACTTACTTTTTTTTTAAACCAAGTAGGAAATTCTAATTGTTGTCTCTTGTGCAAATCACCATGACTGTTTGATTGGAGAAGACTCATATGCTCCTTAAACATGAAACATATCTTAATTTCATCATAATGTTAAAATCTAGTATTAGAGTTGTACTAGAATAGATACATACTCAAGGTAAGGTGCCACTTCATCACAGTTGTTTAGTATATACCAATGTGCTTTTTCTAAACCATCAGAAGTCAAGCGTTTAAATTGGCTACCACCCAATAGTCGTACACGTCCAGAAAAAACCGATAGCTCATTATTGTTCTCCACATCCTCGACGTTATCATAATTACGCTCACTCCTATTGAATCTTGTTTCAATCCCATGTAAATACATAGAACAAAAAGTTAAAGATTCATTTATGATGTAAGCTTCTGCAATTGAACCTTCAGGTCGAGCTTTGTTTCTAACATATTGCTTCAAATATCGCAGACTCCTAATAAAAAATTGTGAAGAATAACTCAGGACTTAAAATCAATCACAGGAAAAAAAAGGGAACAAACAAAGAATGATACATCTTCATACCTTTCAATTGGGTACATCCAACTATAACCCACTGGACCAACGATCGTTGCTTCCCACGGCAAATGAACAGCTAAGTGAACCATAACGTCAAAGAATGCTGGTGGAAAGATCTTTTCCAACTTACACAGGATGAACACTATGTCAGTCTGCATTCTTTCTAATTCTGATATGCGCAGAGTTTTTGCACATAAATCATGAAAGAAGTTTGACAATTCTGATATAGTTGTAGCAATGTTCTTGGGTATATATGGCCGAATACCAATTGGAAGAAGTCTTTGTAATAAAACGTGACAATCATGACTTTTCAGACCGGTGATTCTACCCTCGTTCGCATTCACACACCGTGATATATTCGAAGCAAAACCATATGGAAACTTTACAGATTTTAAAAATGTACAGAAGCTAACTTTTTCACTCGCAGTTAATGTGAACGATGCATGAGGCTTCACACGCCTGCCTCTAATTTCTTGTATATGAAGTTCTTTTCTAATTTTCAAGTTTGCTAAATCCTCACGAGCTTTAATGGTATCTTTAGTCTTCCCATCAATATTCAGTATAGTACCAACCAAATTATCACAAATGTTTTTCTCAATATGCATCACATCAAGTTTATGACGTAACATAAGATTTTTCCAATATGGAAGATCAAAGAAGATATTTCTTTTACTCCAATTGTGCTTGTTAGCTAATCGCTTACGTTTGTTATCAGATACTATTGTAGGATGCTTGCTCAACGTAGGGAAACTTAATGAATTCAATTGATTTATAATATCTTGTCCAGTTAACATCTTCGGGGCTAATCTAAATTCTTGTTTCCCATCGTGTTGCCTACTCCTACGCCATGTATGTGTTTGAGGTAAATATCGACGATGTCCCATGAAACAAATTTTGCTTTTCAATCTCATTGAACTCGAATCATCGTTGCAAACTGGACATGCCTTATATCCTTTCGTCCTCCAACCAGACAAATCACCATAAGCTGGAAAATCATTAATCGTCCACAATAGAGCCGCATGAAGCTGAAAGAAAGATCCACTAAAACTATCATAGGTGCGAATACCATTCACCCACAACTCATTCAACTCATCTATCAAGGGTTGTAAATAAACATCAATTTCTTTACCAGGAGACCTTGGCCCAGGGATGAGTAGAGATAGAAAAATAGATGATTCTTTCATGCACTTCCAAGGAGGCAAATTATATGGAATGAGCATAACTGGCCACATACTGTATGATAACCTCATATTTCCGAAAGGGTTAAAACCATCTAAAGAAAGCGCTAATCTCACATTACGAGCATCTGCAGCAAAAAGAGGGTACTTTCTATCAAAGTGTTTCCAACCCTCAGCATCAGCAGGATGTCGAAGTATTCCTTCAGTTTCACACATTTTATCTTTATGCCATCTCATATCTTCAGCAGTATGTTTTGAAATATATAATCTCTGCAGCCTTCCCTTCAATGGAAAATATCTCAGGATCTTGTGGGGAATTTTTTTTCCTTTTGATTTATTCAGTTTGTACCTCGACTCTCCACATTGAGGACAATTGTCAAGAGATGCATATTCTTTCCAAAATAAAACACAATCATACTTACACACGTGAATTGATTCGTATCCCATCCCTAGATCACGTAATTTTTTCTTAGCCTCATAATTTGATTTTGGAAGCTTTACACCATCTGGAAATGCATCGTTCAATAATTGGAGTAACATATCAAATGATTTATCACTCCAATGATTAATTAAGAACTTTAGTATGCATAAGCTTCACTAAAAAATTAAACGATGTATACTTCGAGCATCCTGGATACAACTCTTCACTAACATCGCGAAACATTTCAGAAAATATATTATTAGTCTCCTGCTGTTCACTGGAATCTTCGGGAATGTCTTCAAACACTGGACCATTTAAATCATTCATCATTTGGAGCATCTCATTATCATTAATCATAGTTGTCACTTGATCCATACGATTCCCACCATCTGGTCTATTATTTCTAATCGAATCTGAAAATGTTGCTCCAAGAAACCTTGATCCAGGTCTTAAGAATGAAGAAAGATCTACCTTTTCTCCATGAAATGTCCATCTACTATATGTCGGAGACATACCATATTTGAATAAATGACGCTCTACATCATTCAAATTATTCCTTAGGACATTTAAACAATTCGAACAAGGACATCTTGTTTTCCCTTCTTCATCCAAATAATTCTTAGCGACTTCAATAAAATTGCTAACGCCATTAGAATATTGACTACATCTCCGATCTTTCAAAGTTATCCAAGTACGATCCATAGCAATGTTTTCTATAAAAACATATAACTTATAGTTAATTACCTAACTCTAAATTTGATTTAACTAAAACTAATGTGAATTATAACTAAAAACGGTATCGAGACATATCGTCACAACAAAAACTACATAGTCAAAGCATCAAATCAAACAAAAACTAAATTATATGCCAACTTCAACTTATAAACTTCATAATAAAAAACTCATAAACTTCAACTTCTGAATTCATATCCAACACAAACTTCAAAATTCATCATTAAACTAAGTTGTATGTCAAAATCTAACACTTCAAAATTCAATTGCCTTATATACAAAGTTATACAGGGATAAAGCCCACATCAAACATCAAATTCGTATCAAATCCAAGCAGAGAAGGGCTTATGAGTATAAAATCACTAATCAGCAACTAGAATTAATCATCAACATCGATCCCCAAATATCTCCAAATTAGTCGAGAATCACTCACCTCTGATTCTGCAGGTCTTCGTTGTAGAATAGTGCGGAGGAACTGAGACCTGAGGGTAATACGTCTAATACCTAAATTCTGTATTTCAACCCTGAAACAAGTACAAAGAGATGTCAAAGAAGTATCTTCTTTGATCTTCCATATTGAAAAATAGAGATAGAAGCATTTGGATGCAGATTCTAAGGGGCATTGATTATTTTAGTGAAAGCCATTAGCCAGATCATAACAGGATTAACAAGAACCTCATTTACCATAACAAAGATTTTAATCATGTTAGTTAATTTAAACAAAATTGTCAATAAATTATCACCACCTTCATGAAACAATCAATACTCACAGCAGAGTTAAAAATGTGAAAGCCATTTTAGAACTATGCTGATGAGGTTAGTTTATTAGATGAAAATTAGTTAATACAGTAACAGTTGATAATCTACACCTATCCTAGTTCTAAGTGTTACAACAATAGACCTATCCATATGTCCATAATGGATACCGTCATTTTGGAACTAAACCCACATGGATTTTTACTTTTGGATTTCACTCAAAAAAGGATTGTAGCCTTGATCTTCCCCAAGTTGCATCCTAAATTGACATTTTTAGCCACCACAACATAAAGGAGAGTCAAAACATACCATTTGTAAACCCCTACAGACTTCAAATTTTCAGTACCATTTTTTTTGTTGTTGTGATAAGAAACGAATTCATGAAGAAAAGAGACAAAAGAACAGCCTAAGGACAAGGGCTGAGGATATTTCTATGACACCACCATGAAGCTAGCAAATGAACATTATTACAAAAAGAATCCCAAGACTTAGCCTTATCTTCAAAAGAGCAAAGTTTTTTTTCCAACCAAATGCTCAATAACAAAGCTCTGAAAGCACATTTTCACAAAACTTTAGCCTTGCCTTACAAGTTCCACCCGTAGAAACATTCTAGAATCCAATCTTCTATGTTCCTAGGCAAACAAATAGTTTTTCCAAAGCAGCCAAATTTTCAGTACCAACTCTCACACCCCCACCCCCTGCAGAAGAATCTCTCACATTCCCAAATCTCTCCAACAACAGAGCTAATCGACAATATCACAATCTCTCATCCAATAACACTGTTAGAGATTAAAAGGAATCGGCATTTCTTTCCAACTATTTCCTTCCAGACTCCCATGAAACTTAAAACAACTGGAACTAAGATGGAAGAAAACATCTCTGAACAAATGAAACAAAAAGGAAAAAAAATGTCGAAAATACCCACTCTCAACGAAAGGGAAAAAAAATCAACAAATGAAACAAATGCCTCAGCAAACCATCCCAAATTACAAAAAGGAAACTCGAGCTTCGATTATTCAAGCCAAAACATCCAAATTCCGCAAAACAGAAAGAAACCCATAATGAATTATAATGCAGTAATGAACAAAAGGATTTTTAACCATAAATTGACATAATCAGGAAATGTCATACCCAATCCTTAGAGAAGAAATAATGGGCGGCGACGGAGGCGGAGGCGATGGAGGGCGGAAGAAGCTCGGCGGCGACGGAGGGAGGCGACGAAGGGCGGAAGAAGCTCGGTGGAGACAGAGGGCGGCGACGGAGGGCTTTAAAGCTCGACGGCGATGGAGGCCGGCGACGGAGGCCGGCGATAGAGGAGAGGGGAGAAAGAAATCGGCGACTGCGACGAAGGGGAGAAGAAAAAATTGAGGGCGAGGGTTTGAAAAATCGCGATTTGGGGGGTGTTTAATTCTGGGATTTTCAGCGACATTTTCAACTTACGTGTCGCTGAAAGCACATTTTCTGCGACATCTGCTTGACAACGTCGCTGAAAATGTACTTTCAGCGACATTTTCTTGACGGCGTCGCTGAAATGGTTTCATAATGTCGCTGAAAATTACTTTCAGCGACATTTTGATCCCTGCGCCGCTGAAAATGATATTCAGCGACATCGTCTGTTGACAATGTCGCTGAAATTATGTTTTAGTGACATTATGGCATATACGTCGCTAAAAATTTGTCTCTGAAAGTTCCGTTTCTTGTAGTGGTAGCACTCTCGCTTCCTGTAGCTTTCTAATGTGGGACAGTTCACTTTTCTAATATTTTGTCAAAACCCAACAAATTCTACCGTGGCAAGATATTGAAGAATTCTACTGCACACATTGTCTTCACTAACAATCATAATTCTCAATTCAGAGAACTATAATTTACTTCACCATAAAATTAGACCACTTGAAATGTCATTTTCCAAGATCTTTCTTCTTTGTCACATGTCGATAAATCCTGCTGAAATTTATGTTGAAACGTCCACCTACTTGGCTAACCTAGAAGTTCTTCAACCATCAACATAACTTCCACATACACACTCAGCATAACCGCCAAACAATGCTCATGTGTAAAATTGTGGAACCGCTAACATCACATCTTCTATCAATGCAAAGCAGACATACCATGAGGATGAATTCTATCTCTCTTGCAAATAACTGCTGATCATCTCCTTGACGAGAGAAATAGTGTCCGCATCTAGCCTAGAGCCATTTGAGGAACCGACCCTATTAAAATAGTCTTTCTTTATGTGCCCAAATTGGACGCATCCCCAGCAACACCTTTCTTTTGCATGAAGTCTTTCTTCTTCTTCCAATTGCTAGCTACCAGTGTTGAATCTTCATGTGGAGTAGGCCTTTTGATAAGAAAACAATAGCCAATTGGATCTAAGAACCCTTATGGTTATGCAAACCCCTAGATCACAAATGCTAAAACCCCCCAATCAAGATGATTTCAACCCAAGGAAGAAGTTAGAACGGATTTACCTTGATGATCAATATCAAGAGTAGAGAAAACTTGTTTCTAAACTCAAGATTCAAACCACTCCACAAGATAGCTTGATCAAGGCTACTTGAATGATTCTAGCATGCAAATCTAACACCCAAGAATTGCAAAGAAAAACAAGCTCTAGGCTTTTGAAACAAAATAGCAACTTTCATTCAATCATCAAAATCTGTTTTTCAAAGGAAACAAGCTAGGCTATTTATAGCCTCCAAAACCACCCTAAAAGTAACCTAAAGGCATTTGAAAGGTTGTAACTCTCAATTACATGATGGCCATAATATCCACTAGCTAAAATGTAACTTAAAACACATAAATGAAATGTTTAAAACTGAAAATATAATAAAAATAGGTTTAAATCCGAGAATTGAAGTCTTGGTCACCCTTCAAAGTCTTTGTAACCTCCCAATTGTAAATGAAGCTTCACTTGAAGTAGTTTGAAGTGTAGTTCCATTAATTGATGTATGACTTGCAATAAATGAAGCTTGGGATGCACTTAAGTTCATTGAATGCAACTTGAGTTCAACTTTGACTTCCATGAATGCAACTTGAGTTGGTCATAAATGAAACTAGAGTGCATTTAATGTAACTCCAATTTGTTGTCAACTTGGACATAGGATTCTCCACATCTTCCTTTAAATCCTTGAGCACTAAGACACTTTGGTTCATATCACCTTTACTCTTCAGCCTTCTTTCTTTTACAACAGTTTACTAGTAGACTCGGCAAAATTCAAAGTATCCTTCCCGTAAAGATTGGCTTCATATGTTCATAAGAAGGTGGAAGTGACAATATGAGCTTGGGTGTCTTATCTTCACCATACTTCAAGCTTCTCCAAAAGTTCTTTGAGTGTCAAAATTCCATGCATGTTTGCAAGGATATTCTTAGCCAAACCTATTCGTATCGTGCTTGCAGCCCTCAAATCCATTTCCTCCCAATCTTCAACATTCATTATGGAGTTCTTAGAACATCTGCTAGAACCACCGTTGTACTTCACTGGACCACCATCATTGCTTAGCTTTTCAAAAGCACCATCACTTAGTCTTCCCTTCAACGCCTTGTGTAATCCAGATTATATCAACACATTCTTGATTTGCACTTGCCACAAGCCGAAGTTGATTATTCCGTCAAAATCTGCACATCAATCTTCACTGGACTCATAAAGAATGACATATTTACTTCACACTCCTCGCGAATCTGCAAATAGTGAACAACCTATACTATTTATAGAACCGTAGCTCATTTATCAAGAAATGTACAACTATAGAGCATACTCATATATTCAAGAAACTACAAACCTAAAGCTCTAATACCACTTGTTGAGAAAAAAAAAAAGACTCCCTATTTCTACGGTAGGAATATGTAAAAATAACTGAGAAATTTAAATAAAACAACAAAATAAGAAAACACAAAAATTAATGTGGAAAACTTCAAACTGAGAAAAAACCACGACCCACTAAGGAAAATCCACTATATGAAAAATTATTACAATCACACAGATTTCTCCCTCTAACTCCAATTATACAAAACACTCTCTCAAAGCAAAATATTGTTCAATTAATTAGGGCTAGTATACTAGGCTTGAAGTATTTCAAGGCCATAAACTTCTTTTAGAGTATGTAATTTAAGCACACTTATTTCTTGTAACTTTTCGAAGGGGAACAAACTACAATTCTAATATTTTGAAAAAACTCATTAATAATAAGTCAAAAAATATTTATTTTTTGTTGAAAATTTCAAAAGTTATTATTTTCTCTATCCTTCAAAAGGAGAAAAACAAAAGAGAAAAAGAGAGAAAACCTGACCTTTGGATATATCTCTTGAGGGTCATCCGTGTCATCAAACGGACCGTTAATTACCCATTTCT